>NC_084663.1:137746375-138049406 GCF_028389875.1 Rhea pennata | reverse complement strand
TTTGTTATCTGGAGTATAACAAAATAACAGATAAAAAAATTGTCTTCAAGTCAACATCAACGTTTGGGTTCATAAGCATGTGATGCTTACTGCTGACCAGCTGTGCCTTAAGTTTTGTTTTAAACAAAAATCTTTAAGTCTTTTCAAGGTATCTTTAACTATAGTACCTGCCATATAAAGCATGATATGCTAGTGTCGGGGCTGTTAGAAACCTTCATCGTTATTTGAACTGACCTCACTACCAGATTAGCTAAATCAGTAACATGATCTTGAGCTTCATGGAAGAGATGGATGATTTCATAAATAAAACAGTTACCATTGGTTGAATTATATACTGTATCCCATGAGCTTTTGCAGAAGACTGAAGAAATCAGTTGGACCACAAAATCCTAAATGAGTCCAGAGAAGTGGGCCAGAGAAGGCAAAACGAGGAAAGGCAGTGGGGCAGTTCCACTACTTGCCATGAGGGCAGCATAATACTCTTTTAGCATGCTGACCCACTTTCACTGATGCTTCTGGAGAAGTCACAGCTTGGCAACTATATTTCTTCCCACTTAATTTATTCTACATAACTGTATAGGCATTGAAGTACTGAATCACCTTAAGCTCTTCTGCAATTTGTGAAAGAGAACAAGTCATCATTTCTCACAGCCTAGATAAGCCTATAACCATACAGAAGTGCATCTCTCTTAATTGACCGTAAAAGGCTGACTACACACCTACCTTAAATTCAATTAATTTCAGACTTTAGCTAGATTCCTTAAGCTGAGAGAGATGAGTGCTGGCCAAAGAGCACGTGAAAATAAGCTAAATGACTATGAAAATAATGATAAAAATGGAGAGTATGCAGATTGATTGGAACAATATTATTTGTGGGTGGAACATATTGACAAGCTTGAAATTTAGTTTTTCATAGTCCATATTCAGGCAAAGACACTCTTTTAGCTTAAATGTGAGCAAAGACATCAAAACCTAGGTGAAGAAAGGAAAGGAGAAGCAAAATCTTATATACTGGCAGTTCTGACTATTAACAAGAAAATATGGGCGTTTTTCCTTTATAAATCCTTGTTATGTGGGAAGACTGAAGGACTAAGCAACAGAAATTCTTGTCATGGAGTTTCTCAGATCAAGGAAGGGGAGGCAATCATCTACAGCATATAAACAGAAATGCATATATTGCAAGAGCATATGTTTTTAATAAAGTGATCTGTCCCAGTAACTACTCACAGTATATAGTGAATTTTTTTGTTGTTGAAAAGATTAAGGAAAACAACTACTTAGAGTGTAATTTCAGGCTGTGTGTCTGTCATAAATACTACTATTGTATAAAGAACACATATTCAAAAAAAAATGTATTTAAGAGCAGGAAGGTCTGCAAGGCACATGTCACATATTCACATGACAGCTGAGGCCTCACTTAGGATAGCCTTTGACCTTTACACTGTAAAAATGAGAAAATAGCACAGATGAAGAACATTAAGAAAGCTGCAAGATACGATGAACAAAATGGAAAGGATGTCTAGCTTAAACAAAATATTGAAGTTCTAAAGATTTTGTAAAAGAAGCAAAATGAAAGAGAGAGAGACTTGTTTCATGGTTGACCATGGAGAATTTTCACCTAAAACATAACAAGTTTATATCAAATGTGAGGCCAAACCTGCAAATAAGAGTTACTCATCAATGGAACAGTCTGCCAAGAGAAACCCCTTAGATATAACAAGAGGAAATACTTAAAAGGAGATTAGATAATACACTCAAAATAGTGTAGCAGATAAACCTGTAAAATATGCAAAAGGCTGGAGCGGATAACCTCCTTTCAGCCTCCACTTTGTTTAGGAAAACCACAGAGAAACCTTTATAGTATTTGGCTTGGAATATTAGGTAGAGTTCAGCCCTGCAAAGACTTTGTCACTTTAAGATTCCCTAACAATACAAATAATCTCACTGAATTCAGTTATATTTTATCATATTTTATACCATAGAGAATAGGCAGAAACATTCAAAAGTTCCCCCACAAATGTCAGAACACTCTTGAACAGTACCAAAGGATTTTAGCTTAAGACCAGAATACAAGAGATAACAAAGATGTATATTCATCTACTCTAAAGAAAATTCATCTCCCTGCTCCTTCCCTCTTGGAAAGCATTGTCCCCTGCTTCCTAAGGCTTGCTGCTGAGTAGAGTCTGGTTGGACATCCCAGGGTAGGAATCTGCTGTGGCCTAAAAAGAGAAAGCTCCCAAAGGTTCACAGTAGTTGGTCACATTAACCCGTATACACTTCTCCAGTGCCATTTCTAACTGTCTTTAGACAACAGCTTCAGGAGATCCACAGGAAAGAAAAGGAAGATTTAACATACCACATCGCTCAGCACCATCTTGCTCTACCTCACTTTGGCTGCTGCTACATACCTCCAGACCCATATCTGTGCAGCCAGCCCCAGTGTGAATGAAAACCATTGCCCAGCCAAGCACCCTGCATTCTCTAATGGCATTTAATACACAGTACAATGTTTAAGCTCATTTATCAGGTCAGCTCTTAGATGTTGCAAGTGGAATTACCAGCTTTGTATATGTGGATGCCACCTTTCCCTACAGCGGTGCCTTGACTAAATCAGGCACCTGAGATAGCAAACATCTTACCTGATTTTAGACATCCACAACACAGCTGTCTCCACTTCTAAGCTAATGACTGTAGACTGCTGTTATATTCAATGGAGAAAAATCAGCACTTCTAGGGCTCAGTTCAGCTGAGCTATTTCAGGAATCTGCTTTAGGAATTAGGCCCTGTAAGTGCCTATTCTTCTCCAGGGATTATAAAGTGAACGTTGATTGCTAGCCCAGACACCATACCAGCTGAGTCCCCCCTTCAGATATTCGTCTTTCTGTAATATTGGGCATCTACTGCAAGAAATAGATTTCTCTTAGTCATTAAGATATGCTGATGTCATTCAGCAGAGAACAAAGCCACCCAAACCCTTAGCTGGATCGTGGATTAAGACTGAACTGGTCAGATAATAGGAAAGCACAATATTTACCATTAAAGAAACAGGACCAAACCATCATATAACCTGTATTCTTTAACCAACAATCTGCAGTCAGGATACCTTGAGCTAGTAGGTGATGCTGTTAAGGACAGTTAAGTTCAGCTATGTGGTTAATTTGGCTAAGTATATTCATATTTGTCAGTACTAGGTGGATAGGAGTGGGTTGCTTTTCTTATTTTTTATCTTTTTTTTTTCTTTTCTTTTTAAAACTTACACAAGTTCTAGGACCTTTCTAATTCATTTGAGCAGAGAAAAGAAGAAAGCTAAAAACTTTTCTCTTAAGTCCCTCATAAGCCACACTTCACTCTTCTCTAAGAAATAAGAAACAAATAGGTCTCTGGCTTTAGCTTAGCTCCACACTTCGATTAGTTTTAAAAGGAACAAGAAGTGCTGGTATGATTAAAAAAAGTCCTCAGGTAAAAACTCTACAAAATAAGACACAAACATAATATATTGGCATATGCCATGGTAATCACAGGGGTGTATATATAATGCTAAAGTGATGACAAGTATAGAAAAGAATTTTAATTAAATCTAACCATTAAGAAAACTCTTCTAACTGTTAGCTGAAATGATATGTAGAAAAATGTGGTCACCATCCTTGGGGTTCAATTATTCAGGCAGCAACATTTGCTTTTATTTCTTCCTTTTTCCCTCTGTTGCTTAAACACCTCAGTTACTCTCTTTTCCAGTAATATTGAGGGTGTAATTGAAGGAAGAAGTGGACACAGTTGTTCAACTCCTTATGGAAAATGCTGCAGCACATATTTTCATGAATTTGGAAGCACTACCAGCTGTCTCTAAAAGATGAAGGTAGTTTGGTTTTCTTTTTCAGTTAGGGAGGTTTAGGTTTAAAACAGTGTTAGAATTACAGCATTTACAGAATAAAAAAACTGTTTATATTGGGAGCTCATAGGTTGGAGGAACATTAGAATTTTAGAGGGGGTATGTGTTTTTTATTGCCTGAATAACTTAAAATTCTTAGAAATCTGTGTGAGCAAGACCAAAAAGTGAAGGGAATTTCTATTCTCTGAAAAAAAAAATGTTTCTTTCTCCTTTCTATGGCAGAATATAAGCTTTCTGCATGCTTTGGCATCAAAATTGATTTAAAAAAATGTTAGCAGAAAATTTTATTACTTGAAGCATGTACTGCAAAATGAAGCAACAGAATTTACATAAAAACTTCTAAATAGCTGATTTCATTTTGTATGAAATAATTACTTCTGCTGTTGAGGAAGTTAAAATATATTTCAGTTACCAGACCACAAAATGAAAATGAGTAAAACTTGCCCTTGCTTAATACTAAGAGACATGCAAATAAAAGAACTCATATTTCAAAGGCCTGTCTCCTCCCATTTGGAAGGCAGATGCTTGAAGGTGACTTGTGTTTTAGAAAAAAGGAAAAAAAGAAAAGATAGCCTTCATTCTTCACTTACACTGTGCTGAAAGCCTGAAATAGGAGTGATACCAACAGAGGATGCTATGACCTCATCATCTGTCATGATCTAAGCAGAAACATGCTAGATCTGTACCTAAAGGGTAGATTTATATATGAAACACTGCTGTGTGAGGTCATTCAATAATGAAAAAATGATGCGCGTTCCTGGTGAATCAGCAAGCCATGTGCGATATTTCACGATACTGCAATATTGGCATTTCAGAGCAGACAGGGAGCCAAAGCTTTAGCTTTTTCTATTTATTGAGTGTTACTACTCATAATTATTTCATAAAGTCTGAAGTATTACCAGTTGTCTCCAGTGAAGTTCCTTTTCAGATAAATACGTTGTGTTTATGATGTTTCCTTTAAATCTTCAGTCGCACAAACCACCTTTTTTCTCCTTTACTTTGACAACTGTACGTAATGGCTATGCCCAATAAAATCTACAGCAGATTTTTTGACAGTAAAAATCAACAGGGCTCTGAGTCACTCAGGAACGTTTGAAAATGTGGTCTTGTACCAGGATTACTCAAAAATAATAGACTCCAGTCTACATCCAGACCAGAGGTAAATTTTGCCACAGACTTCACTGTGCTTCCAGGTCTATAATGCCTCCCACGCTTCTGAGAAGGAATTCCCAATTTCTTTCCAGTCTTTTCCCAGCATATTCCCATAGTTATCAGCTCTGAAAGAGATGTGACAGTGTCTGCTCGACCCAACACACCTTCTCCAGAGCAGACCTCTGTAAAACAACCAAAATTTCATCAGTAAGTAGCTGCCCTGTCCTACACCACAGCAACAGTGTTAGCTGGAGCTACTGTTCATTTTGAACAGTAACTGTCCTTCGGCATTTCAAAGCTCCGTGAGCGGAAGCCTTAATGGTGACTGTCTTGTTCTTTTTCATAAACTGTCTACTTCTTCCTGTATTTCTTTTTCTGTTTCTACCCCTCTGAGGAGAGGAAAAAAAAACATACAGTGGCAAAAGGATGCAAATGCATGCAAAGTGCCAAACTGGACAATTTAGCAAAATCCTAGAAATGCCTAGATGTGGGGTTTGGCAGTAATTAGACATTAGCCCCAAGCACTTCTGAAGCATTCTCTAAATAAGAGAATGCAATGAGATAATGCCACAGGCGAGCTACATCGGGCCATCTCCTAGGAACCTGATCCCTTCAAAACGTTTGTGTGTACAGGAGGAAGGGTAAATGCAGGAGGGTGGGGATATGTCTATAGGCTTAGCCACTTACTGACACAGGACCAAAAGAGAGCTAGTTCTCCACACCCTTATCTTTTCAGGTATCTGCAACACATTTCTCTTTTACCAGTAATCAGTCAGCTATTAACTCCACGCTGGAGTGGTGGCAGTAGGGATGACCCTAGCTGTTTGTTTGTTGGTGCGTTACCGAAATGTTTGCAAACGAAGTGATCCTGCTGCCGTTCTTTTCACCCCTGCAGGGCTCAGGTGACACAGATACTATACATTATGGCTTGCTGCACTGCCTGAAAAAAAACTCTGTGGATGAAAAAAATCAGAGGGGAGTGCACTGTTTTTTCTGTGTACAGCATAGGTGTAACAACAGCAATGGGGAAAGTCTGTCTGCACGAGAGCAATGGTGTGTACAATGGCTTCTTTCAAAAGTTATATGGAGTATCCCAAATACTCTTTACAATGTCTGCATTAATCACGTGCGTTTTGTACACATTAAGCTGTTGTTTGACTAAACCTGGCTTGGCATATTTGCTTTCAAAGTATGGAAATAACAGATGGTCTCTAGGCTCGAGGTTCAGCCCTGGGCAATGCATCCAGGAAGGCTGGGAGGAGGCAGATAACTGTTTCACTAGTGTGCAGGAAAAAGGAGAATGTTATATACAAATATTATCCTCTATTCTATAGTTACTCATATGAGAGCTAGTGAGATGGACTTCCCATATTAAAACCTAGGGGTGACTGTTCAGGTGGAAAACAGTGAACTCTGTATAAGCATCTATGCTTCAGAGTTCTCTAAAGTCCCTTTGTTTCTGCAGTAACATGCATATATTTACAAACTGTTTCTGAATGCACTAGTTTGTGATTTTTTTTTCCTTCCTGGGCCCCTGAAATATGACAGGCCAGCTCATTAGCATGACACTAGGATGCCCCAGCATGTATGATACTAAAGTTTTAAGACATCAGTGGCAGTAGGGAAGTTAGTAAATAGATAACAAAGCTATTAATGTTCTGTTCCTCATTGGTTTGGCTGATGAAGGCTTTGGAACTGGTGAGGAATTTTCTTTTTTTTTATTTTGATTTCTGTGGTATGAAATATATGTCCCTTGGGATTCTTCTTCAGAAACATGTCAGCTTGAGGTTTCTTTTTATTTCCAGCAAACAAGAAGATAATTGAAACCCTTCCTGAGTTACAGCTATGTTTCCTGTTAGAGAGACTGACAGATTTAGCAAAACATGGAGGACACTGAAAATGAAGAAAAGCATTTTTCTGAGTTTGCCATGTTACTCCCTTCAGACTTTTAACATATATAACAGTTCCTTGGAACAGACTACAGCTTCTATATCCTGAAAAGTAAATAGCAAGAGATACTTGAATAAGAGTCACGAGCAGAAACGTTTCATTCCCCACCAGTCACTGACAGCGCCAAGCCTATCCCTCTGCAGCACAGCAGGTCAGCCAGGCTCTGGGGGAGCAAGGGGGAGCCCAGATCCCACGGCCAGGCACCACCTGGTTTCTCTGCCAAGAGTCATTACAACTGCCTGCTGGGTGTAGAGGCGGTTTGTTTGCACTGGGGACACCTGCCCAGCATGAACGGCACGGATAGCCCCACTTCAGGGGTTCGCTAGCTGTCCGGCTGCTTCTCTGAGAGACTGGGATGCTCCCTGTTAAGTCCCTTTACCGCGGCACTTGATTGCTGGTGTATTTGTAATAGGCCTGATGTTGTGGACCAGCTGGACATGATGTAAAGCTCATTTGTGAGGCAGGGCAACAAGAGAAATCTGGTTCAGCCATAGGGTAGAAAGGAGTTTTGTTCGTAAGAGACACTGAAGATTTGTGCTGATTTCCTAGCTAGATCTAGCTGGGAAATTTCTGACAACTTTTTTTCCTTCATTGGAAATACGTCTGTTTATCAAACACGAAACATTTTCCAGAATGAAAACTTCATTGATCTCTTATCTAAGGAAAAAGCGAGCTGCTGGGTGGCTAATGGAGACCTATCAGATCTCAGGGAGAGAAGCCAATTTCATGCACGTTTCACACTCCTCTGAAGCAAAGTCTGCTGGCAAGACTGCAGCATAAATTCACTGTTGAGCAGGGTGTCCATACAGAGCAGGGCAGCAGAGATAGCAGTGCTGTGCTGGATGGACCACGGGACTGTGCAGAAGTTGGCATTATACATGCAAGCTCTGCGAGGAGCTTCCATTGTATGGCCCTGCACCTTAGCATGCATCTTCCTCTTGACCAGACATCTACATTTCCCTGAGTTTGATGTGGAAACCTCACATCCAGCCTTAGATTTTGTCAGATTTGAGAGGCCGACCGAATAGTTGGTACCATGTCAGATAAGGAATAGAATATGGAAATTCCAGATCTCCATCTACCTCCTCTACCAAATTCATAACCTATATTTCCATGCTTGTCCCACATGAGTACAATAACTGGCTAGCCTAAATACTGGTAAAAGATTTCCCAAAGATTAAACATACCAAAAAACCCCAAACCCTCTGTTTGATGATGGTAAAAGTGCATTGAAGTCTTGTTTCCAATTTTCATACTGTGTTTTTAATTGAAAATGAAAGGTCATCAGAGCATCAGGTTCTTTCTGTCTTACATTAGAGGTATATTCAAATATATTTGTAAAAAAAAGTGACATTACTCAGTTCTTTAGGCTGCATTGAGTTGACAGGAGAACTGGAAATAGCTAGGGAAGAAAAACTCGGCTAGGCAAAAAGGCTCAAGATTTTATAATATAATTTAACAGGGCTAAAAACAAGCTTTCATGAAAGAAAAACAAGGAAAATATACTGTGAAATTACTCAGAACTTTAGTATTTTAATAAGGATTGCACTCCACAGTGTACTAGGGAGATAAGGTAAGTAGCTTTTGGAGTGTCAGATGAAACACCACATTCACAGGTGACTTCTTTTCCTCTTTTTAAAAAGGTTAGTTGACTGGAAAAGAAAGAAGCAAAAGGAAGATTTCATAATTTATCTAACTCAACCTCAGAGTGAAAAAACAGCTACTGCCTTTTGGTTACAAATATAAGAGCTGTATTTCCTAAATGTATGTTCTTTTTATTGTAAATTGTGTTATTAAATGCACAGATAAGGATCTGATTGGACAATGCAAAAGGAGCAAAATTGAAAACATAATGTAAAAAGTAAAAGACAGAGATGGGCCTGGATACAATTTTCATTCTTGAAAATCTATCCCATAACCATTTTGCAAAAAAATAGAAGGGGGGAATGGAGGGGAGAATTTTCTTTATATTTTCTTTCAAAAATAAGAAAATAGTTGGAACTGTCATGTGACAATAATGAAGCAAATTATTGGGCAGGAGGGTAGAAAAGGGAAGCATCAGCTGTTTCTAATAAACCTTTTGCCCTTAGAAAGTATGTGGACATTTATGAAGCTGTCTCCCTATAGGATGGAAGGACAAAACCTTTAGGAATCTGTCAGTCAATAGTCACTTTCATGCTAGTGAAATCTGTTCACAGCAGAAGCAAGGCCAAATGTTTTGAGTGGTGTGCAAGCACAGAAGCGTCATTTCTGCACTTCAGAATTACAGACCAATACTTGTAGGTTTAGTTGGAGAAGGACAAAGAGCTCAGCAGACCTTGGCACATACTCCAACAACCTCAGGACTAGGCTTTCCTTCCAGTTTGTGCCTGATGTTTGACATAGTCCAGCTCTAGATTTGGAGACCCACACATTAGATACACACCAAGCAACCGTCATCTCTTGGGGATGTCTAGCTTTAACCAGCCAGCTCAGGTGTGCATGCTGTGCAGGAAGCAGTGGAAAGCCAAGGTGCCTGGCGGATTCTGCAGTCCATGTTAAGCTTGATAATGTCATAACGCTACTGTTAGCTGTACTTGAGCTAGCTAGTTACTTTGAGTTATTCTGAAATAGCTCAAAGTGATCTGCTGTCATCATCATGACTTCAGTGTATTCTGTTCCCAGCCTATCCTTTAAAAATAACACTTTTTTATTGCCCTAGTACTTCGCAGGTCACAGCTCCAAGTATGTGTAAGGTGTACAATGTACAATCCTATGTGCTCCATCCAAAAGGCAGGAATTTTCCCATAGGCTCTAATTGCAGAATCCATGGGTCTCCTACCAGTACAATAGCCTTAGCTGCAATATTAGAGCTGAATTTATTTTACATCCGGAAGACTTCACAGAGTTTAAATGTACGCTATGTATCTTCATGCTACAGTTGAATTTTATGGCAAGACTTACAGGGAAAGATGATAAAAAATATAATGCAATTCCTGGGTAATTCAATG
The DNA here is from genome assembly GCF_028389875.1 of Rhea pennata. Lineage (NCBI taxonomy): Eukaryota > Metazoa > Chordata > Aves > Rheiformes > Rheidae > Rhea > Rhea pennata. The sequence goes on along the minus strand of NC_084663.1, from coordinate 138,039,425 downwards.
TAGACTAAATATTGGAAAAATGTCTTTGCACAAACGAGAACACCAATAAGGCTTTTGAAGTGGCAGAGGACTGTGGAAGTCAGATACAAGCAATAGAAAAAGCTACCTATCTCAATACACAGGAGGTTTGTGAAACTGTTTCAAAGAGTTTCCAGTGAAATATCGTATTTTATCACAAAACTTATAGATTTATTTCAGCACGCTATGCATTAGGCAACACAGTAGTAGACCACTGTAATTCAGGCACCACTGAACTTCATTTCTGTCATCACAGTGCTGCAAGGCCGGCATGGTCCACCCTCACTGCCCCACCACCTTCAAGTCCAGGAATGAAATTTCATAAAACAGTGCACAGACAGTTTCAAGACTACAGTAAATAAAACAGTCTCATACTATCTGTAAACACTGCCCAGAATCTGCCTGCAGAACATTCCCTGTGGGATATACATATACATAAACACACAGGCCTGAGAGGGTGATGCTCGTCAGGGTATCAAGAGCTAAAAGTCTGTGCCTGCTCAACTAATGCTTCAGTCTGCTTGCTGAGTTGCCCATGTAGTAGTACTGGTTAGAGGTCTTTAAAGCTGTTAATAGTAGTGCTTCCTGACTGTCCAGTTGTGAGTATTTTAATTTTTCCCCCAAAATTACTTCACCGATTACACATCTGTTACTGTAATTTACACCTCAGTCTAAAGAATGTCTAGGGAGGTTGCAAGCAGTCACATTTTTATGCTTTTTCTTCCCACTGCACTCAATTCATCTCATTCTTTCTTCATGTTTCTCATTGTTCTCCTCTTTTCTTAGTTTTATTTTCCTCTTGTCTATTTACACCAGGAACAAGAAATGTGATAAGATTATTAGACTTAAAATTGCTCCACCCAGTTCTAAATTGCAACTGGCTGAAGAAAAGATCTTTCTCTACTGCTCAGCTGCATTTATTTTCCACTGCCTGCAGCACCAGTAACGTTTTTTGAATCTTTTTATTTTAATCCTCATGTCTGCCCGGAATTAGTAGCGTGATCAAGCAAGCTCTGCCCCTGCCAGTCACAGCAGGAGCTTCACTCAGCTTCTTTTGGACTATGTCAGCATGGTTACAGGTGGCCGGGCAGTAGAAAATAAACAAGCCTCAAAAGGCCAAGGGTTAGGACTCAGGTAGCAGACTGTGGTGTAAGGAAGCTGTGAGTAGAGGTCTGCATGACAGAATGGTCTTCTACCAAATGACACTAGTAGCTGTAAGTATGGGGCATGCTGAAGCAGAAGGAAAAGAATAAAGGGTTTGGGACTTGGTGACTTAAAATTCGAATCCCCTTCCACAGTTACTGTCATTCCTCTTTTTGATTATCATGTATAGGGTATCAGATCCTCCAAGCCATCCTCACAGATTAAAAATGAGCTCTATGCCCGACATGTGCTTCTTTCATCTCTGTGGAGCAACTGCTGAAGTTTTACTGGAGTATTTCAGGGAGATCAATATTTTATTCCACAAAGGAAAAGAAAATGTGCAATACAACGGTTTGGCAAGCGAAATGATTATATTGCTGTTCAATGTTTTGTTTTGTTTTCCAGGAGAACTCACTCTCTTTGAGCACTTCTAATGAATCTCAAACTTTGAGATGCCAACTGGTCCATAGCCCCTTGATGATGTCTATCTCCCAGCTGACTCAGCACCTCTCTTCCCTTGGAGCATATACTTTTCACTGCCATCTTCAGAACATCATTCTTGCCAGTAAGCAGGCTTATAAAAATCAATTTGTTTTTGACTGTCTCAGTACTTTCTTAGTTACTTGTGCAGAGTATTATTACAAGTTGTTCCTCAGATAGCATTTGATACACAGGAATGGGCATTACTTATGCCAGACTAAATCTTTCTGGAAATGTGTATTCTACACCTTCCTGCAAATAAGAATAGGTGAACTCTAGTGCTAATCAGGTCTTCATCATGAACATCTCTTAAAATGTGTATTTAAGTTGAGTTGGCATTTGTTTCACACATTTTTGGAAGTTTTTATCTGATATCTTCACACTGTGTACCTTATTCACTTGGACTGTACTTGCTATGGGGAGTCAAACAATCCATTTTTCCACTGTTGTCCTTTTGACTGAGTGATTTGCCAGATGTGACAAGCAGAACACAACTAGCCTAAAAGAAAAACAAATGATTCATTTCTGTTTTAATATCTGTCCGTATTGCGCTGGAATATTTCAGCTGTGGCATATAACAGATGAAGAAACCACTAAATTGTTATCCCTAAAAACCTCTGGAACAGCTTACGTCCTTTAGAAGCTACCATCCATTGGGGAAATAAAATGATCAATCTCAAGAGGAACAGGTGTGCAAACAAGGAACAGATGAGTTTTGGTAAGTAACCCGCAGGACTGGAAGTCCCACCTGTAATGAATCAGAATGATAGTGAATCATGACAATGGCAGAAAGAGAAATGCAAATTTGAATTTAGTATCTAGTGAGGATTTTCAAGGCTCTGATCCAAGGTAAGTCTTAGTGCTGGCTGGGAGAAGCATTCCCTCCTTAGTGCTCCTGGCTCTTATCACTGACCTTGCACCAGAACTATGGTTCAGATGGCCTCCTAATGAGACAGGTCAGAGAAGTGATCTGGCGGAAAGATAACTTTTCCAGCTGGATTTGTTTTCAGAAAGAACTGCTCCCTGCCCTGAGTCCCTATGGAGCTGTACACATGTTGGTGTCAGCATGAACTATGTGGGGACAGGAGCTGTGTCCCCTGCTCTTGGTGGCTGTATGGGTTTATGCAAAGGTGTGCAAATGACTGTGTAACCCCAGTCTTACTCTGGGAAGTCCCTGTAGTCCCTTCTGTTCTTTGTAAGATATGGTACTAGTTATAGAATCATAGAATTGGTAAGGTTGGAAAGGACCTCTGGAGGTCACCTAGTCTAACCCTCAAATGAGCGGCCCATACAGGGATTGAACCTACAACCTTGGCATTATTAGCACCACACTCTAACCAACGGAGCTAAACCTAACCCCAGTTATGCTAGAGAAAGAGAACAGGCAGACAGACATACATAACCAATAACATATATATACATGCACAAAATGTTGTTGAGGCTATTATACACCCCAGGAATCCCAAACATTTTAATTTTATAATACTGTATCTTTAGCTCATAGCACTCGTGTAAAAAAGTAGAAAAACCTGACAACTGAGTGTCAGCTGAAATTCCTTTTCCTCCCTCTCTGTCTGTGTAACTACTGTAATCTCTGTGGATTTAGTTTCCCATATTGGATTTACATGATATGAACATTTATGCTCTTTTCCTGAGGGCTGGGGGAGGTAAATAAATTGCAATTAAGTGCAAAGAGCTAATCTGACACATCCAAATACGAATTTCATACTCTACTACTAGAAAAGGTTCTGAAACCAACAGCTGACCTCTGCTTGGTGTATGACACCCAGCTCTAAGAGCTGCTAACCATATTTGTGAGAGAGCGATGCAACTAGAGACACCTGACATAGGTTTGTAGCATCAGCCAGGGAGGGATACTGACTCAGCTCCCAGAAGCAGTGTAAACACATTGTTATACTTAGATCAGTTCCTGTGCCTAGAAGCAGGACTATGTGGTCCAGGAGCAGCGCTGCATCCACCTGGCCATACAGCTTCTATTCTACACTCGCTGCACACAGAAACTCTGAAATCTGAAGTCAGCTTTTGCTTGCGCACTGCTACTTTGTTAAGCAACCCAGACAGAGCAGCCAAGCTAAGCAATTTGCAACATTTTGACAAACTTTATATCATCTAAAAATTCTATCAGCAGTGATTTTATAGTTGCTATTCCAGTCATTTATAAAACAGAGTTTAATAGCATTGACCTGTAGCTGCTCTCTGAAAAATCCTATTTGGAATACTCTCTTCAATGATGAATCTTCTGTGACACTTCTTTGATATATACCTGCTAGCCAGTGCTTGTATCCATTTAATTTGTACTTCATCAATACTGCACAGTGTTGACTTTTAATCATAATAACAGGCAGTTCGGTGCCTTTCAAAAGGCAATTTACGTGGTATCTAAATAGTTGCTTAACGAACCAAATTTCTCTTATCGGAATAATAAAATCAAGTTAATGTTATGACCCACATGTTTTAAAACCTGGTTGATCATATTCATTCCCATCTTTTAAATCTTAATTAAGTAAATCTCATATCAGCATTCTGATTTTCACCATTCCGTCTAGGACTGATGTCAGGCTGGTTAGTCTAACAGTTTCAATCATTTCACTTTTGGATTTTAGAAACTAGTATGGCCTTAGCATGTACCTTCCTGCTTGGACCTTCTTTGATGTCAGTACACAGAAAGATAACCCAGGTTTTTATTCAGAATATTTATAGACTCATCCAGTTATATGGAAAAGAACAGGCTTTTCCATATTTTTCAAGACATCCGTTCCTGAATATTTATAGCTGTGTCATGAATTCAGGCAGCATCACTGAAGGCAGAAAATGCTATGACATTAACACTTGCAGAGATCCCACTACAGCATTACTGTTCAAAATCCTAGACAGAAAGACTTCATTGAAGACCCAGAAGTGTTCAGTATCTGCAGTTTTATGAGGCATAGTGCTTGGATGACTCCCCTTCTACAGTCATCAGCCCTGACACGCAAGGCTTCTGATTTTGATTCTGATTTTTTAATCCTGCTCTTGTTTGAAGGCTCTGCAGATTTTTTACCCCCAAAGAATCTCAGTGCTTTCTTCTTATAATCTCTGTGTCTCCCTTTTAAGCTTTGGCGAACTAATATGAATGCACCGCTTAAGAGTTATACTTCCAGACCGATAGTCAGATAGGACAAGTGAGCTGTTATGAAGAAATAATAAGAAAGAAAAAGTAATAATAAATATAGCCATACTGCCCAGTTCCCTAGAACAGATCACTAAGCCAGCACTGCCATCCCATCATTTGTCTACAGGGAGAGGAAATAAAGAGTATAGACAGATCCCAGAAAAGCAGGGTATGAGAAAAGGGTCATAACTAATGCCTGGATGCAGAAAAATAGCAATTTCCATAGCCAAAATACTATGCATCCTGCTACACAGGACACAGTTACACAGTTCCAGCATTCAGAAGCTGTATCTTAAGAGGAACAAGAAGTTCTTCTTTTGCTTTTTAGTGCTGACCTAAAGTTTTCTTCCTTTCTATATCCAGTCATTCTAACAACAGCTAAAGGGGTTACTCAGGGGACTAGGATACATAAGAGAACTGTGTCATAAGAATTCATAGCTAGTATTCACAAACAGCCTAATTCATCTTCAAAATTTATAGAATACAGCAAAGTATATGACATTAAAGGAATGACTACAGAACTAAATCTTTTTCCTAAGTTGTTGTCGTACAAACACAAAAGCTCTGTTGAGCAAAAAATCTGAGTTCCAGCTTAATATGCTGGAAGGCACAAGCAAAAGAAAAGAAGCTCCTACAGTGACAGACAGAAAATTAATTCTTCCCATCTGTAGGTATGTAATCCCACAGCAATGACAGAAAACAATTTAGGATGTTAGCACCTCATTTTCAGCTGTCATTTAAGAACAACTAGTCCATTTACTCTACCTGACCTCCAATTATGTCAGATATATTTAGCATGCTTTAGAAAGATGCCCTGAACTTTTTTCTTTAAGGGCACTAGAAGCCTAAGAAGAAAAAGTCCAACCATCTGAGAAACCTTTCTGTCATTTGGTTTTCACAGAAGAGTGATGCAATGGTTAAAATTTAACAGCATAATGTTTAGCCACATATACAATCTGGCCATAGCATTTTGAATTAACTGCAACCTATTCTAAATCTGGTATTTTCAATTAACTAGAGCTTATTCACATCTGGTAAGCTAGCAAACAGAGTGAGAGAGTGTTACAGCAGCTTAGCAGAAGCCTGTCATGAATACAAGTTTGGACAGCCTGGGAGAGCATCAGTGTCACTCTGGGAATGTTCCTGGCGTGGTAAAAGAAAAACATCAAAGGCATTACAGATTTAAAACTGCCTCCAAGAGTGCAATCTGTAGTGACAGGAAATGGAAAAATTATCCTCAAAGCAACTGTGAAGAAAGAGCTAGTCCAACATGATAGTGGGTTCCGCACATAAAGCTTATGTTTTGTCAGAAAACTCACTAAGGCAAAATATTGTGCAGTTTTTGGCCCAAACTCAGAAACAAGTCTTCAGGGCAGCCCAGCAATTTCAGGAACCAAATCAATTTTGGAAAGGACAGTTCAGTAAAGATGTCTTGTCATCTGCATGGTACATCTAATATTTTAAGAGGCTACTGTAACCTAGATACCAGCATTTAAAAACAACATAAGACTAATAAGGTCTGAAGATGGAACCCTGAAGAGCTGCAAGACGAAAAAAGATTGACTAGAATAACTACCAGAGAGCTCTATCTGAGATTATTCCAAACATGCCAAAATAATACTCATGGTAACCCAGCAGTGCCTCTTCAAAGTTGACACTGCCTCAGCATGATTGATGGAATCAAAAGCTGCCAATAAACACAGCAAAAGCAAAAGGACAGAACTTTGATCCCTGGGTAGGCTGAAGACTATTATAGTCCATGAAATTACTATGCGTAATTCCCATGCATAATGTACAAATGCAGATCTCACGGAGTATATGTTACCAAGGCTTAATTACAAGATTTAATTGACATAGGCTTTTGCAATAGGAAATTCTATTTATAGGATATACTTTTGTAAACCTTGGAAACAGCCCTGTAAGCTCCTTTATCAGTTTTTAAGCTAAACAACCTAGCTACTAGAAAGTTTTTTAAGGAATCTCTTTAAGTGCACAGGGGTAATGTAGAGAATAAATTCCTTGTCCAGGCTCTGAATCCTATTGTTATACAGGCCTCTTTAAGAAAACTTCAGAAAAATACATCACTAAGCACTTGATTATTGCTTCACAAAAACGAATTTCATGTAGATAGTAAACAGATAGACTGTTTATATTTAGTTTGAACTTAGTTTTAAACTTTTCTGGCATCCACCTTAGCCCTAGGCCAAAGAGAGATTAAGTCCTTGACAAAGCTGGAGGAGACCCACTATGCTAAATTACATTTGGTTCAAGGAACTGTTCCAGCCTCTAGGGATCATCTCACTCAAACAAGTGGCACAAAAGATCTATAACATGGCTGAATTTTTACTGTATTGTCCCTCACCTTACAGTCATACAATCTATTCCTATAGAAACTAAGTAATATTTACATACAATCAGTTCCTGTAATCCTGTTTTGGTTTAGAGTCATCATAATGGATGGCAACAACCAAGACTCTAGAGAAGAAAACTGATTTTCATGTACGTTTATTGCGACTCAGATACTTATTATTATAGCCCATGGGATAAAGCACAGGTCTAGGGCATTTGCAGATATGCTTTTGATTTGTTTGCCAAGTTTGAAAGCAGTCCTTAACACTCTTGGGTTTCCCACGTGTCCAAAAGATCATTCCAAGCAGCTGCAGGATGTGGCACAGGGGACCACAACAAGAAATGCTGAGGAAAAGAAGGGCATATGCTGCAACATGGTGGTGGCAAAGGAGGAAACGTGCATTTGGTACACAGACAGCCGATAAAAGTCGAGTGGCCCATTCTTGCTTCCTGCTGATAGTCAGTCTAAACCAATGACTGGGGCAGTCTTGGTCTAAATGTTAGAGGAAAGAAGGAGAAAGGAGGCTGAACAACTATGTCAAGGAATAGGACACAGAAACTAGCAACACATGTTGCAATGATTCATACATTTCAACCTGGAAAATCCCAGGCAGCCAACAGGGGTATGTGAATTAGAAAAACTACAAGCATAGGTGACTACTGCATGGCAGAGGTAGCTAGCTCACTGGATAAAATAAGTCTGGACAAAAATGATTCTTTGCACATGTGCTGAGCATCTAATATGTGCAGTATTACTTAGATCTCTTAAGCAAATGATCAAATTCCTCTTGGTACCTAACAACCTCTGCAGTCATTAAAAAAAAAATATTGGGCACAACAGGAAGTACTAAGAGAAAGGCAAAAGCCCTCAGTTCCCACCAGTAAATCTGCATCTATGATCACATCTTTTCTTGATATCCTGAAGAACCCCAGCTACTGAATGCAAACGGTACAGTAGATATGCTCTTCTGGAGTACTGCTTTTGCAGTTTCAAAGGTGATGGTGTAATACTTCAGGTTAAAAAAAAATCCTTTTTTTGCATAGTACAAATAATAAAGACATCTGCGCCACTATGCCCTGAATCACATTGTGACAGACTTTGCTAGTCAAACCGATTGGCAGCAAAGTTCTGTTTTACAATTTTAGCGCTATTAAAGCTTGTCTTTTCAAGTAGCATCAGCTGTTACATTCGACCTGGCATCTACCTAAACCAAATATCCAGAGCTGAATACCTCTAGCTCTTTAAGGAAGTTTGGATATATAATCTAACTTTATTATTCAATGCCATTTTTTCATTCCCACTGTTTATAGAGTTTGGGCATTTCAACATGCAATTACACAGAAAGTATTGCCAAAAAAGAACATAATATTGTACCAAGTCTCCAAACAATGAAAACGTTATGGAAACCCTATAAGCACTATTCCTGCCAGTAAATATTTGAGGTAGTAAACATTGCTCATTTTCCTTCTTTGAAGTCAAAACACTGTTTTTTAACACAAATTAAATATAAATGCTTGTCCTAAATAGATAATGAGAAAAAATAATCTACAACTGTATTACACAAGTAAGACTCCGAAGTAAAAAGTTAATAATAAACTTTCCATTTTCCTTAGCATTCACAGCATTGTACTTAGAAAAATATTCCATCATCATAAAATTCAGAGGAAATCAATTCAGTGTGGTAGGATCTCAAACTTTTGAGATCCTAAGGGACAAAGATTCCACAAGTACAGATATGTAAACCAGTCTAAACAGTACATGAGCATTCAGCTATTACCAATATGATTAATATTACCAGCATAATGAACTGAACAGACTCTTAGTGTAGCTGAAGTGGATAGTGCTGCTAAGGTGCAACAAAATATACACTAAAACACTGTGTAGGCTGTCCAGACACTTCTCCTCTATCTCATCCCTCCCATATCCTGAACTAATTTACATTTCTGTATGCATCAGCAGACTGGATGTAGGATTAAGAAATTCAGACAAAATTCAAACACAGCATATTCTTTGGCTTTAGACTGCATTGTGACATATATCTTTATAATCACAGAACTACAATTCAAAACTATGTGCACTGTTGCATTCACTGAGAGCCTTCGATACTATCTTCAGCCGTACTAATTCAGTTTACTCCTTTTTTAGTTCCTTCATAGGTAAGTGCAGCCAATAAATCTACATTTGATGGAGCCAGAGTGCATATACAGACCTCTAGTTTAGGACATTATTTCAGTGGCTGACTCCACAGTAAGTGTTTAGAGAGAGTCAAAATACTATGTTCAAGTGTTAAAAAGCACAAATGCTGTTGTCTGCATTTACAGAGGACCCTCAATTCGAGCTAATTGCAGCTCTTCCTCATGACATCCAAGATGAACATACAATTTACATTATTAACAGAAGTCATTGATGTCTTTGTAGACATCAATGTATTGTTTTCTTATATTTACACACTTAGTCCATTAGTTTAATATTAGCACTGTTCCTTTCATTAAAATGTAACTTTAAAGATTTTCCAGCAACTCTCAAAATAGATTCGTTTGAGGTGGTGTGCAGGAACCTGCAAGGGAACTTTTGTGCTGCAACACTAAGGAGCAGGCTTGTTTTGCAGGACTCCTTGTAAAGATTTCAGAAACACCAGAGGGGAAAGTCTGACCAAGCACAGGAAGTCGAGACTTTGAGGAGATCTGGTCTTTACATTCTTTGACCTTTTGACCTTCTAGAGGTATGGACAAAACATAGTCAGCCTCTACCCCTACCCTGCAATTTTATCCTGGACTTCTCCAAGGCCTTCTCTGACATAGTTTTTGAAGATGAACACAATCAATATGGAGTCATACAAAGCCTTTATTTACCTTGCTAGTGGCTGCACAATAACAGAGATGCAGAAATTCAGATAGTTGAAGGCAAGATGCTGCTACCAGTAATGTCACCTGAATGTCAACATGGCAAACAAAGTACATCTGGATTGCAGAACCTCCCGTACCACCTGCATGTTAAAAATGAGTAATTTAATAAGGACAATTAATTTAATGCATAGACAATGATCTATTACCCATATCATACACATTTTAAATGTCCTCCTAAGTAATGAATACATAAACATCTGAGAATTTTATGAGTAATCAAGTGCTGATACAAAAGGCTTTTTTTCTCCCAGATTATTAAATACTTTGGGTCACGTTATAATATGCTACAGAATTTTAGAATGCTCCTGTGCTTTTTATTATTTCTATGATGGGGACTACTAATTCCTTTGGGTCATATTGGGCATCATTAATTTTGTAGCTTGATGTGGGTAAGAGTTTACTTAATAAATTAATATTTAATTTTAACTCTCTTTTCTTGTTAGTTTAGGGTCAGTAAGAGGGTGTCATTTTATTGGCTTGCACCTGTTGACTGCTATTTCTTTAAATTTCAATAAAACATTCTGGTACAGCTCTGGGCTTTGAGTGATTACTAAGTTGTAATGAATCAAGCGCTTAAACACAGAATTTTAGTAAACTTACATAGAGAACAGTAAAAAAAACGAAGTGCTGGTTAAAATGTACCTTTGACAATGCTTTGTCCAAACTGATATCTGGCAAATCAGATTGCAAACTACCATGCAGCTTTTAAAAACAAAGAACTAAAAGCTAATCCCCAAACAAGCCTTCAAATTGGCTACCTCAACTGCAACAGTAGTCTGGATTCTCCCGCTCCCCCATTTTCCACTTCATTTTCTAGCTTTTCTCGTGCTTGTGACACATCACTGGGCAGGGATGACGACAAAGAGGACGATCAGCCTGAGCTGCCCAAGTGCAGGGAATTCCTAACAAATCCATGACCTGACTGGTTACAGAAACAGAGGAGAAACAGGGGTGGTAGGACCTGTGATGACACATTTAGAAGGGGACTCTTGTTGCAGGAGGCAATGCAAGTGCACCTGAAACCACCTAAAGTTATACCTCATCCTGCACAAGACACATCCTCATTGCCAGGTTCTGCAGACTGACAACAGTCTGCTTAAAAGTCGGATCAGAGCAGTGAGGCACTGAGAATGAGTTGATGCTTCAATCTGTTCAACATCATCCTTGAAAGGCAGCAGTTCTCAGACTACTCCTTTTTGCAAAATTTCCTCATTTTTTAATATCTGCAAGTTCTGACAATCGTGGTCTTGCAGGCCTGCAGTGGTTCCTTGGTTTAAGCACTTGCCTGCTGCTCTGCTTGGATGCACCTGCCTTCCATTCTGCTTCTATTGAAGATTTTGTCCTTCTATTCCTGTTGTCCTCTGCAGCAATAGCTAGATCTTCAGACTGATAACTCATGTCTCAAAGCATCTGAGTAGGGAGGGAAAATGGGGTGTTCAGTATATATGCTTATTCTTTTTTTACAGAGTGCAAGAAATGAATTCCTCTCTATCTCATTTCCTTATGACAAGGTCACAGTTTGCAACCTTTACCATTTTGGTATGCTAGCTTTTCACATGAAGCTATAAGTACCCAGCTCAGCTGTCCATCAAAATGAATGAAAAATAAGTAGGACACTTAGCCATATGATAGAAAGATGTCGTCATTCCCATATCTCTCTCATGCTCATGTCATTGGGGTTTTTCTGTAGTATTTTTTAAAGTACATGCCTTTTTAATGTGACTAATTCAGAAGCGTATCATAGCCTCTTTTGCAAGCTGGTGCTCTGTAATACTTGTCAAGTTGGATAACCTACCAAGGAAACAGCTTTTGAAGGTCCCAGAGTGGAAAAGAGAGGTGGCGGTCACCATCACTGATGTGACTGGAGAGCTATAAGAGCTTGTCAACCACAACATGTCTGTGAATGGAAGGATCAGCAAGGAGATTAACAAAAATATAGGTGGACCAAAGTTTTCCATATCAACTAACATGACAGATTCAGCAGTAGGAAGGATTTCTCCACAGGCAGGGAAAGAGCCAGACAACCACTGATAAGCTGCTGAAGTAAGTGTCAGTTGAATAACCAACATGCAGTCCCTTCTCTTCTGCCCATTTCCTCTCCCAGAAAAAGCAGTGGTAGGAAAGAAAGGATCAAACCAAGACAGTTTAAACATTTTAATGAGGACATTTAGTGACCTATCTCTGCAGAATGCTTTTGAAGAGATCTCTGTGAAGAGAATGCAAACAACATAAAACAAAATGAAACAAAAAAGTAATTAAATAAGAATTTTCCCCAAATTAACAGGCTTTTCTGTACTCAACACCATATGGAAAAGAGCCTTGTAAGAACTGGACTTAACTCTTTTTATATTAATACTAGCAGCTGTTGGTGCATTCATGATGGCTATGTAGTTCACAGGTAAGCAAAGTCACTGTTCTATTTTTACAGGAATTTCTCTAAATTATAACTAATAGAATAGGATCCTCAACAATGTACAGCAAGCATAGATCCCATAGTCTCAATTGCCTTATTGGACCCTTTTCTGAGGTCTTCCTCTCCCTCTTATTTCTGTGAAAGAAATGCATCAGGTTCAGTCGTTGAAGCAATGGCAAGAGTCTCACCAAAATGTGCATCCCAGGCTATGGAGTAAGGCTGTTTCTGCACATCTACTTTGTGAATCTTGTTTTTAGACATAATTCCTTGAAGTGCTTGGTTGTATTTCAAACCTGTGAACAGTCAGATAAGCTCTCTGTAAAAGCAGACAGTCTTCCTGCTTCCACTCCAGTCTCTCTGTTGGTGACATTTCCTCCAAATGTTCATGACAACCTTCCCTCCTGCCTAGCTGTACACCAACAGCTAAAAACTGCCTTATTAGAAGAGGAGGTCATGGTTGGCCACTCACAGTAGGATCTGCCAGTTGTCCGTGGGAGCAAAGAAGGGTTAAACAGCTAACAGGGTCAGTCATTTCTAGAGACAAGAGAAGGTATGAGGAAGGGGCATAAAATAGGGATTTACAGGAGGGCCAGTGAAAGACTGACTATATTTGAGCCATTATTTCCCACTACAATGTTAGTGTGAACTGGCTGTGCAGTGAGTAGCTGTAATGGGTACCTGTTCCAAGGCAGAGTGGGATTTTCTGAGTCAAGCTGTGGACATCCCCTGGGGGAAATGAATCAGGAGAACCACAGCATAAATGTGACAGTGGTACAGGCAGGAAGGCAAACTCATGTATATTTCCAGAGTAGAGCTCTACTAAATGTAAATACTAACAGTGTATTTATACTGTATGTACTGCGTACTTGTGTGGAAACTCACTTGCACAATGAATTGTTGAAATCCCTTAAGTCAGCAGAAAAATTCCCACAGCTTCAGTGAAGTTAGGACATTGTTCTAGGCATGCAACTGTCATTCATCTCTGAGCACCACTTTTCAAAGTGGTGCAGCAGAGCACCACTTTTCAAAAGTGCCTAAGCGATTAAGTTGCATGTGTGAATTAAAAATGTTACTCTCTGTTTTCTTGGTGCTTTAGTTGCCCAAACTTAAAATGGAGGTGAGATTTAAGACTTGTGTGGTTTGCAAAGGTCTTTAGTTACCTGAGCATGATTTTAGTGACAAAAGCAAAATAAATGATTTGTGACTGGAGCAGTTCTTCATTTCAGTCTGTTATTCAGCACTCAAACTGTCGTTGTCAGCAAAACGGAGACAGGAGTAAGGACCTGGAACTACTAATAAAAAAAAATCACATTAAACAGTGCAGCAACCAAAGTGTGCAATTGCTGTTCCAATGCCAGTCACAGTCATGGTACTGACTCATTAAAGCATTTTTATCCACAGAAGGAATTTTAGATTTTTGGAGTTATAATACTTCATAAAATATTTCTAAATCTCCAGTAATTATAGGTCTCTAATCTAACATGTCTAGTAAAATTTTTATAGAACATCTTAAACTTAATTGTGGTTTTGGAACTGCAGAATATAATTTCCAAATATTCAGCATAAAATGTTGAGTAGAGTTAGATTAACATCTCTCTGCATGTTGGAAGTCCATCCAAGTGGTTACATATGCCAGCTGTGTGTCAGCTCTTTTCATGGCAATTCCGGGGTGCTGGATGTGACTCAGGAGTCAAAAGGAAAGTAGACACCACAAAATGGGAAGATTCAGGCATACTCTACACCAACTCCATCAAATCAATCTTGTCTCAACTTTAGCAATGCCATTTCGTAAGCTCAATAAGCCAATGGTTTGAGAGTAACCTCTCTTATCTTAGAATTATGTAGCATAACACTGAGACATATATACCAAAAAGCCAAATGCTAAAAGTGCTCAGTGGAAATTCATGGAGAAAAAAGTTCCTTTAAAGTAGTACATACCTGATGAGGAACGGCTGCGAGAGCTGGGCCTCTTCAGCCTGGGGAAGAGAAGGCTGAGGGGGGATCTGATCAATGGGTACAAGTACCTGAAGGGAGGGTGTCAAGGGGACAGGGACAAACTCTTTTCAGTTGCCCCGTGTGACAGGACAAGAGGCAATGGGCAGAAATTGAAGCACAGGAAGTTCCGCCTGACCGTGAGGGGGAATTTCTTCCCTGTGAGAGTGACAGAGCACTGGCACAGGTTGCCCAGGGAGGTTGTGGAGGCTCCTTCTCTGGAGCTCTTCAAGGCCCGCCTGGATGCAACCCTGTCTAACATGCTCTAGGTGACCCTGCTGAGCAGGGAGGTTGGACTAGATGATCTCCAGAGGTCCTTTCCAACCTTACCGATTCTATGATTCTATGATAAGGGGTAGTATACAACCTATTTCTAGTTCTCCCCCAGAGATGTCAATAAACCAAAGAATAGCTACACTATATTTCATTCCAAATGCCAAATGAGGTTAGAATCTGCAAAAAGATTATAAAGAATTGAACTGGCCAGGCAAATTCACTCAGCCATGAGTGCTATGCTTGTGCTAAGTGTACAAAAACAGATCACAGAAGATCACTATCAGTGAAAAGAAAAAATGCCCTGAATGAATGAGAACTGCAGGAAAAATGGACATTTAGGGTGACCAAGTGAAACTCTTTTGCTAAAAGTAACTGGCTATGAAACCTCTTATTCTCCAATGGGAACCCTGTGGGAGCAAAAGAATCCCATGATTAACGGTTGATTATGTCACATCCTGTGAAGCTTTTATCATTTTTCAAACTGAGGAGACACAATCTGAGGAGACAATCAGAGAGAAAATACCTCTTCTAAGGAATATGGTTTAACAAAGGCAGGAGGAACATCTTAGGACAAACAAAATACAAACATGCATACCAACAAACATCTCACTGCGGAGTTGACCTTAGCGGCATGGTAGATATCTAAAACTATTAAACTTCTTCTATGACTTTTATACTATGTATGCTTCCATATAGATATCCATAATATCATAACATCTTGACCTCTAAATTAAATATATATTGAGGATTCCGCTGCCTGTATTCTCAATATTCTCAATCTATGCAGGTATTAGTAATTACATTAAACACTTTGCAAAAGTGTAGTACAAATTAAGCCTTACTGAGAAAGAAAAGTAAAATGTGTCCTTGAACATGTCAACAGTAATTATTCCAAGTTTGTGGTTCACCAGTTTCTGCAAACTTTGTGGTGTAAGCACTCATTAACTGTTCTGGTGAGGAGAGCTTTTATTCTGCACTCAAGCTCAGCACAAAAACAGAGTAGGATTCCTAGACTGATCATTTTCTTTTCTTTTTTTTTTTTTTCTTTTTTTTTAGGAGGTATCTAAATGCAGTATTTGACCAAATTATTTGATAATGTAAATGACAATTTTTTTAAAAGAATAAACCTATGATGTTTTGCTCAGACCATTAATTTGCTTTCTAATGCATTTAGAAGATATATGTATGTATGATTTATGCAGTTATAATCATCTTTATCACAACATACTTTTAAAAGACTCCTATATATTGCATGGGCTCTATCCAAGTTTTTCTTCAGTTTCATCTACTGTAATTACTGTACCAAAACTACACTATTTCACTATGTCAGCCATAAATTGATTCAAAACAATTTAAAAGCTACAAGTATCCCTTTGCAAAAAGCTTGACAACTCTGTATGCTGGTTGAAAGTTAGCAGAGCATAATTTATTTTCAGGACTGCTTCAGACTTCTGTATTGTAATTCCATTTATTACAGCCAAAAGAATACAGTTCTGATTGCTGCAACTAATTAGCAGCTTAAAGTAAACAGAAAAAGAAAGGCTGAAAGACAGCACTTTCTAACTTTATTTGCATGGCTAGGGGAGGAAAGAATTATCTAATCCTTCATCTATTTTTTCATTAAGGCCTAATTTAAGACATTGACTCATGAATACATTTTAGAAGAACAGTTTACAAGTAGAAATATGTCTTCAAATGATTAAGCCAATTGCAACAATCGATTACCTACCCGAAGGGTATGTAATTCCCTTGTTTGCCAATACCTGCTCTTGCAGTTCACACACTTGACAGGAGATGTAGATACTCTGCATATGATACGGCATATATGATTTTTTTGGTTTACAAAATTGTTTTCCTTCATATAAGCATAATAGAAACAAAATACAACTCATGGAGGGATCAAGAAGACAAGAAGGACATTTCAGTGCAATGTAGACACGTATACCCCCCTTAAATGTAATCACTGTACCCCAGACTAATTGTATAGATACATTTAGGATAGTTCTCCCCCCCTCAGCTTCCTTAGATGCCTCAGTTTTCCTCATTTAACATATTAAAGAGTGCCCAAAACATTAAACTTTTTTTTTTTTTTAATTTGAATAGAATTAGAAAAAAAATGTGAAGAGGTTTCAAACACTGAAAGCCTTAAAATATCTGAAGATGCTCCTTGATACAATCTGCCAGAACACAGAAATGCTGGCAAATCATGGATTAAATACTCTCACCTCAGTTTAACCCCTGGCTTGAGTATCCAATCAGAACTCAGCAGGCATCTGTGCAAGCATACCAAGGAAAATTAACTTCTTGTTTTCTATACTAGAGTGCCAAGCGTGAGAACATACTGTTTAACTGTTGGCCCGCAGAAGTGTCCACTTTCATTGTTTTACTTGGAAAAGGAAGATCCATAAACTGGCATACACTAGGAAACTTGGGCAAGTTGAAATTAGGAAGATGATTCTGACTCTGGAGAAGTTCCAATTCCGTTGTGCAACCACTTCGCACAAGGAGAATCACAAAGTGTTATCTCCAGATCAGATGGCAGGACAATAGTCTCCAATCAGAAAATGTAACATGATGCATCAACTTCTAAAATGTTAATATCTGACCAATTTTATACTTTTTTTGCAGCTACAAAGAAAACTATGTATCTTCTGTAAGTCACTCAGGGAAATTTTAACCCTTGCTCAGGAGTCTATTATATTTTTTTGGATAATAGAAGGGTTAAGCAACTTGTTCTCACATATTACCAATTGATTTAAATGTCAGCTACATATCTCAATTTGAACACATTTTATGGTCTTCTACCTCCTTTTCAGGTATGAGACAATAAAGAAACACATAGAAAATTGGTAATGAGTTAGCCCTACCTCTCTTTAGTGAAGTCATAATTTTAAATTACTTTAATTTTAAACTTTATAGATAGGTTATTTTAAATGCCTTAAAACTTAGAAAGTGCACACATCTTTTACCTACGTAGCTGAAAGGAATGATGTTAATAATCTTATATTTGATGTTGCACCTCTTTACTGGAAGACTTCCATCAAGCTTTACAAACTATATTGAAAATATATCTGGTAACACTCCAGAGACTCAGCAAAAATGGTTTGCATAATGCATTTCCTTTCTCATAAAGTCAAAGAGGACCTGAATTCTGCCATTCGCCTGGGGACACTTAAGAACAGTCTCCTTAAAATAGGAGGAAGCCTAACAAGGCTGTATATATTTCAAATATAGATAGATATACACAAAAAATATATACACATATATATACACACACACAGAGTCTGCATATAGAGCACGAAGTATACCTTGTTGATTTGTACACATATATCACACACATTCTCCCACTTTGAATTTTAAAATACCATCAGTTCATTCATTTTTAATGAGCAAAAAAGTGCATGATGCACAAGTCATCTTCTACCTGAAAATTTAGAATCTAAAAGATAGTCCTTACAACAGTCCTAGAAAATAATCTCTCTTGTGTATCAGTATCTGCACACTGTTTATGACAAAGCCTAATATTTCTTGAAGTTCTTTCTCCTCCAAAGGATAGATAATTCCACAGGTTTTCAGCTTCCCTTTGCCATGATTTTCCTCCTAATTTTGTTGAGATTCTCAAAACTAGACATCTGTTTCCCAATGAGATCATCCTACAGCTGACCTCTCATGGCTCAGCAATCACTGCCAGCCTTCCACTTAAGAGTCTCCTTGCCCCAGTTTTACCTCATTTTACTGGCTTTATTTGTTGTAATCAATACAATCAATACATCACCACTCTCGTCTCTGCAAGCTTTTTTTATATCTTCCCTTATGCCAGCACTTTTTGCTAGCTAGTAGCCAGCTACTGCTATTTTTGCCCTTAGTCTTGCTTATGCAAGACTTAAGCTTATGGCCCCAAAAGCTTACATACGCTTTCAATGCCAGTTCTCATTCTCTAACATTTACACTCAGACTAGTCACCTGTCAGGAGATATCTCCTCCTTGTCCAGCCATTACCCAGACAATTTTCCTTCATGCCACTTCAAGTCAGTCCATCTGCCAGTGCCTGTATTTTGCCATCCCCATCCCATGTGGTGTCATAGTACTGCACAGGACCCAAGCACATGCCTATAACTTTGGTACGTGGTTCCACAGCTCTTAATAAGTCTGTGCAATGTCATGGGAACATCTCACGATAGAGAGACAGACAGCTGTCATGCTGAGCAGGGTGCAGCTGGCATAAGCTAGTAAAAAACAGATTTATGTGAATGTACCCAACATGTAGGCACTTAATTCTTAGCTCCTTCCACCTGGAGTTCACAGCTCTAAACTCTCACCTGAAGTCTGTAACTGCAAGTGAGCTTTACTTCTTTCTTAACAGTTAAGGAGATCACATTGGTAAAGTATATGAAACAGTGCTACCTCTCCAACAATGAAACTGTCTAAACTGGGGCACGGAACATATGTAATCTCCAGGAACGAGATAGCATGAACTTGCATTTGTCCTGCATATATGGTAGTTATAGTCCGCAGGTGCCCAATCCAGGGTCTAATTATATGCCATTAAAATTGTTAAGTTTCTTTTCAATAAAGTGCTGAGTACCTATGTTCCCACTACCTTTTTTTACTAACTAATTTCATTTTACAAAGCAGTTCTGACAAACACACTGACATCTCCTATGCTACCACGACTGCATGTCCAAGTTGGCAAAGCGCAGGAGTGTATGAGGGGGAGGCAGAAGGAGGCAGGTCCAATGCAAAATCCATTGATGGCTACTTTCATTTGTTTTAATGGACTTATGTTCAGGATTATTTGGCTCATTATAACAAGTGGGAATCTGCCACAGTATCCCTAATCTTTGTCAGCAGATGTCTGCCTTTGGACCGTATGCTGAGCATAATCACTTTCAGTTGCCATTTCTACTGCATGGTGAGTAATTTGGCAAATACCTCCTCTTGTCTGAGAAGCTTCTGGCACAGACAAAAGCAAACCTTGCAGATTTTTTCTAGCAAAGAGAAAGATATTGAAAATGAATTACAAATATCAAAGACTATCTGGAATGTGCTGATAGTGCTTCCTTACTACTTGCATATTTGTCTTCAATTATTTAGTTTCCTGTGTGTAAAGTTGTTATAGGAATTTCATAATACACAAAACATCTGAGATATTTGACTGTATAGAAGGTGAATGACAATTTTATAACATTATAATTTTTTTCAAAGCAATGATGCTCCTATTTTTTCCGAAGTTGAAGATTCCCCCATCCATTATGCTATATTCAGATACTTCATGACACAAATTTGCACTTCTTTATCACCAGAATTTGTTGGTCTCAGGCTATATTTGTCTTGCTGTGTCTTTTAGTTTCCAGCATGAAAACAGACATAGAAAAAGCACTGAACAGAAATTTAGTGGAAAATTGGTAATTAATCTTAAGTCAGTTCCATGAAGTATAAAATGTTCATGACAAAATGTGTCAGGATTCTAAATAAAACTGATCTCAAATATTCTTCACAGTCTCTTTTACCACTTTTCAAATAGTTCTCAGAATTCAGAAGTAAATTTATTTCAGTTTCAAGCAACTCTTTTTGATAAATGAAAAGTAAACTGAGATCAATGTTATTTATATTACTTCCTGCTAATTCCTCTTCAAATTCCACGTTGGCTGTTACAACCATCATGTGATAAAAGCCATGATGCTCCATTTACTTCATCCTACAAGGAAGACTTTCAACAATATGTTTAAAACAAACCACAGTAACAGGTGCTTTAATCAAATAGCAGTTCAAATTTAGTTGAAATAAACTTAAGAATTCTCAACACCATTAATTGTTCAATTCTGTAAGTACAGCATAGAAGGGAGGAAAGAAACATGGATTGGCAAGGGGAATACTTGTGAAAGTGTCCCAAGAGCCTTTTTCCTTAGCAATTTACAAAGCAAATGATGGTAATGTGAAACTTCAAACTTTACAATATCTGCTTTATTAGACTTTAGTTTCTTGTTACTCTTTTCTCATTAGAAAACTCTTTTAAACACTATAAAGTCTATATAACTCCTTCACCTCGCTCAAGTCTCTCTCTTTAAACTCTTAGGCATATATTAGACATTAAGTTTGGTACATGAATTAGTTCCTTGTGATACTATCCCACAGCGAGTGTTTTACTGATCTAATAAAACCACAATGAAATTACTGTATACAACTTAAAATTGAAGCCCAATTATTGATTTTTAGGGCTTCATTTCCAACCCAAAAGTGGTAGTGTGTTTGAAATCCCTGCAACTAGATCCCTTTCTGGCAAAGAACCAACCAGGCATAGGGACATACTTTTAGAACGCTACGTTTTTCCTCACTGCTAACGGAGCCAGGAAATGATGTGTGTGTAGGTACATACAGTATAGATGTCATTCAATCATCCTCCACCTCCCTAATTATTTTTAATTGAACTATGGCTTTTCAAACACAGAGATGCCAAGACTGTTAGAAGGATGATGGCATCTCTGTGAGGACACGACAATACCGCAATGCAGAACTCTAACTTGATATCAGTACCGAAGTGTCACTTCTTCAGATTGGAGAGCACCTTCCAGAGGATGAAGTTTAGATATCTCATACAACTGATACCACAGCCCAAATGTTTTTATCTGTGCTACAGTATTAATTTCTGCTTTAAGCTTGCTTCCATATAAGGGAATATTTGAGTCTTATCCTTTGAATGCTTGTTTATCAAGGAGTTCACACTATAGTCACAGCATTCAGGAATGATCTAAAAAAATCCCAGGAGTTTCAATACACTTGGAACAAAGCTACAAAATGCAATAGTTCAACGATACACTTCACTGGTAGAAATTTTCGTAATGTACTATCAGAAGAAGATTTCAGTGCTCACATATAATGGACACCATACATAAAACACAAAGTAGTGAAGTAAATTCAGAGAAAAAGAATAGTCCAAGAACTCAGATCCCATCCTAAGTGTCCTCCCAAAGGAATAGCTTTAGCTTATATGCTATATGAAACTAAAATATTTATTTCCCTTTTTCTTTCAACCTTGTAAAAACAACGGGATATGAGAAGAGATAGCATAGCAAAGCATGCAATAGAAAATTAAATAAAAATAAGAAGTGAAGCTAAAAATAAAAAATGGACAACTGTTGAACCGTTGTGGAACTGGGAGCTCTAATTTAATTTTCCTAATTTAGTTTTCTTCTTCGCTTAAACTCTCTTATTTCCAGGAAACCTACCCAAATGATTTGACACTTTTCCAACTAGTCTTTTACTCATTACAATGTATGACTGTCTGTAAAAAGGCTTCCTTTTATATAAAAATGATTCTTTAACATGGATGGAATAGCAGAGAATTTTTCAATTCATATAACAATTATGTTCATATATTAAACTATGTCTGTACCACCCACTTGCTACCTGGACAGAATATGCAAAATTATCTGTTATTCAAAAGAGACACGCAGATGAACTATCCTCATAAAATGCTCAAGATAAAGAAAAATGAGCTATATAAAATGAGAAAGAGTTTCACAGATATTAAAAACAAAAATACTAGCAGAGGAAGATGGTGCATCTTTGCAAAAGCCTTTAGAAGCTATTATGAAAAAACTATCCTGTAATTATGTGGGCAGCCCAGAAAGACAAGCATTCTGGGTATGCATCTAATTATTATGAGGGTTCAGAAGAAACATGAAGTTGGGAATATCACAGACTATTTACAGCAGAAATTACCACCAAGAAGAAAAAAAGAAAAGACAAAAATATATTTTGTTCTGAAAGATACTAGCTGTAATGACTCAATGCAGGAGGAAAGCAATATAATAGTCTAACAACTATTTTTTGTCAGATGACTCTTACCATGTCGTTACTCAATGTTACTCAATGCATCCATTTGATCTTTATTTTTGTATTTATTTTGATCACTATTTTTGTGTTCTAAATACAAGAGCTGCCTGCAAATCTTTGAAAATAATCATCACAACGGACCCATCAGCTATGGTGTATGATAGTAAATATTTTCCATTTCTACCATTCTAGAGGCTGTGATGCCATTTAGATGTTTACATTTCCATACCTGAGGGAAAGATTAAAGAAAACTGAAGTCTTATATCTCAAAAGTCTATTTCCTCTCAATCATAATACCATTTACAAATCATAGCAAAGTGGATCCTGAATCTGGAAACTCCCATATAATTCTCTGATTAAGACTGAGAGCTAGACATTTTGAAATTGTCTCCAGTTCAAAGATCCCTTTATTTTGTAATGCTTACAACATTTCTTCATTACTTATAAGGAAATCATTGAAGAGCAGATATCTAAAATTGGAGACTGTAACCTGCTTTTGGTGGAAAAACAGAGACCAACAGGCTGTCTTCCATATGCAACAGTAATCCCAGTCCATCTATTCTGAAGATTCACAACAGCAAGAGTGAATTAACAGTATTCCAAGTGTAAATATTGCCTCTCAAGTTCACGTAATCAAAGTCTGAATTCAATATACAGTTCCGTGTTGAGTAAGCAAAAATAAGCTAATAAATATGCAGCCTGTCAGTTCCAATGAACCCAAACTGTCGAGAGTTGACAGTATATAGTCTCTCATACAGCTAAGAAAATTACAGATTGTAGCATGAATGATTACACATTGTTAAGCAGTGTCAAACCACATTGGCAGTTTTCACATGTCAAATGTGTAATTACATAA
Organism: Rhea pennata; assembly: GCF_028389875.1. Taxonomy (NCBI): domain Eukaryota; kingdom Metazoa; phylum Chordata; class Aves; order Rheiformes; family Rheidae; genus Rhea; species Rhea pennata. Next base: position 138,015,983 of record NC_084663.1, on the reverse strand, counting down.
GGATTATTGCTAGAAAAACACAAGATCTAGATGGTGTGAGATGAGTGCCAACTCAGCCATTCATCTGAAAACATTCAGTATATGTATGTACATTGGATGAGAAAGAAATTGTGTTTCTGTGAGCTTTATTTTTCTTTTGCTGTTTTTTTGTGATTGTGGCTCTAGTGCTGTATTGCAGTCTCCAGAGGATGCTCTTCTAATCTGAAAGCATCATCTTGTCAATGTCCATGGACAAAGCATACGCACATGGAAGCTGAGTGATTCTGGCATGCAAAACCAACACCTGTATACTCACAAGAAACAGGACTGCTCCTCCTTCAAATTTCCTTTCCTTTGCCAATATAAATCAGAGTTGCAATTCTATGTTAAATCAGCTGCTTACATTTTTTGTTTGTTTTTTAAGACTGGATTTTGGTGGTGCAACGAATGGATACTATCAGCATTCAGCTATCACAGGTAGGAGAAAAATAGCACCAGGTAGAGAAATGAGAAGGAAAAAGATAGTAGGAAGATGCAAGTGGACCACCTTGACGCGAATCAAGAAGAGAAATGAAGCCCGTTATAAGGTCAAATTTCTTAAAGGTCGCTGAGCTAGCCAACAGACCTCACCACCATCTGCATAGCTTTCAAACAACTGGCATATTTCTGGTGCTATGCTTAGTTGCGACTTTTCAGGGGCCTGTGAATGAGTAGGTGACCCCAGGCTGAATTTCAATAGTCAGCTGCTACAAGCAGTTGCTGTTAACTTTCCATTCAATTAAAAAAACTGTGAAAATTAATCAAAACAATTTGTTTTAAGTACATAAGGTAGTGTTGTGAGGGCAACAACAGAGTTATTTCTCCACAGAAAGAAGTATTATGTTAAACAAAAGCTGCCACAAAGAAAGCAGAACCTAAATCCTCACAGGTGCTATCAAAAGAGAAAGAAACACAGACTCAGAGCTCTAAACAAAGATTACAAACCCTTCTATGAGACAGCAAAAAATAGATCAAGTCTAGAAACTTCTAATTTCAAAATTAACAACATCTAGCAGCATTTTGAGTTTTAATGAAGTAAAAAAATGTTGCAAAATATTTGTAGCCATTTTTCTGCTTGTTCTAGTGTTACCCTTTGTTAATCTTAATTCAGATCTGGCTACCAAAACAGTAAACACACTTGCGCTTCCCAGCATGAAACAAAACACACACCATGCCATGTGGAAGCTACAAAGGGAGACAGGAAAAAAATAATAAAAACGAAATCCATACTGTTGACTTTTTCTCAACCCTTCAAGCTAAATAATAGAGGTGGAGCATTTTCTGCTATTCCATCAGTAGCTGACCTACCTGGCAGTGGCTATGTACAATGGAAGTACTGTGATATTTCATATAGCATTTGCTAAAAATGCAAATAGAGAGATGGAATTGCTCCGTGACTGTTTTCAAAAAGAAGTGCTCCTATTACTTTACTTTAGCTTATACTGCAGGAAACCCTTCTAGAGTCCGTTGACTTCAGTAGGAATTCCAAGACCAACAGCCTCACTAAGTGTAATTCTAGTCTAAAAGGTGGTTAACTTCAATAATACATTGTTTCATGTGGTTTCTGTGTCTCTGGAGCATCACTGACTGTAGTACCAAAACAAACAACGTAAAAGTCATTGATGATGGGGAAAAAAAGCAATCATACATTCCTAAACATAAATTCAAATCTGATTTTTGCATTGCTCAGTAAAATTCAGTTTCTAGAGCTGTGTGTTATAATGTAAGAGGCAACAATTCTGCAATGGCTGAAGATCCCACATGTAGCTCAAATGATATTTAGAATACGTTGGGAAAATATATGTTTAATATATAATTTTTTTAAGACTGTGTTTCACATGCACAGAAATAATTCTGCAAATTAGTTCACATTCACTTTTACTAAGTTTCACCCAGCTCACTTTTATAGCAGACTTAGTCATCCACTTTTACTCTAAAAAGCATTCAAATGATAGGCTGACAGTCAATAAATTCTTCCTTAAGTAATTAAATGAGATGTTAAGGCATTGACCGATAACCTGTTCTGGCTTGACAGTAGCTCTTGTTAAAAGAAAATACAACTCTGATGGAGTGAAAGAAGAACTACAACAGCAAAGAGTTATCTGAATGCTGGGAAAAAGCTAACCTGGCTGTGGGGTTGGGATCTTCCTCTACAAGTAGAGCTCTCAGGAAAACTCTACCTGCAGGATCCAAGTTTTTCTCTTTTTGGAGGCTTCCTTGAGACTCCAGAAATAATTTGAACTGTTCAACCCTGAGTTGTAGGAACGATGCTTTGAAAACACATAACTGTATTATCTGGACTCATATAGGCAGTGCTACATTTTCAGGATAAGTGCTTTTGCCTGCTCCAAAGGGCTTATGCACAGAACCTGGAAAGAGAGCCAAGATAGAAACCAAATCTGATCACAGTTCTGGGAAGTAGGTTTCTGGCAGCAGTGACTGACAACTTGTTTCCCACGCTCAGGCATGTAAAACAGGTCTTTAACAACATAAAAACATTTGCTTAACAGTCTCTTACTATTTTTAATTTAATAGTTGGCTTAGCTCTCAATTATTTTCACCCTCTTCAGCATCCTCACACTGTTTCAGCAAACAGTAGCAGTCTATCTGCTATTACTCCAAAGTTTTTCTTCCTTCCCACAGGTTCCCACCTTCTCACTTTGCCTCTTTAGATTACTGATACTACATCCAAAAACTTTTCGAACACCTAACTGCTTCTAAAATCATGTATCATATAGTATTTGTGCTAGGCCAGGGGCTGGTGAAAAGTTGACTTACTTAGTAGAACAATAGGGACAAGGATTTGTTTGCATGACCTGTTTCGAGGGGCCATTTGTCAGACAAGCAATCAGATCCATTTGCTGTACCATAGGAGTCTGAACTGAGAATAGCAATCAGAACGAGATGTGTTGGTATCTGCAGAAAGCACTCCCTTGGTAAAACAGGAACAAAACACTGTAGGCAATTTAGGGCGGTGATTCTTCTGAAAGGAGAGATTCTAGAAGACTTAAGCAATTTGTTATGCTTTCTTCAGGCAGACACATTTAGCCTTTTTTTTTACAGAGCAAATTAGATCTTTATAGTCTGGTGAAGTAATTTGTATGACTGTAGGACTATCCCAAAACAAATGGGAGAGAGTGTGGCTCCTGAACTGCAGCTTACCTACAGACAGAGCTGATCAGAAAAGAGTTTCCTGTCTGAAAATAAGTAATAATCAATAACAACGTTCCCTTTTGAATAAACTCCAAAATAAAAGAAAAAATATCAAATTTATTGTGAATCACAAATTTATGCAAATGTTTACCTCAAAAACAGCTTAACATGACATTTCAGAACCAATCTAGGCTTTTGAATTCTGCAGATGCTCTGTGAAACTGTCTTTCTTGTTAAATCTGAAACTGCCTAATTTATTAAGCTTCCCTAAGCAGCCTCTGAAGGTGCCAGAATTTGTAGCTTCCTGGCAAAAAGACTGCATGAGGGGAACTATACTAGCTTCCCAAAAATCGATTTTGGCCTACCCAGGTTCCAAATCTCCCATCTAAGATACGGGTGAGAGCTCAAAAACTCTGATTTGACTCCAGCCAAGATTTTCAAGGCTTCTAGACAAGGCTGGAAGCCAAATTCAAGTTAACAGGAGGACTTTCAGGCTTCTCCCTTTGAGGCCAATATCTTGGAAGCACTTGCGTGGAGACACACGACTGGCCACAAGTGCCCTTTAACGTCAGATTGCTTTTGCCACTGCATCAGGAGGGCTCTCCCAAAATCAGGGACCAAGTGCCCATAGAAGCCACAAGGATCACTCTGCATCTCCAGCACAGGCTCACTGTGTGGACTTGCCAAGACCGAGGACAGGTGCCTTCAACATCTGTGACTTAAAATCAACCAAACCAAACCAACCAACCAAACAAGAAGAAAACAGAGATCTGTCTGCCAATAGGTTTCACAGCCAAATTGCAAAAGTAGCAATTCTCCATACAAAGTCAGTTTGTCAGGAAGCCAGGTCACAGTCCTCCTCTCTCCCCTCAAAACCTTCCTGAAAGCCGGCACAAATTTTAACCAGTGATATTTTGAATGAATTTTGTTGCTTTGTATTAATCAGCTTTTCAAACAAAGCACACTTTCTGACCAGAATTACCTAGCAATTATCAGAGTTAAGATCACAGAGGGCTTGATTCAGTTACCCCCGCACCAGCTTCGAGTGCCATCTGAGGTGGAGATATACCCTAGGGCATTGCAGCTTTCAGCTGCTATCCCAAAGGGCAAGGATCTCCTGTATCCTGTGTCTTATCTGTCAGTTGCAGTGATGTGGATACATTAGTGAGTCCCACAGGACATTAAATGCCCGTGTGCAGGCAAATTAATTATGCCCGAATTAATCACTTGGATCCACCACTGCCATGCTAATTCAGCAAGTCAGCTTGTTTTCTGCTGTCTTGAAGGAGTAAAAAGACAAAAAAAAGGACTAGATATACCACAATCTTTAATGATTTGTCTTCATTAGGAAAGCTCATATAGTGATAAATATAATTCATCTTGTTAGATGAATTTTGTTATCATTAGTCCATAAGTTCTTGTCTATATTGAGATGGCAGCCACAACCAGCATCCTCTCTGATTGATAGTAGTTCTCACAATACGAATTTCCTAGTAACCGTCATTAGTTTTCAGTCCCTTATGTTCAGACAGCATTTGTTTACCTCATTTAATAATTTTCACTTCTCCATTTCATAAAAACAAAAATAAGATGTTCCTGAAACATTCCACTCCTTTGGGGAAAAAAAGCCCTTTATTCTCTTAGAATCCTAGAATAATTCAGGTTGGAAAGGACCTCTGTAAGCCACACAGTCCAACATCCTGCTCCAAACAGGTCAAACTTGATCAGGTAGCTCAAGGCTTTGTTCAGTCAAGTTTTGAATATCTCCAGGGATGGAGATTCCACAAATATTCTGGGCAGCCTGTTGAGGTGTTTAACCACCCTCAGGATGAAAAGATGTATAATCATAACCAGTATTTCCTATGTTCCAGCCTGTGTCCACTGCCTCGCCTATAACTGAAACCACTGGCAGAAATTCTAACAAGTAACTATTAGCAAAATTTAATTATTGTCCTAAAGCAAGCAGCATTTCAACCTAAATGCTTTTAGGAAAGCAGTAATTTTAGGAAGTTTAACTAATGTGTGGGATGTATCTAGTATCATTAGAATGCTGTTTTCTCATATGACTAATCCTAACAGCTCTGCAGATGTTTATATTTTATATCAGTTACTTCGGTGAAACTTTATTTTAGGTATATGCAAGAGATGCTTAAAAATCTACATATAGGAGATTTTTATGGTTATATGATTATCTACCAATACGAAGCACATTTTTCCCCCCATATATTGCATACAATCTTTTTTTGATAAATAAGAACTTTCTTCAACTTTTCAATTTTGCTCTAAATTAGCTGAAGAACAGAATGAGCTGCTTCAGGTAGAATTTGGCTATATACAGGCAACTAACACAGAACTGGATAATACAACCTGTCAGAAATGATTTAATATTTTACCTCTTATTTCCAAGACAGTGATGTATAAACCAACTCAGACAGAGTGACACCACTTCTAGAAAGAAGCATTTCTATTTCATTAGTCTTACATTTTAACCTTTTTTTGTCTAATAATACTCTCTATAATATTATACTGTAGTATGGTAAGTAGTTGTAAGTAGCAAGAAAAAAAGTGAAATATTTCTCACTAAAACTTCTTTGTAATTAACATACCAATTAACACCTCTCTGACTAAAAGTGGCAATCAGCGTGAAGCTAGGTGTTAATTTATATTTGGTTCTTTTCAGATACAGATAGTTATATCCATGTTCAACAGAAAAGGTGCTGTTTGATAACGCTTTTTGTGAAACAGAAACAAGAGACTATGTTCTTTCAAGAAACGCTACAAAGAAACACCAGCAAATACTTCTTAAAGCAACAACAGATTTTTGTGTGTGTGTGTTCTGTGCAGTTTTGTTTTTACACAGGAAGTTGTAACTGGCGTACCTAGCTGATGGGCAGAAGATGAGGGAGGAAGCATCAGTGACTGAACAGAAGCCCAAGGATGAAACACGTAAGGCACGTGTGCATATTCTCCACTCGCATTGCTGCTTTTCCTCCCACCTGCACCATTTTACCTCCCAACAGGGTGCACCAAAATACAGCGACCAGGCAGAACAGGCATGCTACATCACTGCTACCACGTCACAGGGGAGGAACGCACGTGTTGCGTGAAGTCTTTCCAGTGCGAGCACAGCAGGTCTCCCACCTTCAGGAACATCGCTTCTGGCAAGTCCCCAAATTTGTGAATCAGCAGCCTAACAACCCTCTCGATTTCTGAGAGCTTACCACGCACCTTTACCGCCACACCTTTGGTTGGAAACTGTAAGGGCAGTACAAATTGTATGATGCTGTGAGTTAAGTGTGTGCCATTCCCAACAGCTCTGAAGACTGTGAATGGCTTGAGGACTGTAGTTCGGAAATCACTGCCTGAATATTAAGATCTTCAGGTGCATGTAGCTAATAAAACAAAGAACATGGTAGAATTTCCATGGCGTTTGTTCAGTCTGCTTGTGCACCATGCTCTGCTCTTTCTCTATCCTGTCTACTCTGAGTATGAGCCACTTTTAGCAGGGTTTTCCTTACTCTGCATTGATAGCCTACGTAAAAGAACTATATTCTTTACACGTGATGAAAAGATTTTAAGATTAAGATTTTAGGCAATCACATGCAATTTAATGAGTATCCTCAGCATCATTGTGATTTGACAGGGGAAATAACTGTCCCTTATTTCTAGCCCATGCCTGCCTTACTTTGCAAAGATCAAAAGCTTTCATTAGTTTGTGATTCAACAAGCTTATGTAAGCTCTTGATGAAAAATTTTCTTTTTTAATAAAGAGCCTTTCCAAATTTAACACTCATTTTACAGCTTTGGAGCTGTCTTACTTTAAGAAATCAAGAATGAACATAACAAACATTAAAAAAACTATGAGCCACAGGCTGTAAGAAAGAATTATGGAATTACAACACCTACTGACTGATGTAAGATAATTTCCTTGCTAGAAATGCACAGGCCAATTAATGGTTTCTGTATCTAAATTTGTTTTCCAAATTTACTTTTCAGCAGTGTTCTGCCAGCAAGGCAGATTAACAGTTAGTTGAAAACACCGCACAATTTAAAAGTTAACTGCTTGCTTTGTTGCTCTCAGATTTGCCATAGTATCTAGGGATGACTTTTCAGCCTGATCTTACCCATGTATAAGGTCAGGATTTTTTGTGAGTGTCCAGTTGTCGCTTGGCATCCGATTTAGAGCAGGTTAAAGGAAAACAACATGCACAAAGAGTTGCTTTAGTCTGTTTGAAAAAAAAAATAAAATAAAAAAAATAAAAAAGCCTCTCATGGGTGTCCTATATTCAACAACCAACACCACTGTTCACATTTGCAAACATGGACTGTTGAAATGTCATTCAAAATGAATTTTGTTTTCATATTTGTTTATCACTTTAGCCATCACTTTCACATTCTTTTTTCTTTCTCTTGTGTGTACTTGTACAGTAACACAGTTAGTTAGTTACTTAGTGTTAATAAATAATATTTGCGTGCGTGGCAGGGACTTGTGGGTCTTGTGGAAGGAACAGCTCTTCTATCCACCAGAGAGAGAGGAGAGCTTGCAGATGGCAATTTATCTCTCTTACATTAGGCTCCTGTGCTCAAGATGGGATGGATAGCCCTGTGGAGACACCTATTTTTCCCTGTAACCCGCGAAGAGTACCTAAAAGATTAGCTCAGACTATGTTCATTGGCCAAAAGTGTAAACGCTAGGGTTCTCCGGCTAGTCACATCCCTTTCCCCTCTCAGCTACCCAGAAGATTTGGTGTTTGTTTCCACAAATCTGTCAGCAATCACTTCACAGACAATATATCTTTGTCAGATAAAGACTAGTCCAATCTTACTACAGTGTAGTACTCTTCACTTTTTAAAAAAAAATTGTTCAAGGATACTAAACCAATTAATTTCTCCTTACTTTCTTTTGTTTTCCTAGTACAGCATAAGAAATTTGGAATTACAACTCTATGAAACCAACATTACTTTGATAAAAGAAGCATTTTCTCATTAACGAGAAGTACTCATGCATACGATAAAATCTCCAATGGGGTTAGCAGCTGCTATTAATGGCTGCTTGCTTGTTGATACAGTCATATATGTTTAAACATGAGCCAATACATTACTGCTATTTGCATATCTGCTCCTGTGTTTTCCATTTCATCCAAATGTATCAGATCATAAGAGAAAGTCATGTTAAACCGAAGCAACCACACCAGCACAACACTAAATAAAAATGAGAAAAAAGACAAAACCCGTATTTTTCATGCACATACATTAGCAATATATTACGGCTCTTTTATGCTTTTCCTGTTCATTTTCTGGGTTTATTTTCTGAGAAGTGATGTACTAAAGTGTGCAAAACGATATCAATAAATTATTCAGCAACTTTCTAAGCTCTGATTTATCTGAAAGCAGAAAGAATTCATTACCAGCAGAGCTAAAATAAACACACTCTTATGACTTTAAGATTAAATTACTGACATAAGCAAAATCTGAAATGCCTTCATATAGGTCTCTACATGAAGGAAGTGGTGGAATCCTTTCCTGTATGGGCTGTAAGGGTGCAGAGAGAGTATTCCAGCTAAGGTCATGTCTCTTACCTTCACAAGGATACTGGAAGAACTATGTATTAAAAATTTTCCATCAGTTGCATTGCTGACAGTAAATAGTCGTATAAATTGGAATTTACAGATATTGCTAAATGTCTCACGTATAAAGCAGGTAATAAAAGGGGCAGTTTACCGAGATTCTCTTGATGCCAGTTTCCAGCAATAAGTAAAACCTGAAGCGTGCAGAAGTCATATATATATATATATATATATATATATGTTTATATATATATATAAACTTTACCCAGCATGCTCTTAATTGGCCTCTGAGGAACAAGTTACCAAGCAGTGGATCCAATCATCCCCTGGGTCCTGTAACCAGGGGTACACAGTTCAGCTTCAGTTCTATGCTTCATAATTAAGCATCCATGCTGAACACACACAAGATTGGAACACAGGATCCTATTGTGCTTTCACCTATTTGCAAACATGAAAAGTTTATTTTTAAGCTCAGTGTTGTACAGAGGGTCCTTTCTTTTTCTCTTTTCACGTGTAATACCAAAAAGGGATGGTTATTCTGGAAGGCCTTTCTTAAGGCCCCCTTTTTCTTTTTTTTAATATGAACAACATGGTAATTAGATCCCAGAATTTGCAATAGAAATTTGCAAAAGAAAAAAAAGAAAAAAAAAACCAAAAATCAGACCAAATCGTTTTACTCCAGTAAAGATCTGCAATAAATTCATTTATTTCTGTTGAACAATTTCAGATTTATCATGGCATAAGAAAGTGTGACACTAGTGGATTTATTGTGCACTTCTAACCCAGTGCACTTCTCTATATATTTTTATAACTTTTCCTATATAGTTTCACACAAAAAACCCTCACAGTTTTAACCATGACTATTAAGTTAAATCTGGATCTGGCTTTCAGGCCTTCGTGCTGTCTGGATCTAAAGCCTGAAGTAAATCAAATGTTTATTGAGAGAATAGTGAGAATTTATTAGCATGAACTATGACGTTACGTTCTTTTTTCAAAATAGATTTTTTTTCTTTTTTTTTTAAGTTATCATAATCTTTTTCAAAATTTGCTTTATCAAAACCCAGCTATTGGTAGAAAAACAAATTCTAATTTTAGTTTAATTTAATTATTTAAAATAATTGCATTGAATTTTAAAGCAACTAGTTAGACAGTATTTTTATTTATGTGCATAATTTTTAAAGTCCATTTTTCAGTTTTAAGAGTCTCCATGCAAACTTTTCTTTCTCTGCTATGTTTCTCAGCCACTTGCCAGAGTAGTTTTACACACGTGACTTCATTTCTGTTTTGGTCTTGTTTCAACCCTTCTCTCAAATTTCCTCACCCTATAAATTTGCATGGTCTAGTATAATGGTACTTTGATCTAGGTTATTATTTTAGATATAACTCAGGTATCCATCCTAGTAGCTGTAAATACTTTGAGCCTTTTAAAACCTTGTGTAAAATCCTGTTCTTTCAGTTTCAAATGCATCAAGATATTACTCCATACTTCTTTCATAACCTTCATCTCCAGCTCTTTGCCTCAGGACACATAAAAAGTACGTAGTCACTTCCAGTGTTATATTGGCACATATCCTAGGACAAAATATAAGCTACTTCAATTTCTGAAATGAGAAAAAAAGAACAAGCAGCCTATGCATTTCATATTTTGAAAAATACCTATTTAATGTTATTTTTCTCCTGTTCTGGAGTGTATACTGGTGCACATCTTCTCCTTCCTCCTGAAACAAAAAGGGGCTTCAGAATTAAGCAAGTGTGAAAAGCAATTTCTCATGAAATTAGCTGCTACACTAGCAATGCTTCCCATGCAAGCATTTTCATTTAAAGTCGTTATTCCTGCAAATTATTAAATGCACATTTAAATTTATATTCTTGAGTAGTCCTATTGTCTTCATCAACACAGTTGTTGAAGGATTAAGGCCTACATCTTTTCTATGTTTTTTCATAGCTGAATGCTTCTCGTCAGTAATACGCCCATATAAGGAGACACTCTGAGAAAAAAAGATCAAATTTCTTTCAAATTGGATGTGTTAAAATGCAACAGCTGAATTAGTAGAACTTTCTGTGATTTCAAATTAAAAAAGAAGGGTATGAAAAAAGTGTATTTATAGGGAGATAATTTCAGTAAAATATATCCCCAGTTCATAAAATTGAGGACTATAAGCCTTTGGCAAAAACTTTTTGCTCGAAGGTTGAGAGAGTACTTCTGTTTGTGGCTTTTAAATTATTTTTACATAATTTCTGGATGTTTGCTTATGTCCGATGACATTCTACCTTTCAGTAAGTTCCATCTGATATCAGTGGAACAAAAACATGGGAGCAGGAGTCCTCTTCAATGTGCAAGTAATCAACAAAAATCAGACCTATATTACACACATTAATATTTCCAAGTACCATTTTGTAGATACATAACTAATATTAATCCTTACCATCTATCAGAAAAAAAAAAAATCCATAAGGGGTAAAGAAAGACTTGAAATTGAACAAAAAATTTATTTTCTAAATATATAGCTGGCTTCCAATTTTTAGCATTTTCTAAGGAAAATAATGCCTAAATACAAAATGTTTTTTCTCATTTACAAGGTCATAGCAAGAAAGAGACAAAATCAAATTAACAGTAACCATAAAGATATTAACCTGACCAGAAAGAATTTGTGCCTTGCCTAAGTAAAGTTTTTGAAAGCCATAGAGGTTTTACCCATGCTATTCATATGCTTTTGATTTAGGCCTATTTCAGAGCTTTCTTAAGGAGTTTATTATTCCTCTAATTAAAAAAAAATAAAATAAAATAAAAGGAAGGAAGGGAAAGAAACAACTTAAAGGAAGAGTTTTCAGAAAAGACCTCTGAGGACAACCTTTCATTTTATTACCCTGTGGTAAGAAGGCAAACCAGTACTTCTAATAAAGAAGTACTATGCAGTAAACAGGAATCATTGTGTCATCCACATTTTGCTGAAATAAATTCATGTCAACTTCTTCTAAGTTCATGACTTTTGTTTATTTTAGAGTAAAATAGCAAACCTTGTGGCTTTCACTTTTTCTTACTCCCCTCTCTCTTTTCAGCAACAGTAATACACAGTAAAAGTCATTTTAAGGATGTTCTCTTCCCAAACCCCTCTGCACAGACATTTATCAGTTGTGAGTGTAACCAGAATTTAGAACACAGCAGTAATGTATTTCATAATGGAAAACTTGCAAGTACTTTTATTTTAGGAGCCTCGGAACAAGGATTCAATTTGAATATGAAACTGTCGTGGGTTTTCTATCATCTTCACTGAGATACATTCTGTAGAGTCAATATTCAATATCTGTGGTAAGGATTCACAGTGGCAAAACCATTATTTAAGGGATAGATAAATTCACTACATGTCATACATTAGAATTAAAGGGATGAAACATCAGTTTCTAGAAAGCTCAGATTTTACAGTAACACGAGGAAAACTCTAGCGCGTATGTAACAGCTGTGATGCATCTAATGCACTGTTCTATCCTATTTAAGCTTGTTTTGAAATAATGTGTAAATGCAGATAATTGCTGTTATTGGTTGTTTGCCTTAAGATTGTATAAAAATGGGTTTTGACCGATAAATATTTCCTTTACAGAAGGATATTAAACAAAACACTAGAAGAAGTACCTTCCTGTGTTAAATAAAGTAAACTATGTCATTTTGAAAGCTTTTTTTTTTCTTCCCTGGAGGTTATTCCTAATAATATTTAGTGAAAGAGAGCTACATTTTCAACTTTAGTACAATTTCAGAAGTTTGATGGTCTTAATTAACATGAGTTAAATGAAAGCACTTCACTAAGGAATGTAGAAGAATGGTGTTTTTAGCCCATCTCAGTCTAAGTCAGTGACGATTTAGAAAAACACTTTCTTTCTTTCTTGCATTCTTTAGCTAGGATTTGTGAAAGCAAATATGAATAACAGAGGAGCACCATTACTGCAGGTTTAGAATAGAGCTGAAAGAAGCCAAAAGCGCTACAAAAGGAAGTGGTGCAGATCAAATTTCTGAAAGAATTATTTTTCTAGCCACAGTTGGAGAGCTAACAGTAAAAGCAAATGTGAAAAGCTTTGAGCAGTTGCATATCTTTACCTGGATTAGATTATACCATTGTAACAGGAAAATTAGTCAAACAGATTAATCCTGTGTACCTAACCATCACTTAAAATAGAAGTAAAAGAAATCATGCTGCCCTTATTTTTAAATGAAATGTTTACATTTAAGATTTTGTCTGCAGTACTTTGTAAGGTAATTCTACTGGGACTTTGTTAAGACCGGTTTTGAGAGATGATATTTACCCACTCTGCTATCCACTCCTATCACTGCAAAAAATTGGATTATTTGGGCCTATCCTCCACCCTGGGCTGTGAAAGCTTCAGGCGGAGGGAAGCCCAGCAGTTGCAGGGCTCCCATGCCAAGCCCGTGTGATGCAAGGAGATCAGCTCAGCTGTAACCGGCAGCTGTCGGCACGCTGCCGAGTGGTTGCAAGGAAGAACATCATCCAATAAACTGGCTGTCACACCTACCTGTTACTTGACGTGGACTTCTAACTTTTAGCTACTTTGTCTCCAGTGGGGATTTGAACCCCAGTGTTGGCACTTAGGCATTCCACTTGACTCAAAGGCTTCCTTGCACACAAGGATGCCTTGCAGCTAGATGCCTCAGAGGCTGAGCCAAAAATTAGCAATTTTGAGTAAGGAGCCACCCGAAGCTAACCAAGCAAAAGCGATTAACAGTATTTATAAGAGCTGTCTAAAAGCTTTCTGAATAATTGAGGTTGGGATAGCCACCTTATTATAGTATCAGGACAGCATTTATTAACTCAACCTCTTGTTTAATGTAGAATATACAATCCTCATTTTCAAAAAAAAAAAAAAAAAAAAAAAAAAAACACACAAACCAACAAAAAAAACCCACCAAAAACACACTCTTCTTCCTCCTTTTCCCCCAGAGAAATAGTCCTGGATGAGTATATGCAGTTCTTCTTCCAAAAAAGTCATCCTTCAGCTGCACAGTCAATGCTTGCTTTGTCTTTTTGTCCACATTACTTTCTGCATATTGAGCCACAGTTAGTAGGTTGTTTCAGGCAGCAAATATGTGGGTTGAGTAGTCTTCTGGAAAGGGTGGGTTTCCACAGGTCTCTTGTTTCCCAGATGTATAATCACTATCTGAAATGACATTTCCTACCCTGCCAATCAAAAGTTCAGAAGACAACTACAGACACATTTTTGTGAGGGCCTCCAGCCACATGGCAGTACCGAGGGATTCTCCTCCTCCTGCTGTCTGTTGAATGTCACACAGTTTAGTTTCTCTATTTTAAGCAGGATTAGGCATGAGACACCTAATCAGTGTGCTCAGGGTGAGATAGCAAGAGACACGACAGGTCACATGCTTGAGTATAAGCTAGGGCAGGCTGGGATTCTCTGTAGAATATCAGTTTCTGACTTGACCACAGAGAGTCAGCTCAAGCTCTGCTTGGTAAGTGACAGTGTGGAACCTGAATTGTTAGTCTGATTGAAGCACGAGAACTGTCTTGCTAAGACTTTCCGTTGGAAATAGAGACTTGCCATGTAGGAGAGCTGTATATTTTGGCTGGAAGATACCTATCTCAGAACAAGAAAAGTATGGGCCCCAAGTGCTATACCTAAATCACAGTGACATTGTGGGCTGAAGACTATAGAGGCGAAATTGAGGCATAAATCTATAAATTTATAGCTATGACTTAGTCACAAGAATGAATGAAGCCTATGCTGGGATGACACCACTATCACAACTTGTCACATCACTTATATAGATACAGATGAACTGTGTGATGTCCTTTTTGACTCCTTGGGAATTAGTAGCAATATGACCCCTAGTAGCACAATGTTTTGCCTATTCATGTTCTAAACCATGCAGATTGAATTAACAGTACATAAATCTCTTATGTTTTAATTTGGGGTTACTGGTAAAACTGAGAGAACTGTTCTACTAGGAATAAATTCCACCATGCATTAATTTCAGAGCTTAAATAGATAACTTCCAACATCTTCAGAACAGCCAGGATTTCACCCACTAGGAAGCCAAACAAGAAAAGCCCTTCAATTTGACTGAAGTTCCTGTGTAATCCCATTTCTAAGATTCAGCACTATGTTATAAACAGAAATTTGCAAAATTACTACTTGCAAAGGTGAGTCTCAATGTTTAGACTATGCTCCTATAATCAAAAAGTCTTCAAACTCATAAAAATAGAAAACATCGCATCTTTGACACAGCTTCTCTTTGATGCTGGAGTTATTTTTCCATTGTCTTTTCCTTAGAAGTATCAAAATAATTTTTTCTTACATAATGTAGGTTCTTATGGAAAGTGTGATAGAGTTTATGAAATCTCACAACAAAGTAAGAGCAATTTAACTTTCATTCTAGATTACTTCTAGAGACCTTTCCAAACAGTCCACCTTTAAAAAGGAGCTCACTCATTTGAGCAGTCAGTAGGGCTACATGCGATCCTTGGCACAACATTTCTTTGTAAACTGTACTGTCTTGCAAGCTATAATGTTTTCTAGACTACAAAATCTAGCACAGCTTTATCAGCCAAGTCTAAGAGGCTCACAGAAAGCAGGTGAGCTTTTGATCTCCAGCAAGAGAGGAAAGACAGCAGAGCTGTTAGCGCTATCAAAAATTATTTTCTTTTACAATGCCTGTAATAACAGTAAGAATACTGTCTTCTACGCCAGCAGGGGGTTCTGCCCTCTTGGAGGAGTTGCAAGAAAATTCAGTCTACTGCCTGTCTCCGTTTAGCCTATTTACAACATATTTTTTAATATAATGATGAATATTTTAAAAGAAAGAATGCATGAGTTAGACACTCAACATGTTTTAGCAGCTAGGAATGCAGCCTTAATTTAATTTCAGACAGGATCTAAGAAGCTATAATTACCCATTCTAGTTGCTTAAATATGAAAAACGTTAGAGGATTTCAGGTAATACAAAGAGACATCCACCTTGGGATTTCTGAATAATGCAAACACAAATGGAAATGCCAGATAATATAATCCACTGCTGCTCATTAATGATCTCATGTCAAAGAGTTGTATATATACGGACTGGATCTTGCTCTCATATATGAAGTCTCAATCTATATCTGATTAGGGAACTTGAGAATATTTCCCCTTTTTGCATTTGGCTCCATGCCCCAGCCAATTTCATATCAGCACAAAACCTGGACATACAACATCGTTCCCTGATTTCCACAGAAAGGAAACCCAAACACCCAAGTCAGACAGGAACTGTAGCATTGCAAGAACCAGAAGCCCAGGGCATGCACTTCATGTTGCAGCAGAAAAGTCTAGACACAGTTTTAAAAGATTAGTAGGAGACAGATTAAAGAAAGACCATTCTGTTTGTAATGTCTGAAATACCTGTCAGAAATGAGTTTCCCCAGTATCAATTTATCACAAAAATAAGTATTTCAGAACACGGCTCCACAATACAAAGTCCCACACTAGCAAAGCTTTGGCCATCAAAATTTGAACTATTCTTCAAGGTCAACACTGCAGTCAATTAAAAAGAAAGCTAAAAACTTGGAGCACTCACATTATAATAGGTACATCCTTAAGTTCAATGAGTTAAGCTGATTCAGTTTTACCCCTTCTTTAATGTAGCCAGTAAAGGAATCTCTTCATCAGTGAAATCTAATATTAAAAAAAATAGAAGCTCTCATAATAACTCAGTATGACATAAGACAACTTAACAAAACAAAAGTTTGAGTCCCCAGGATTTCCGGATTCAAAACCACAGGAGTTTCAGCTTTCAAGTCATAATATTGGTTCATTATGCTGAAGCATTTAGGGTGTTGTTACACCTCTTTTTAACTTTCTGAATAAGAAATATATAAGCAGACAGTATTATAGTTCTACATGACAAACAATGAAATCTCCATTTATAATTAGCTATTTAGCATGCATGTCAAATGTGATGGAGATTCCTGTAAATTTGAAAGGTGGAGTTTCTGTCTGTAGTCCAGTTCCATTTTTATTCTTTTTTCTAGTCATATCCTGTATCAGTGTAAACCTATTAGATCTCAAGTTACATGATTACCATCAACAAAAGTTTCTTCTTTTCTTTTTACTTTTTTGACAAGCCTCTGAAAGTGTTTTCAATTCCTCCCCTTTCTATATAGAGGAATTATTCATATATATGCATTATTCAATACCTAATTTGAATCAAAATAATTTTTATGGATCAGATATTTAGCTTCTCAGAGAAAATGACTTTCTCAGAAACACTACTAACAACATCACGAAAAAAGTTATTTTCAATGAGCAGTGTTCAAAGATCTCAAAAATATTTGCTCAACAGAAGGAACATTTAAATGTGTTTTCCATGTACCAGGGTAAAACTCACAGAAATCTAGGAGAAGTGGCCTTAGAAATCTAAGGAAAAACTACCGAACTCCAATCAAATCAGTGTTTCTGCTAAAACAAATATTTTGGATATACTGATTTATCATTTAGTTTAATTGCAAAGTTCTGTTGGAAGATTTCTAGCTACATGCAACCCCATTAGTTCGCCAAAATAGTAATTTTTTCCCTGCTAAACCAAAACCTAAACAAGGAAGGTATAGAGTCCTTTCTGTTTAGAGGAACATTCTGTATATAGTACTGAAAGGCAGTTACTGTTGAAATTTGATTTTCCTTTTGCTTAATTCAGTATGGGCGATATGAAATTTGGACAAAGCCACGAAAGACCTCCAGGAAAATCTCTAATGTTTCAGCAGGTGACACTTTCAAGTCTGTAAATGACAGTTTTAAACCTTTTCTTTCTCTCTTTTTTTTTCCTTCTCTTAACATACTCTTGTCAAAAACACAGGGGGACATTTCTGTTTCCCAGCCCCTTAAGGAATCTTCACTATTTTTCTCAGTATATACAGAGATGCGCAGTTAACATTTTTCTTGCGTTACGCACGCTTACTTCCCTTCATTTGTACATATGTCTACACCCCACTGTACAGGTCTTTGATAACATCACCAGAGCATACAAAATGTGATGAGACAGATATCCAATATATTATATAACCCAACGACTCTTTGTAACAGGCATGCGTTGCCGTACTTTCTTTTTCCATTAGGCAACTCTCTTATAGAAACCTACCAGAGCAGCAGCTAAATTAGTTCAGTCTTGATGCTTTAGCGCATCAAGTTCTGCCCTGACACTTTCAGTAAATTTTAGCTTGAACATATCCAGCACTGCCTTTAATCTTAGCTCTGTTATTCCATCTCAAGTAACAGATTCAGTGGAGTGACAAAGCGCGATGATTTGGTAGCTGTCCTAAAAGGGTCACTACCTAAAAGATACATCCACACTGCACAGTGGGTCATGGTGCATCGAACTCCTACTCTAGTAGCACCCAAGCCCGCTGCAGAATTGGAAACGGTATATTTATTTCACCCTAGTAAAATCTAGCTGCTCTGCTTCTGGAACATAGGCTGACCTCTCTCCATGGCGTGTCCTGGATAAGCCTACTGCCACGCTGCGAGTTATGGGGGCTCGCAGGTGCCCCTTGAGATGCAGCACCGTGAAACAGCAAGAGCCCATTATTTCTGATATACAGCATGCTCAGCTCTGCTGAGCTAACATCTACCACGGGAGCCACAAGACACCACCGCACGCTCAGGAGGAAAGGCTGGAGGCTACAGCACTCACCGTCACACTCCCACCTTAACAGTGCACTACAAGAAGTGGGTCTCAGAGTAAGGATGATGAATAGTACGACAGGCGAAGCTCAGGCTCCCTCACATGAATGGCACAATATATAAAGCCTCAAACTATGGATCGATCATCTGTATTCGCACAAGGCAAAATAACTGATTAGCACCTTCAGGTTTTTAATGTCTGGATATCAGCTGGGCTAGTGTTCAAAAGCAGAAGTATGAAAACCTAAAAATAGCTGTCTAAAGGACAAGCTGGAAGCCAGCACAGTGTCTGGGTTATTCAGACTTGTGAACGGTGTTGTGAGAATCTAGGGGATTATAAAGGTAACTCTCTTAAAACTTTACTCTTAAGGCAAAACAGCAAGAATTAAGTTATCTTCATTTCATCTGAGGTAGGAAATAAAAACATCAAGCTGGAACCTAATCACCTCAGCAGCTTGAGGAAAGGGCTTAGTATCCTGACTTTCATTTTATAACTTGCACTTTGATCAAAATCAAGATGAATTACATAACTGTCTGACAAGAAGAATTGACTCGGCCAGTACAGGGAAAGAGGAAAAAATCTTTTCTTAATCTAAAATTTTTCCATCTTTATTTGCAAAGCAAGCACTGACATGCTTAGTAGCATGATGACGAAGTTTCATCAATTCACATGTCAGCTATTCTACAGCAATGTGATTTATTAAAAAAAGACTCCAGTACTTCAGTTAATATGGTTGGCTGAAATGTAACCCCAGACAACCACCTCTCTATTACACACTAAAAATCTTAAGAGATGAAAGATTCCTGCCTATTCCTATTAGTTAGAATATCTAAAGTAAACCACAGGATGCCAGCAGCTCTCCTTTTAACATTTTACCCAGCTGCATCCAAAGTCCCTAGCATTCGTCTTTCTTTTGCTTTGTTAACCCAAATAAAGTTACATATAACGTATGAGTTCACAAGCCAGAAGTAATCAGCAGCGTCCTCACGATCGTATGGCCGAATGCAGCACTAGTTCCTCTTTAGTTTGCAATAAGTCTCCCCTGTGCAGCCACAGCTCGCCAGCGTGCCTGGCCCTGTAGGCACCCAAATCCCAACCCCGAAACCTTCCCTCTCGGTGCAGTCCCTAGCGGCACCGTTCAAGAAGGGACCCAGCTTAACTTCATTCTGTCTGTTGTCCTGGGACAGTCCCCGTGCCCCAGCTTTAGCAATTCAACGAGCAGCAGCAAGCATTGCGATGAAATACCCTGATGTTACTGCTGTTTCTGTTCCACTTCAGAAAGTTTTAGGACCAACCACTGAAGCTGTGGAAACAAACAAGGACCTTTCAGACCATGACATTGCTATTAAATGTGGACTGGAACTGATTAATCTACAGAAAATTGGTACAAATCTCTTGCAATAAGAGAATAGGTGTAGAGGAAACAGCAGCTTTGCAAAAACTGAAACCTGTGTTTAATTTTCTAACGTGGAGAGTTTATGAACCTGATTCCTATAATTAACATCTGTTATTAACACACATTTCCCTGTTCTGAGGCCTATTCAATACAAACAGTGGTTTTCCAGTGAGAAAAAGATCCGTGTTTTCTACTACAGCAAGAAAGCCACACAGAGGGGAAGAAAGCATGCTGCTTAGCCAGTACGTAGTGTATCAGACAGTTTTGCTTTCTTTCGCATAAGAAAGGTGGATAATTTTAACCATCAACAAGACCCCAGCTAGGTGGTTTTTAACCCAGGTCAAGAATGGGGAAACAAAGAGGTATTGGCCGGATATGGCCTGTAAATTTGCTTTGTATAACCTATGACACGTTTTATTTCTGAGTTGTTAAGAGTAAGGTATATTGTGCCCATGAAAAGATTACACAGCTCTCAGTGAATGAAAAAAAAAAAATTACGTTTGACTACTTCTGCCCAAGAGGGTTTCTCTCACCCTTTCTTGTATTACTATCATTCCTTCAACTTTTTCCTGTGTTCTCATTATTCTTGTCTTCATCATATTTTTCCTTACTATACTTTCATTCTAAGCTGGACACATACCTAACAGCATTCATTTTCAGTGTGTAGTTTCCACATTTAAAATTTTTATGCAAAATAATATAATCAACCTTATTTATAACCTTAAACCCTGAGTATAATGGTCTATCTTTAGGGTTTTAAAACCAGTATTTTTTGTTTACATTTACCATTGACATTGTCCCTGTTATAAAAAGCAAAGTAACTAGAAATAAACTAGTCAATATCATGAAAGCAAGCACTATTGGAGCTAACTAGAGAGTTCCTGATTTTTCCTTCCAGAGGTTCTACCACCGTAGGCCCCCTATTAAAGTTGGTGTGTTCTGAAATATAAATGAACTGCATGAAACTGCAAAGATGTATTCCCTGGCCTGCATCTTTAAGACTATAAGCACTCATCTGCCTGTAGCTAAAAAGTCCCTTTCAGCTGATGCCGTCTGGCTGTCAGTGAGGAAGTGCATCAAATCTTCTCCTATAGGGACTTACATTTCTAACATCAGTCAATCAGCAACACGATCTGGGTGCAAGGGTCCTGATTATAACACTAAAGGCCTGAATACTACCAATAGCTTGTTACTTTATGACTTTGGACAAATTATTTCACTAGTCTTTATGTATCTATGTATAGTCATCTGTAACTGCTTGCTACCACAATTTAACTAATACTATATTGAATATTTAAATATTGTTTAGTATAACACAGTTCATCCTAATGAGAGGTTACAGCCTGAGATTTCAATGCTACAGTAATGAAGATTAGGAATCAAACTGAAAATAGTTATTTCCTCTTCATCTGTGGAAAAAGATATATATTTGTATTATATCCAGAATGACACTCCATCACTTTACACATTAGAAAACTGGTTACTTACCACTATTTAGCTAGGAAGCAAGCGTTCTGCATATCCAACCCCCCTTCATAAATATTAACAGTATTAAATATCAGGCTAGATAAATCCATGATGGTGTAAGTGAACCTTACTTTAAGGTCAAAGTCATCCCTCTGGCTTTTGCATGCAAAATGTACAAGACAGTTGATGCATTTTTTCCTATCCCATTTCTCTTTTTGTCTGTTTAAATAATTTAACTCTTACCCTAGGCTCAGAACATGCACTTGTAGATGAGTTTACTTTCCAGGTGGCTTCTCACAGCCTTTCTAATTGGAAGAATTCTTTCTTTGAAGCATATACAAGCCATCATTTAAGTCAAAAGAAAAACACAGGCTAAGTGATGTCAGTTTTATGATACTGTTTATTACTGGCTATATTATCGCAGTTTGAGACAAGGATTACTCTGCACTTACAGGTAATCCATTCAGATCACTGCCTTACCAAATGATGATAGCTCAAGGTTGTATTAATTTAACCTTTTTAGCTCCATGTGCATTTTATAGAGAAAAAGAAAGAGACTAACATATGCCTTCATTGAACAAAATGAGTTTCTTTTACCTCCTACATTAGCACTGAGATGAAAGACAGTGACCCTAAGCACCAAACTCTCAGAAGTACATAGCAATCTGGAGCACGGAATATCTCCTGAGTTTGTCAGAACTTTGTAGAATCAGGGTCATTTCACACATCTGCCCTAAGCAATTCACTTCAGTGAGATTAAAACTGAGTGTTAATGAAAACAGAAAGAATGTCATAGGTTGAGATCCGTGCAGCTACATAAAGCACATTTCCAGAGCCTTCTTCCTAGCGGTGGGAATAGTAATTTCATTTCTTCAATATGCTAAACTTACTATCTGAGGAGTCATATAGTATGGACATAGTATAGAAGTAATGAACCCAACATGTAGGGACACAAATATCCCGAACAACATTTGCCGGTTCCTAGGCACATATTTTTCTAAATATGTCACATAGCGCCTGTGGCTCCCTGGGTAGTGTCAATGAGGACATCATGGGATGCACGTCATGAACATCTGCCTAGTTCATGCCCTTGATCACAGCAAAGAGCTAAAACCAGAGAGACTTAGTTTTACAACTATTGCTGCAAGAGATACAATACACAAATCACCAAAAGATCAGACTTAAGTGA
This sequence comes from Rhea pennata, assembly GCF_028389875.1. Taxonomy (NCBI): domain Eukaryota; kingdom Metazoa; phylum Chordata; class Aves; order Rheiformes; family Rheidae; genus Rhea; species Rhea pennata. The sequence goes on along the minus strand of NC_084663.1, from coordinate 137,993,520 downwards.
CAAAGAAACAGCAATTTAGCATCATCAGAATACATTCTGAAAAACAAAAAGCAACCTCCGCGTGGGAGTGGGGAGACAGGTATGAACTGGAAATAAAATCTCTCTCCTTCCCATCTGTAGGGAAAAAATGCAACACTTAGTGAGTTATCCCTATCTCTAGAATATTTGTTTCATAAGAAAAGAAAAAAATATTTTCTTTGCTATCTAGGATGGATACATTATTCATAGAGTTACTGGAATGCTCTCCTAGCACTAACTCAGCTGTGCAATCAGACATGTTACACCAAATAGTTTTTTTGGGGGGGATGCTTGGGGGGCAGGAGAGGGGGATAAAAGAAACTAATAACTCCAGCAGTCCCCTTCAATCATCTCCTAAAAAGGGTCAAAGTGTAACTGCCTTAAAAATCCAGGCCAAGTCTAGCTTGAATTCTTCACATTTGCAGAATTCCAGGCACAATTAGGAGACTAGTAATGACAAGGAAAAGTGCTGACCCTGTGTAATATAAACAGCAATTATCAAAACCATTGCCAAGTTTATATCCCATGGATACACATTTTCTTAAGTGACACAATAACAATAAGTGAAGCTGTGCCAGTTAAGGAAAGCAATACAAGGCAAACAAGCTCTTTTGTGAGGAGCGTTATCTCCCTTAGACTGCTAAGAGGTGCAGAAGATTCCACAAGGCTGAAGTCATCTGAGCTAAGAGAAGGCCGTCAGCATGGGAATGACACCTTTATTATCAACAATTTCCAGCCTGAGAGGAAACAATCATACCAGTTAAAAAAAAAATTATCTGTATGTTCTCATGGGATTTTCATCTTTTCTCTCACTCTTTCTCTAAAATCACTATCAAAGAAAACACAAACAAAAACCCATTTGGACTAGAAAGAAGCTTCTTTAAAAAAAAAAAAGCAAAATTCCAAACACCTTATTATTGCTAGTGGGAACATGAAGAGAACATTTCACAGTATGTGGTGAATGGAAATTTTTAATTTAAAACATGTAGTGGTTTTGTGAAAAATTATTTCTGGTGTAGTCTTAAACAATTACAGAATACTGAAAAACCAGTATCAGTCACATATGTACTGATGTGAAGGGAAGTAAGTTGTCACTATCTGGAAGGTTCATTTGAAACTGCCTGGATTTATACTCTTCTATTTAGGTCTACAGCAATTATTCGTTGAACGCATTTAATTTCTTTATGTGGTGCCAAAGAACTGATTTTCTTAATTGACATATCTACTAGGAGAAACAAACATATATATATACACACAGATTGAAATGCTGGACAAAATCCACAATCTCTAAAAGGATATAGAAAGAATTGTGGAAGGTACCAAAAGAAAAAAAAGGGGGGAGGGGGTGAGATGTAGAAAACTTCTCCAGGAGGCAGATGTAAAGACTTAGCTTACCAAAGAGAAGACTGACAAGTGACATGGTTCTATCTTGATATTTCATAGGGAATAATAGTGGTCTCATTAATCTAGTAGTACAATTCTCAATGGTCAGAAGCTGATGCCAGGTAAAATCAAGTTAAAAGTAATGGTTTGTTTAGACTTTGTCAGTCATTGAAAAAAAGCTATCAAAGCAAACTTTGCTTAATTTTAGACCAAGACTGGATGTCTTTTTGGAAGGCATGTTTAACTTAAACAGGAAGCACCAAGTTCAGTATGGATAACTGGATGAAGTGTAGCAGCTTGTGACATACAGAGAGCAGAAAGCTCTTGGCTTCTATCTTTAAACTTTATGGATCCCAGAACTTTATACTGGACTCCCTAGTCATAGGCTGCCATCAACAGTTCTTAAACATTTCACAAGCCTGTCTGGATCTCTACTTACATGTCAGGCTGCACCATGCTTTTTTTTTTTTTTTTTTTTTTTTTTTTTTTTTTTTTGCATAAGCCTTTCCTCAGTCCATGTCAAAAGGGAGCTTGTTAGTTCACTGAAAATCTGTTTGAACAAGTTTAGCAAAAAATAATCACAAATAAATTGGCTGTGAACCCTGTGGCTCAGAACCTAATTTTCAAAATATGCATAAGTTGGTGACATGAAAATCAATTTCCTCTGGAATGTGCTTCTCCTCAGCAAGGACTATATCAATGCCAATGTGTTCTCTCACATCATTGGTTTTGGCTGTGATACTATTAAAAAGAAGTGGCAAGATTTTTTCCCCCTCCAACGGATGAAAAAACCTACACTTTTTATGAAGTCACTGAGTAGGGTTCAATATCTGAGGTTTCTTTTAATAGCATTAATATGTGGATTTTGGAAGAAACAAGGCCTGAAATTTTCAATGCAAGAACAGGGAATATTAGATTACAGTGATTGAGAAAAGCAGTTAGGACAAGACTTAATTAAAGACTTGAAAGCTTAACTGCACTAAAACAAAAATTGTAAGTGTAATTCTGAAATGCAAAAAAGCCAATAAAAAACCCACTATCAGTGGAGTTACCAGGGATGGGGTGGAGGGGGGAACCTCATCCCAGCCTTGGGATCCCTGCACCCTGAAAAGGGGGTGAACGTAGTACAAAATGCCCGCTGTCCTGGGACACGCAGAGGAGGCATGTGGGGAACAAGACCACAGCACAGGGTCAGCAGAGCCCCCTGGCAAGGCTGGGACCTCTGGGGAGATGAGATGCACCACCCTAGCCCACTAGTTCATGTCTGAAGTGTGTTTTATGACCATGGCTGAGGGCTGCATGCTGTGCCTCTTACAGGTATGGTACAGGTGCTTAACTAAGACGTTGAAGAAGCCACCCACATGACCTGGTCCCAGGAGGAGAGACCTACAAAACAGAAACAAAGGAAGAGGAAGAAAATATGAGGGAAAGAAAATGTGAGGGAAAGGAATATTTGACAAGAAGTCTTTCCTGTTCTCTTTGAGCCCACACATTCTCAGGACCACCCTGGATATAAGTAAAAATAAGCCAAAAAGGAAAGAGGAGGAAATGCTTTTCACAGAGCAGTTACATTTCATCTCTCAATTTTAGAAAATGCCAGGCTGCCATTTCCAGAACTTATATTAGAGCATAGCTTTCTACCCTCAGTTTCCATTAGTTCCAAATCATTTTCTATTAGCAATCCATTTAAAAAAATTGTGACAAAATCAGCTCTCAGAAAACAGCATCAGTCATATCCATTCCCAGAGGCAAACTTGTTTCATGTCAGTCTAAACCTTGGTTAGTAAACAAATCTATAAATCCATTTTGACAATGTCATCAGATTAAACATTGGCCTTTTTTGTCAGGAGAAGAGCCAGCTCTAGAGGAATGACAGAAGTCATTCTGAAAATCTTAAATGAGAGAAAACATGAACTGTTTAGTGAAAAATAATGATGATAAAAAAACCAACAATCTCACTTCTTTATAGCCAGCAACATTTGATTTGGGCTTTTTTCCATCAGGAGTAAAAGTTCTTCCTTGTTCCATATGGCAATAAAAATCTTTCCCCAATTATGCGGTTTTGATAGATTTTTTTTTTGTGCCAAAACCTATATAGAAAGGCAATCATCTTCCTTCATGCATCTGAAGGAAAAATCCTACACACAGAAGTTTCATTTGGTGGAGGGCAAAAAGGGAGCCTGGACCACACAGTACTCGGATCACACTACCAGCGATGCAAGCACGTATGCTCTGTGAAGCCCTTCAGTACTCCCCATGAGATTAAAACACACACACACGCATCCTACGCCTCATTATATGGTGAGGGAATATATGACATTTTCCATTCTAAAAGATATGTAAGGCTTTCATAAAAGATAGTGTCATGTTAAAAAAAAAAAAAAAAAAAAAAAAGAAAGAAAGAAAGAAAGAAGTTTTGGGAGAAAAAAAAATCCTTAGAATAGAAATTGCCTTTTTGTCCCAATTAATTTTGCTGAGATTTATGTAAACTATAATGTTCCAGTAATTTTTATTCATCCTCATATATTTTCCTTGGGAAACTCCAAGTCAAAAACAATAAATGAAATAGGAACATTTATACCAGTAAATGGCACAAGGGAATGCTCCCAGGCCCTGAAATTTGGCTGGTATATCATTCAGTTGTTAAAATCACAGAATCACAGAATGGTTGAGGTTGGAAGGGACCTCTGAAGGTCATCTAGTCCAACCTCCCTGCTCAGCAGGGTCACCTAGAGCATGTTGCACAGGATCATGTGTGGGTGGGTTTTGAATATCTCCAGGGAAGGAGACTCCACAGCCTCTCAGGGCAACCTGGTCCAGTGCTCTGTCACTCTCACAGTGAAGAAGTTTTTCCTCATATTTTGGTGGAACTTTCTCTATTTCAGTTTTTGCCCCTTGCCTCATGTCCTGTCCCTGGGCACCACTGAAAAGAGTCTAGCACCATCCTCTAGACACCCTCCCTTCAGGTATTTGTAGACATTGATAAGATCCCCCCTCAGTCTTCTCTTCCCCAGGCTGAAGAGGCCCAGCTCTCGCAGCCGTTCCTCATAGCGCAGATGCTCCAGCCCTCTGATCATCCTCGTAGCCCTACGCTGGACCCTCTCCAGTAGTTCCATGTCTCTCTTGTACTGGGGAGCCCAGAACTAGACACAGTATTTCAGATGTGAAATGCTCCCTAGTATGGCTCCAACACAGATTAACAGGGTCTCTCTCAGACTGTTTCTAGGCACAGTATAGAAGTTAGCATGGGACCGTCCCTAAGAAGTGGACTGCATGACTCTTTTTAGGAGGCTTAAACTTTAATAGCATGGCTATGGGTTGCTCCATATGTATTGGCCTCAGAAAACGGTCCCGGCCCTGTTGAATTTCCTAGTCTAGACATAGCTTCTATATGCCAGACCAATGTTTCTGCTAAAGCAAAGTGAGATACAGTCTATTAGCAACATTGCTAGAGCTGCTTTCTATTTCATCAGAAGAGAGTATTCATGCTGAGTTATGTTAAGCTCTTCCACCACTCTCTCTCATGCAGTCCCAGTAGCTTTTACATCTCCTAGGAGGGAAAGAACACACAGAAAGAGGAAGGAGAAGGAGAAAGCTCAATTCCTTTATCCATCCTCAGGGACCGCACACAAAGCCCAAAAAGTACATTAGCCATCAGTCAGTCAACTTTGCTGCTCCTATTACTGCAGGTGGTAGAACTCACAACAGGAGTTACTCATTCAGAGCTTAAAAATTGCTAGTTAAATATGCTAGGGGGAATGATTATTGTTGTATAGTTGAAAAATAGTATAAAAAGTAGAATAAAAATGTAATGTTGGAAGTTATGCACAAACTCTCATTATTAAAATTATGATATTTTGGTTGACAAATCAAATGCCTGTGAAAGTTATGAAATGTCACATTGAGATTTATACACAAATATATCTACATCTTTGATGCAAGTTTCCTTCTAAACCAGCTATTCTTTCCATCTCAATTCCTTACTGCCAAATAAATGTATTTCCAGCTGTATCTGTGGGAAACAAATACTGTCAGGCAATGACCAGCTAGGAAACGCACACCTGTCATAAACTAAAGAGCATCTCAGGGGATATATTGTATTCCATTCCCAACTTACCAAGAAAGGATACAATGGAAAATGGATTGATGTCAACTACCAGATGTTTTCAAGCCTCTCTAATTAGGTAAAAAAATTAAACAACTGCTATATTCTATATTATAGATATTTTGCAGATGTGTAATTCACATAAACAAACAAAGTCTGATTTTCATTTACACTGAGGCCTCTTTACACTGTTCTGGAATCGTAATATGTCTTAAAATTGGCACAAGTTATTTAGACACATTTTAAGTTCTCTTTATACTATGAGAATATAATAACCAGTTTCACATAAATATAAGAGGATCAGGACCATAGTGTTTTGAGGGGAGACTTTAGCAAGGAATCTGGAGAACAATTAGCTCATGTTAACAGACAAAAGAAGGAAAAATAAATCTTACTCTCCTTTAAGCAATATTTAGATTTCTTGTACAACAAATCTGCTGAGCATGAATGAGGCTCAGTTCTTCTGAACTGTGCATCTCTGGAAATGTCATTGCATATTTAACTGTAACTCTAATTAATGTGCTCATGAGGAACACAAAACATTCAGCTACATTTTCTTTACTCTCTCATGCCTTTTCCTGAGGCTCTAATGGACAGTCTGCAAGATGCAAAAATTTCATAGGAAGAAAGAAAAAAGCCATCCTGTTTGTACCCAAAGCACTAGCAGTTCCTCATCTTGCAGATTAAGGTAAGAAGGAAATTATCATTAGGCAAGGCGAAGTGGTAGAACTTAGCAAAATACCTAATACTGGACTACAACTAAGTGAACTACTTCATTTTGCTCCTGCCAAAGACCAGGGCAAAAAAAGACTTAGTTCTTGTGTTCTTTTGTAATAACAATGCTGGTTTAGCTAGTTTTTTACAGATATCCTCAAGCAATTCATAGATGAAGCATATTTTGAAAAGTACATATAATTCTGCTAACAGAAACTGAATATACATTCTTTGTACCTTCCAGTCAAATAATAATTACCAGAGCTCTCTACCCTTAAATGCATCAAGTGGTTAAGCATTTTTCAAGAGAAAGAATATCCTTTATATAAAGAAATAAAATCAGGTATTATGCAGGTCCACAGAAGCAAAATACTCATCAGCCTCTGTGTTTAACTCTTTCAAACAAGCTTTTCTAGCACTTTTCAGTCTTAGATGACTGTATTAGCATTGTAACAGCAACCCAGTCCTCAGTCAGAGAGTGATACTGGAAAGAAAAAACTGATGCACCATATGTTTAAAAGAAAGATTATTTGGACTGAAAATTACTATTATAACACCAGAGATTAGACAAACAAACATTCATAGTATATCATTACAGGAAACTGAAACTTGAAACTGAAACTTGGAAGAAACTGAAACATCTTTATGAATGGATTTGATTTCTCCTCACTGTTCCTGAATCATTATTTAGCATTGTGATAAATTATAATTATTGTTTATCATTATTTGGCTATCTGATCTAATTGCTAATTCTTCCTAGAGACAGGCAAGTGCACTGTGCATTTGTAGAAATCGTCCCTTTCCTTCAGGTTTTTTTACTAGCGTAGGTAGTATTTGTCCAAATGATATAGGACTAGTTGAAAGCATGTGCCCCAAACCCTAGCATGAGAACAAATGACAATCCTGATAAAAGTGTTGCATTATCTTTAGCATGTTGCAAGTTGCTTCAATTGAAGGAATAGGAAAGTAGGTGTTAGTTTAAATGGCAGGTTTAGCTACCTTTGGAGGTGAATTATCTTCTTTGCTTACCAATTCTCTCTGCATTTCTCTCATCCAAATTCTGCTTTAAGACTTTGTACCACTAATCATCCCTCTTCTTTCTTCAAATCACCTTTCTTCCTTGCTACTACAGGTATATTTACATGATGTAGCATTATTCAGGTGACACTGAGCAGGCACTGAGTGGGCTGGATAGACTGTGCATGGATGCATCAGCACACGTTACCAGACTTTGCTCGATTTGCTAACTGCCCCAGGGAGCACTGTGCTAATATAGCTTTGTTGTTTGTACAGCTACAATGCTTCATGTTAATGCAGGCATTGCTGCACACCACTGCACGCTAAACAGACATAGAATCATAGAATCACAGAATCAGTAAGGTTGGAAGGGACCTCTGGAGATCATCCTGCCCAACCTCCCCGCTCAGCAGGGTCACCTAGAGCATGTTAGCCAGAGTTGCATCCAGGCAGGCCTTGAATATCTCCAGAGAAGGAGACTCCACAACCTCCCTGGGCAACCTGTGCCAGTGCTCCGTCACTCTCACAGTGAAGAAATTCCCCCTCACGTTCAGGTGGAACTTCCTGTGCTTCAGTTTCTGCCCATTGCCTCTTGTCCTATCACATGGGACAATTGAAAAGAGGTTGTCCCAATCCCCTTGTCACCCTCCCTGCAGGTACTTTTATACACATTGATCAGATCCCCCCTCAGCCTTCTCTTCCCCAGGCTAAAGAGGCCCAGCTCTCGCAGCCGTTCCTCAAGTGATCAGCCCAAGAATCACTTTTTTTTTTTGGAATGTCTAAACCCTCCTAAGTCATTCAAGCTTGAGAAAGCTACAACAATGATATAATGCAGGTTGAGATAAAGGTCACAGGATTAAAACAATTTACACTGCCATCCTTCCCTAAACATCTTACTCTCCACTATACCAGCATAGAACAGCTCGATGCAGATAGTTGCCTAACATGTAGGCTGCATCTATCACAATGGTTTTTTACATAATATACTAACTTCAGAAGGCACAAAACTGACAGCCATACGTTTCTTCACCTCTTAGCAGAGCCTGGAAGTTAGATAGGACATGTTGCTGAAAGCTTGTCCTAGGAGATCCAGTCAGGCGAGTTGCAGAGGAGGTGGAAGGGGACCTGGACCTCTCTCTGCAGCAGGCAGTGTGCCAAGGACTCTCACCTACCAGGGTCTCAAAGATCAATTCCTGTGCAGGCCCCAATCCTGCCCAGCTGTGCCCACGCCTATCTGAAAAGAGCAAGCTGCTGTGAGTCCCACAGAATGAGGGGACCATGCCGAAGCATACAGCTCCCTCACACGCAGTGGGAACACTTGCATTTATTTTTCCACTTGCCCAGCAGAACTGCATGCATGTGATCTGGCAAACAAACACACAGATGATGAGCCCAGAGCTGCCAGAAGCTTCTCAAGAGCATATGCATCACTGAAATGGTCTGGAAAATACCAGCAGCGCTGTACAGGATGGGTACCAGGGATATCTCAGTAGGCTTTCAGCAGGGGGAGAGGAATCTGCTGGCAGTGGTGAGCAGGGAATAGTGGGGACAGATCTCTGTCTCTCTCCCGTCTCCCAGCCCATCCACCCAATAAAATATTCCCCTTTCACATAACACAGCAACATCCTTGCATCCTTGCATCCTCCTATGACCAAAAAGACCATTGCAGCAGGCAGTAGCCTGTATTTACCCCACACGTTAGACCTCCCGGTGCCCCCTCTCCTCACAGCACTGTCCATCCTGATCAAGGAAGGCATTTTCTTCCCTCAGTAACAGCCCCCATCATTTTGCCATCTCTCACAGCACCTCTTCTTACACCACAGTATTTCCATCCTTTCTGGCACAAGCAGGAGAGAGGATGGCAGAAAATTTGAGGCAGTCCCTATTCATACCATGGGGAGAAGAGAGCCAGAGCTGGAGGAGCAGCTGGGAGATCGCTGGTTAGTGATGGGCGGTAGTGACAGTTGGTTCGAGACATACCCCCTGCAATGCAGCCGATGGGACAGAAACGAGCAGTTAAAGGATGTCTTCATGCATCAAATGCAATATATCGCCAAAACTGTCTTCTTCAGCTGATAGCTGAAGGGAAGCTGTCTTCATCGCTTCCCTTTTGAAACACACTCCAGGCCTCATAAACAGACTCTTTAGACCATGGGCCTCACCTTAAGGAAATTTACTGCTTATCTATAATCTCTTGGATTTTATCTCTGAAGAAAACGCAGTGGCACATCTGTCGAAGCCAGTTTGTACAGCTCTGTTTGTCCTCCCCACCTGCCTCCTGAAGAGTTAAACTGTAAACAAGCCAGCTCCCACTTTGAGCAAAATTCAAAGAAAGTCTGTATTAAAGTGTACCGGAAATCTAAAGGGTCAGCACAAAAGCCATGGGCTCCAGTCCTTGGAGAGTAAATCCCTTGGACTAAATGGATCTTCTTTTAAAACAATCTAGTTCTGTCTACAGCAGTATTTTTATTCTGAATATTAAAATTCCTATCACAAGTGAAGAACAGACAAAATTTCTGTTCATGACTGAAGAGCAATCCAGCATACATATACAGGGTCAATATTGAATTCCTGAGCCTGAACGCTGTCAGTGAGTTAGGCTCTGTCAGAAATCTCTTCTAAAACACAATATTTCATGATAGGTATAATGCTATAATGGTATAATGTGTTTGAAATGAAGCACTCACAGGCTAATAAGAGGGTGATTTTGAAATTTGGATCGTGAGTCTGAAAATCTTCCTATTGGATTGGTCAACTATCACACATCACTTTTCAAGCAAAATAGATCACTCATCTGTTTACATAAACACTCATCTTCATTCTATCAGTATTAAATTTAATAAGAAAAAAATCTGAAAACCTGTGTTTTTGAATTACATGGAAGGAAAAAAGAATACAAATTTTCAGCAAAGATTGTCTTACCTAAGCTTGTTCAAACCTATAAAACAGTATGTGAGAGTCATAGTTAATGTAAGCAATGTTTGACATTTTTAATCAAACTGCGCAGTAAAAACATCTTTGTGAAAGGCTGTTCACATTTTCTTCAAAGAAATCTGTTCAGCAAAATCATAATGCAAAGAACAAGAGGTAAATGGTTTTAAACTGAAGCAAATAAGATCAATTTAGATAGCAGGTAAAGGTAAGAACTGTGAAGCACTTGAAAAGATTGCCTAGGAAAGCTCAGAAATTTCCATCACTGTAATTCCTGAGAACAGGCTAGACAAATTTGACAAGCCTTTTACAGTGTATTAGTTCAGCCTTCCTTGGCTGAGGAAGGAATAAAGTTCATGTTCAGCGCAGATCTCTGTTTTCTGTTACCACAACTGTGGAATTAGTTTTGAGCATACAGTATTACTAGCTAGTGCTTAGGAAACCCTTTGTGTCTGTTTGCATTTATACAGCTTTCTTTGACAGATGAGAAAACAATAAAAAAAAAATCTCATTATAGCCTTTAACAAATCAATAGAAAAGTCAAAGATTCAAGAGTTTCAGCTCCTAATGTCATATTCATTAATAGGATGTAATATTTCTTCGTAATAGGCTGAGCAGAGCTAGGTGGGGTCCTAGAAGCATTAACTCAGAATTTCCTTGCTATGGTTGGTTTGTTTCAAACAGAATATCATTTAAAATAAGCTTTATTTGTTTTGCCTGTAACAGCTGAACTTGCATAGACATTCCCTTTGCCATCATCTTGATATCATAAAAGAAATCTCAGGAGACTTCTACTGACAGCTTCATGAGCTGACTGTGATGGCGCTATTTATCCCATGCAATGGAATAGGAAAATGGAGAATTCAGATTTTACAAGAAAATTTACAGGGAAAAAAAAAAAACTCTTTAAGGGAACTTTGCAACTTCAGCATCTCAGCTATTTCAGAATACATTTTTCAGATTACAAAGGTACTCATGAAACTGCCTAATATCAAGCTGTTAGCAAGCAAGGTATTTTCTGGTTTTGATCCTATTCCTCCACTAAATATCTTAAAAATAAACAAATTAAGTGGTATGTGGTGTGTTTTGGTTTTCACACAGAATTGCATTAAAAGTCAACTTTGCAAATGCTTTGTATTTTTCTGTGAGTATTTTTGATTTTGTTTTAAAGACGCCACTGTAAATGCATAATGTTCTTCCTAGGCATGGCTTAGTATTTCAGGAATCATATTCAGTAGACAAAACTTAGTAAAGTGTGTTAGAAACAAAACATGAAGAAAACCATGAATGATGCAATTAATGAACTCATAGGTAAAAAAACCTGTCAAAGTGAAAATATAAATAGTGAGAATCAAATGACTATTATTCTTAGGATGCATTGGAAGTTCTGAGATAAAATTTAAAAAAATGAAATATTTGAAAGGGGAATCGAAATATGCATTAAAGGCATGGAAACAACTTTCACTCTGCCTCACCAAAAACTTCATTTTACAGTGTTTCTGGGCTGTGTATATACTGGGAGTTTCTTTCTGAAAAGCAGTTGATGAACTGAATGCTCAGAGGAGGGTGGTGGGAAACACTCAACATTTATTATTATATTACTAGAAATCTGAACTTCTTGGACCTGTCTCTTTGGCTATGTTTGCCAGTAAGTGTAACACATTGGAAATATAATGTGAAAGTTAAGCAACATGTAACTAATAATGACATAGTTTTCCATTCTGGTTATAAATGCTTTCAGATATTTCTAGGTCTATGGTTAAAGCTTTTTAAATGTAATATCATCACCATAGCGTATCACACAATACATATTAATATGCACACTATATTTGTTTACATAAGCTGTTGCATAAATTTCCACATCTTCCTTTCAGTAGTTTTCTCCATATACACTAGGCAATGAATTAATCATAAAAGTACATGAGCTTGTATGTTTGAGCTCTTAACAGTTTTTTTAAACTTGCCTATACTTAAGTACTCAGTCTAACGTCTTCATAATACACTCCTCATTTAGAAGGACAGCAAAGGATATTCCTGGAAGCACATGAATGATCTCTGTAGAAACTGAGGCATACGTCTGTAGAAGGTCATACCAGGCCATACCATCAGTAGTTCTGGCTCCTGAGCTATACCTGACAAAGCTGGGTTAGGAGCTTAGAGACTAAAAGGAAATGAAGAAGAATTGGACACTCGCAAACGAGATTCACACAACCAGCACACTACAGAAGACTGACTTTCTGCAGTCCCACGCATATGTAGAAACACAGTTTGAAACTCAAATGGAAACTGAGATTCCCCACAACATGCCTTTGGGTAAAGGAGTTCTGACTTATCCCCTAAAAATAAAATTTTAATTATTGTAATAATGACAGCAGTAGCAGTGCCTACCCCTTTGTACAGTAGGACATGGTTACAGCATTTCTCCATTAGAACTGTTTAAAGCCACAACTTGCGTTTTGCCAGAGACAGTCGTAACCAGACATTCCTCATTTTGGTGAGAGAGAGAAAGAAACGGAAAATGCTTTCCAACCTTCATGTGGAGTCTTTGGGATAAAAGATATATGTAGGGGAAAGGGAGATGAAACATTAGAGCCCAGCATGATTCTGCTGCCAAGTAACAGGGGGATTAACCTTCAGTGGGGGTAGTTTTGGATCCCAGTCCCACTTCCACATGCTGTTTACGTATTATGTCTAATGACTTATTAATTCAAAACACACAAGCAGTCCCAAAGCACAGAGAATGCCAATTAAGGAAGATGAATAGCGGGCACCAGAGTCCATGAACTACAGCACTCTCTTTTGATCATTTCTTTGGACAGTTTATTCTGGAGCGTTTGCATATACAGATTAGCTGACAATATATAGGTGCTAGCTTGAATAAGCACGAGTGAGATGATCAGTAGGACTTAACATACCATAAATAAGTGGGGCCACTTTGCAGGAAATGATCTCAAAAAGGATTCTTATTATGAGTCACTAAGACAGTGAACTAGGAATAGCAGAATAACAACAAAAAAAAAAAAAAAAAAAAAAAAAGAGAGAACAGAAGAGAACATTAGTGCAAGACACTTCCTTTTCACCCTTTTTATTCCTTCCAGTGTTATCACTAACATGACCGTATGAGGTAGAGTATTTTAATAAAAAGAATAGTAATAAAAAAAAACAATTTTTAAAAACAAAAATCAAGGCCATCTATGGGCAAGAAAGGGATAAATTTGTTTTTAAATACAGTTTGAAAAATAGATATTATCAATAAGAAGCTACGTTATAGTTGATTCTAGTTTAGTCATAAGATTATGATGGGAATTAGAGACAGATGGAGAACAGGAAATAAATTAAAAGTCTACCTTGTCAGGCAGATAGAAAGAGGAAGAAAGCTATGATGATATATTTCTCTTCACTTTGTACTCCCTGAATAAACTACATCTATGGTAGTCTGCTTTACCACCAACACTGCCAGCCTGAGCCATATCATTGCAAGGTTATTCAGGAGTCAGAGCTAAACAGCTCTCTCCCAACTAATTTAACAGGGGTTCTTGAAGAGGCAAGAGTTGAAGAACAGACGAGAGCAGGAAGAAGGAAGTGATAATTCTGAAATGCATTCAAATGAAAATAAGGAAATGTGTAATTTAAGGCATTTCCTCAAGTTCTGGTCAGACAGAGAGGCATGAAATCACTGTATTTACTCAATTTGTCATCAGAACTCTCTAAGATGATTGACTGCATATGATGTGGAGCAGTATTTTGACCTAGAGCAGTGCTCTCAATCAGAAAGTCTCAAGGGAGCCCGGAAGAAACACCAAATTTAGGTATGGAAATTCTTGGTCCAAGTCGAAATAAGATACACCCACCAGAATTAGCAGAGAACATTGTATATACTATTTTACGTTAATATACCGAAGGAAGTAAGCCAGGTATTCTCATCCGGCTTAGCTGCAGCAAGGGCAAAAAGAGAGAGGATTTATTACTCTCTGATCCTGAGACAGTCTAACCCCTCATGCAATAAAGGATTATTTTAGTAGCTGGATTAATTTTTCCTTCTTCATTTTTCCTTCTTATCTATGAAGCTTAAGAGACACCATCTTTTATAGATGGTAGCAGAAGACTCTATCATTAAAACCTTTGAGTTACAGAAAAGAGTGGTTCCAGTAGTAGTAAAAGAGATAGGCACTGATTTGCTGTGTTTGTGAAAGCAAAACAGATGTAAGGCAATCTAGAAGCACAGAGCAGCAGATCTGTTTTTTGCTAGACAACCTCAGTTGAGGGAGAGTTAGAGCTCTGTGCCCTGCAGGACCTCATTCCTTGCCCCTGTCTCCTTTGACCCAGAGATCCAATCCATTCCTCCGCTTACTTTCCCCTTTGCTGCCTTTTCTTTAGCAGCCATCACAGAATCAGTAAGGTTGGAAGGGACCTCTGGAGGTCATCTAGTCCAACCCCCTTGCTCAAGCAGGGTCACCTAGAGCATGATAGACAGGATTGCATCCAGGCGGGCTTTGAATATCTCCAGAGGAGAAGACTCCACAATCTCTCTGGGCAACCTGTGCCAGTGCTCCGTCACTCTCACAGGGAAGAAATTTCCCCTCGCGTTCAGGCGGAACTTCCTGTGCTTCAGTTTCTGCCCATTGCCTCTTGTCCTGTCACACGGAACAACTGAAAAGAGTTTGTCCCAATCCCCTTGACACCCTCCCTTCAGGTACTTGTACACATTGATCAGATCCCCCCTCAGTCTTCTCTTCCCCAGGCTGAAGAGGCCCAGCTCTCGCAGCCGTTCCTCATAGGGCAGGTGCTCCAGTGCTCTGATCATCTCTGTAGCCCTATGCTGGACTGTCTCCAGTAGCTCCATGTCTCTCTTGTCCCGGGGAGCCCAGAACTGGACACAGTACTCGAGATGAGGCCTCCCCAGGGCTGAGTTGAGGGGCAGGATCACCTCCCTCCACCTGCTGGCAACACTCTTCCTAATGCACCCCAGGAGACCATTGGGCTTCCTGGTCACAAGGGCACATTGCTGGCTCATGGTCAGCTTGTCATCCACCAGCACTCCCAGGTCCTTCTCTGCAGAGCTGCTCTCCACAAGGTCAGCCCCCAGCCTGTACTGGTGCCTAGGGTTATTCTTCCCTAGCTGCAGGACTCTGCAGTTGCCCTTGTTGAACCTCATGAGGCTCCTCTCCGCACAGCTCTCCAGCCTGTCCATGTCTCTCTGAATGGCAGCACAGCCCTCAGGTGTATCAGCCACTCCTCCCAGCTTGGTATCATCAGCAGACTTGCTGAGAATGCACTCTGTCCCCTCATCCAGGTCATCGATGAAGAAGTTGAGCAGGATGGGACCCAGTACTGAGCCCTGGGGAACTCCACTAGCCGCAGGCCTCCAACTGGACTCCGTGTCACTGACGATGACCCTCTGAGCTCTGCCTTTCAGACAGTTTTCTATCCACCTCACTGTCCACTCGTCTAACCCACACTTCCTGAGCTTATCTAGTAGGATGTTATGGGAGACAGTGTCAAGAACCTTGCTGAAGTCAAGGTACACAACATCCACTGCTCTGCCCTCATCTACCCAGCCAGACATTCCATCACAGAAGGCTATCAAATTGGTTAAGCAGGATTTCCCCTTGGTGAATCCATGCTGGCTACTCCTGATCACCTTCTTTTCCTCCATATGTCTGGAGATGACATCCAGAACGAGCTGTTCCTTTGCCTTTACAGGGATGGAGGTGAGGCTGACTGGCCTACAGTTGCCTGGGTCGTCCTTGTTGCTCTTCTTGAAGACTGGAGTGACATTGGCTTTCTTCCAGTCCTCAGGCACCTCTCCAGTTCTCCAGGACCTTTCAAAGATGATGGAGAGCGGCTTGGCAATAACATCTGCCAGTTCCCTCAGTACCTGTGGGTGCATCCCATCTGGGCCGCTGGATTTGCGGAAGTCTAGCCTGCCCAGAAGGTCTCTAATCCTCTCCTCCTCAACCAAAGGAAAATTTTCCCTTCTCAGGACTTTCTCCCTCACATCCAGGCTGAAGGATTCCTGAGGGCTGCCCTTAGCAGTGAAGACTGAAACAAAGAAGGCATTCAGTAATTCTGCCTTCTCTGTATCCCTTGTCACCAGGGCCCCCGCCCCATTCAGTTGCGGGCCCACGTTTTCCCTAGTCCTCCTCTTGCTGCCGACGTATTTGAAGAAGCCCTTCCTGTTGTCCTTGACATCCCTTACCAGACTCAATTCCAACCGGGCCTTAGCCTTCCTCATCATATCTCTACATACTCTGACTGCATTCCTATAATTCTCCCAAGTAGCCTGTCCCCTCTTCCACATTCTGTGTAGTTTCTTGTTCTGTCTGAGTTTTGCCAGGAGCTCCTTGCTCACCCATGCAGGTCTCCTGCCCCCTTTGCTGGAATTCTTCCTCCTTGGGATGCACTGGTCTTTATTTTCCCCTGTCCTTGAATGACTCTGACACCTCTTTGGCCCTTCTACTACCCCAGCCCTTTGGTTGCAGCCAACTTCTTCTCAAACTTGCCATCACCAGCACAAAGGGCTAAGGCACCTGCTGACCTTATCTTGAGCCATGTGGGTATCTCTGCATGGTGTTTTCCAGCACTCTGAATTTCCTTGGCTCTTAGGACCACTGCTATTTCAGCTTGCACACAAGACTGAGCCAGGCACACCACTATGTTCAGTACATGGATAAGCACATTTTTATATCATATTGGAAAGCAAACTAGCTTCATTTGCTTAGTTCGAAGTAAGAAGACTATGCAACAGCATCATAGCAAATTCTGCAAGTAAACTTCATAACTAGGCATCAACATTAGTTAATGGGCTTTCCCATGGAACTGTTAGTTTCATAGGAAACAAATAAAGAACAAACAAATCTTTTGTTCTCTGTGCTACCAGAATAATAGCTGATATTACATTTATTTCCCCGTTATGTGCCACCCTCTCTTCCTCCCTTCTACCTACCAGAACACTTTACTTAGTACATCAAATGACTACTCATGTATAGCTTGTCACCTGGAAACCCTCTCAAGGACAAAGTACCAAGAGAGAGAATAATTTAAAAGACCTGCACCTAAAAGTTTACCCTTCTCTTGTGCCTTGCACAAGTCTCTTATTCTCAGAGCCTCAAAATTCGGAAAGTTTCTTCTGAGGAACTTTTGGCCTCTCTTAGCCAGCAAGGTCCCGGCTCCATGTTGAGGAGATATCTACTTATATTCCTCATAATTCCCTGGTGTCTGCAAGAAGGAAAGTTGAGCACACAGGCTGGACAGCCTTTCTGCTGCAGTTCCTCACTACAAGAAAAAGGAGAGAGGAATTTATAGTTCTGTATCTCGTAAGATGGTGGGAGGAAAAATCTATTCAGTGTCATAAGGCACAAGAAGAAAAATGATATAAACTATCCAAGAAACAGAGGTCCAAATTCTTTCTTCCTTGGCTGAAGCAAACACACTTTTACAGTTTACAGCTAGGCTAATCTCACCATTCACACCCATCCCACAAACAAGGACTACATCACACCATATAGGCATGGTCTAGATAGCAAGACAAGACATCTCCTACGGTAGTGCTTTCTGTTACACTTTAAAGAGTCACATTTTTCTCAGACTTGGTTCAAATTCTCCCCCTATAAGCTGGAAGAATGGAGTCTACTACTCAGTCTTAGCCCTT
This sequence comes from Rhea pennata, assembly GCF_028389875.1. NCBI lineage: Eukaryota > Metazoa > Chordata > Aves > Rheiformes > Rheidae > Rhea > Rhea pennata. Next base: position 137,975,701 of record NC_084663.1, on the reverse strand, counting down.
TCTCTAGTATGTGACCCACTTGTCAACAGTCCCTTCACTTCCACACCATTTCCACCTTCAGCATCAGAGCCCAGACTCCCCGTCAGCCAGTCCTGGCTTAAGCCCCACAGAGATGCCCAAACCATCCGCACTGGGTTGCCCCGTACCTTCCCAGCTTCTCTGGTGCAGCTCCTGCCAACTTGCATCCCCCTAAGTCACCCCAGCCTTCCAGACGGGCTCTTACAGCGGCTGCTTCCTAGCCACAGTTGGAGGCTCTGAGAATGCCTTTCATAATCCTCCTCCTTTCTGAATAAATATACAGCCCTTTATCTCATCTCAGACCACTATCCCTTTCTAAAAATTGGCTTAAGAAAACTTTTGCTTTTTCCAGACCAACAGATAACCATACCATAAACTTAACACTTCAATAAGTTTGTCACAGGTACGTGGGCAGGCTTGAAAATAATGTAGAGGACTAATTACTGTTTCTTGATTTTTATTTTTTCAGGTAATTCTTATGAAAGTATTAATCACAATAATGTTAGCGTTTTGCTCCAGTTTTGGAATATACTGGGCTTGAAACTAGCCAAAAATTGCCTTCTGTGTTTTAAAATCTAACAACATCTGTCTATAGAAAATATTTTACATAAATATGTGGACCTGGTTAGTGAGTCTGTCAAAACAACATATTGCTAAAATGAGATCTTTTACTACCTTAATGCCTGCTAATAGATGTCCAGTGAAATGCCTATTGATGACCATGGTAAAACACTGAAGTGCAGGACCTGGAGTCTAGTATTACACGTTCCAGTTCTCATTCTGCTACAGAATGTGCTACATGATTTAGTTACTGTAACTCTCTCCACCTCAGTTATCCAATCTGTAAAACTCGAATAGTTATATGAAGCTAATGTGTAGAGTATTTCACGATCGAGGAAAGTGTGTGCTACAGAAAAGTTCATACCATCTTGCACTAACTTTAAATTGAAACTGGATCTAGTTCAAACAGCAATTCACTTTGTTTGTTTTGTAAATACCTGGTACCAGAGGCAGTTTTAAGTCTGGGTTATTTGAGCCCCAGCCTTGTACAAAGCAACCTCATGAGAGATTTTATGCCGTGCAGGCAATGAAAATAGGCTCGTTGCATGTTCATTTAAGGTTGCCTTACCTAGGCATGGAAAGCAAGTTTTGAGAGATTTTCTAAGCAGGTAAAGATTAATTGCACAGAGTGTATCTCATTGAACACACCACAGAGGTGCAAACATGGGTTGATTGTGGCTTCACAACTGTTAATATCATTAATGTTAAATTTTGCTTCCCGCAAATGACCTGATATTTCACTTTCCCTTCAGGCCGTTCCTGACTGCAGCCCAAATAGTCAGGGGAAGTAATAATAAGGAAACTTCCATGGAGGGAATGTGTGTTACATAAATGCTTCCATAGGCCTGACTACTGTTTCCTGAGAAAGGAAACTCCATTCATCAAGTTTGTAATAAATTGACATCTCATCAGCAGGGGAAACAAGAGGAAGGCACTTGTGAAGGCAGAAATCTGTCCCTCTACATGTATGAGCTGTTTTCCTTTGCATGCCTAATCTGTGAGGTGACTAAAACTTTCCCCTTCGGTGCTATAATACTCACATGGGAAACATTAAGTTAAATATTACAAAATTAAACTGTAAGAGTTATTGGAAACTAGAGCTGAGTAAAATATTAGAATTTTCATCCCAAGGGAAATTCGAATATGTCAGCCTTTGTTTTCTTCCAAAATTAGGATGGAAATGTTGAAATACCTCTTTTTTCATTGAATGGACGTGTTCTGAGGCACTTCGACATTAAACTGAATTTGACAAAGGTGTTACAACATCTCCTGGGACTTGTTGTTAAGGTATCTTGTACTTAGAATTGTGTTAACAAGAGTTATTTTAGTTGAGTTATTGAACCAAAACCTTAAAAATATGCTTGGGGTCAAGCAGAATATTCATTTCATCCTTTTCTTCTTTCAGCTCATTTAACCCCTTTTATTCCCTTTGTCAAAAAAAAGATACTATTTTGAAAGGAAAACAAATTTGGAAATAGAGAAGTTACACTATTCAATTTTTAAGGTGCTTAACAAAGTGTTTTGGAGTTTGTGTTTGATCTTTAAACATGGAGCTTTTTTGGTTAAACTTGAAAATGAGAAAAATAAGGTTTTCGTGGTGCTGCCAAAACTAATTACTAGTATGGATTAATTCAGTAGATTGCTCCAATTGCTTCAGACCTGAATTTATCAAGCAAAAAGATATTTATATTCACTGAAAAGCTCACTCTCTGTTTTACTGTTCTTCATAGGCTTCCTGGCTTGACTGCTTCTCCTCACAGTTGATCTTTAGTCTAGAAATTTGAAATGATATCCTGGCATACTTCAATATTCTGATATCTTAGCAAGTCACTTCCTGGGAACTAACTATTTTTGTCTCTTCCAGAGGAATATTTTTTGTCCTAATACTGTGTTGCGGGCTGCTGTTCACTGGGTAGATCACTTAGAATATTCCTGGTATGTTGGCTGAAGACTCTTGACTAAATGAGTGCAGGAAAAAAAGGCAGAATGGAAAAAATTTCAGAAAAACGTCTACATGGCGGTGAAAAGATATCTTGCTGTAATTACACGTACACTAAGGCACTTGAGAAGCAGAAGGAGGGGACTCCACTGTTCAGATCCTTTTTACAGATTTAATCAAGCTAGAATTTTTCTGCTTACTCACAGATAGTTCATTGATCTTCTGATGTTAGTTTAGTTGGCTGATATTTTCTAGACATCTGAAGTCTCCAGTCCTATTTACTTAATTAAAAAAAAGGCCTGAGACCTCAGATATCTATATACATGTACATTTTTTTAAAATCCCTGCTCATATTTTTCACTGCTCTCATACTAAGGCTAAAGGTTACTGTTTTAGTTTAAACATAATATTTTCATGGTTCACAAGAAAATCTGTATTAGTTTACATTTTTGGCAACTTTCATTATACCCTAGTGATTCCTAGAAGTCCTGGTACTTTCCTGCTGGTGAGAGATACTTTCCATAAAATAACACTGTACAAAAATAGTAATTATTAACTCACTGTGATGTGTTTTGTTAAGGTGCAGAGAGCATATTCAAAGGACTGCATTTCTTCAGTGTCCAGTTTTGCAGCCATGTGTTCCAGCTGAAAATTATTAAGCTGCAAAATGTACATTTTAACCACTTTGAGAATTCTGACTAATGAGAAAGACAGGAGCAAATACTAGTTAGTTGTAACTGTCCCTTACCCCCTACTGTCTGAGAGACAGTTACAGTTTAGCTGACTGAGGATTTTAAAGGGGGCTGTGCACTGCAGAAGGGTTATACTTTGAAAACAACTCTAAAAATTGCTTTAGGAACTCTAAATCTCTGTTTTAGAATGTTTTCAAGCTTGGTACCTGTTGGTTGGTACATATTTTAAGAAGGCCAATCAGCACATATATTCAGAATATAAGTGCAAAGATGCTTTTTTGTATCTTTTGTTCCAAAGGATCTCCAAGTTGTCACAAATGTATAGATCCAGCAAATTCTAAATAATGTAAATAGTCCCAGCTCTTACTTCAGAATCACACACCACACACATGCCCAGTGCTACTCAAGGGCAGATACCAAGAATACAGAACACACTGACGACAGAAAGGGTAGGAAGACAAATGTCTATTCTAACAAGACTACAAGCTTTTGTCTTGCCAAGATCCCTTTACAATCCTAAATGAAAGAGTGGTCAAGTTAAGAAGAACTGGTGCCAAAGCTGGGCAGTCCTGTAGAGGATGGTAGAGACATGGTGAGATACCCACCTGTACAGTAAAGAAAAGCACTGCCTCTACAGCTATAGCAACAGTCGTTTTGTCCTTGGGAAGTTCAGCCTTTCTCTATTTACCAACCCTATCTAGAATACTTCTGAAGTTTCTTGGGCCACAGAACCTTGGCAGTCTGCAACATCTTTCATGGATCTCTACATGTGGTTATCACCAGACTTTTTATAGAAAATACTATAAAAGATGATATGCTACTTCTGATCCTCTGTGGATAGTTAATCATTATTGTACCACAATCATTAACTCATCAAAGAGTCTCTCTGGGAGTGGGGGGGAAGGCATGATGTGAAATACCTAAAATATAGATGAAAGACTCAGCAATTGGAGATATGGTGAAGTGATCAGCTAGCTTTCACCCAGATTCTCGGATTTAAGGCTGACATTGTGGATGAAGGGCAATCCAGCCCAGATTATGGGAAGTATTCATCAAAGTTAGCTTTACATCCAGTGTCCTTTAGCTGACTACAGGTGAAGTTAAGAATAGCAGGTATTTTCCACATTGGTTAGCAGCCACTTCTCAGCAAGTGCCTAGTTTGATGACCCTGAATCACTCTGTGAAGGTACTGCTATCATAAACCTTTCTAGACTAAGGCTAGTCTTCAGAAAAAACCCTGTGTCTCAATGCATTTAAGGTGGTGTCTCTGCAAGACCATACAAGACCAGATTGTCTGTGAATTTGTGGGAAAAGCATATGCACAGTGCGGCTGCAGACACATTTGTGATGGCTATTTAATTCTGATAAACTTCTGATTTTCTGTAGAATTCATTTCTGTCTGCACCTGGCATTTCAGTTTTTTAATGCTTTCATAATCTCTTGGAAATTATTTTCTCCAAGTCTGTTTTAATGCCGATATCAAATTTATACTTTTTAATATACTAGGGTATATTATTACATTTTCTGTATGTATTTTAAACATACTAAGAATGCTTATAATTCTGTATGTCTGTCTTTATATAATTCTTAATAACTGCCATATCCCCTAGCTTCTATGTGTGCTTCAATATGTTGCCCTGGTAGCTACATAATAGTGACAGCAAAGTTGAATATTAAAACACATTAAGCAGTGCGACACAGTGAAGATTATGTATGGAAGCTCTTCATTCAATCGTGCAAGTAAGCATAGCCAGAGATGAGCTTTAAAGGAAGTTTTGATTATTAGTAAGATAACATTACCAGAAAGCAAGGCAGATGCTTTGAATTAATGCAGTGCATAGAACTAGACCTCTGATAGCTCTACCTATTTTAGTAGTTTTACTAGTATGTGAAATGATAAGAGCAAAAGCCATGCTTAAAGAAAAAGCATCCACAATCTTATCAGCACAATGCTGCATGCTCACCCAGTAAGGGTATGTGTTCCTCACAGGCTGGACAGTTCTTACCTCATTCACATAACAAAAAGTCAATAATTTCTGCATAATGAAAAAGAATAAGTAACTATTGATAGGCTGAATATGTAGAACAGGTGTGCTTACATCCTACTAATGAAAACAGAGATCTTGCCATGGATTTTGAGATAAGTAGAAGCAGACCTGAACTATTGTATCTGTGGTAATAAAAAGAATCAATACCGATTTATTATTATTAATGTGTCCTATTTCACTTCTCATATTCTAGACTCCTGTCCCATTTCTTAAAATACTCCTATTACTCTAATTCTTCTTCTCATTCTTTCTTTTAGAGCTAATTTGTCTGGACATGCTGAACAAGTTATTCTTATCTATTGACTTCAGTCTATTGGGCAAATACTGAACATACCAAAACATCTCACAGATTGATTTAGCTAATGTGTCTGGCATAGTATTTGCAGCACACTTAAATTACATATAATCACACATATACTGTGATTTAATTTTTGAAATACATCCACTTCAGTGCAGTTTCCACAGGAAAATCCCCCTCCTAAAAGCATGTGCAATTTAATCTGCTAATCTTTATGTCAGGCAACTTTCAGTATAAAATGAGTATTGTATGTAATTTGTATCATATCAGAACCAACTGGCTTGCAAAGTTTTCCAGGGAGAAATGAGGAAAAAAATCATTGCAATAAAATAAATCTATGAAACTTGCATGATTCTTAATGAAGTATCTTTCATAATGATCTCATAACCTAGACCATTTTAATTCTGAAATGATAAGCCTGATAAGCCTATATGCTGAGCTTTACAAGCAGTAAAAAGAGAGAAGATTATTGCAAGGGAAGGTCCTGTTTCATCCCTACACTACTAATTCTTCCTCATTACTGAACTGAAAAATACGTCAGCCTCTTTCAAAATTCAATTCCTCTACTTCTCATTAGAAGTAAGTCTTCTGTTATGAAACTCAGATTCTTCCTACTCTCTACAGTCTTCTGGAGCCCTTTGCTTAGAGTCAGTTTCCTCTTATTCTTAACCTTTCTCCTCCCATCCTCCTTCCCTCTTATTTTTTTCATACTTGCAGGCAAGACTGCAAAGGTAGTTCTTTATTAAAAATTGTACAATTGAGATTCTGCATCTGAAATACTTCTGCAAGGCTGCACCTTCTAGCAAGGCCATTTGTGCAGCTTGATAGCTTATCCTTAATAATAGCAGTTATTAGGAGCTCTATTACAAGTGCTCATTTTCAGTTAACACTCTGTCTAAGCTCCTGTAAAACTGTTAAGTTATAAATCACTTCACTCTGTTATTATAAAAAAGCAGTAGCATACAATTAGCAATACAATTACAGAATTATTGCACTCCACAAATTATACGGCCAGGCCCCCAGCACACATAGCTTCAGGGCCTCACTGCAGCAGAGAGATTTTTTTTTTCTCTTCTAAAGCAACAGATGCATTAAGATGGATTAGAAAGCTTTTTCTGGATGCGTGATCTCTATGATTTTTTTTCACCAAAACCTGTTTTACCTTCTGAAATTTTATCTCTAGTAGAACACACAAATCATGATATGATTAACAGGTAGGTGAAGACAGTGAAGCTCAGGTTAGAATTGCAAAATGCAGCCAGTGTAACTGGTATCTTGAAGTGCGGATGCTTGTGTGATACCAGGCTAAAAGCCAACACGCTAGCACAGAAGCAATCAAAAGTGCTCAGAGCCCGTCACTGCAGAGGGAAGCTGAAGGTTGGCTTGCTTCTCTTCTCAGGAGAAATCCCTCAGAACACAGACTACGTGCATCCTGCTCTGAAGAATAAAAAGAAATGGAGTGACCTGCTTATGTCAGTGTTGCAGCTAAGGATACCCCTCCAGACCAGCCAAACACCCAGTCTACCTGACACCCACTGGATGTCATAAGATAGTAAAACAAAATATTTTTCCCAGAGTTCAGTTAAACCTTGTTAGTTGAAAAGGGTCATGGAACAATGCTTTTGGCCATCTTTTATACAAACAAAGTTAAAATGAGCTGTAGCACTTGACTTCTCTTTACAGGAATATGCCCACAGGTAGCAAAGTAAGCCACAGACCTGCAAGAAGATAAAATTGGGTTGTCCATCCCAAAAACGGACATTTTCACCAAGGCATTAGGATCTCCTGAATTAATCTGTTCATCTGAAAGTTTTTCACACAACCATGTCCCTGTTTACAACTTCAGCAGAGCAGCAAATGTTTCCAAAACGGGATCCAGTCTAACCATTTGCAATAGGACATGGGGAGAAAATAGAAATCCTTCCCCTTTTTGCCCTTACATGGTTAGGCAGCTGCTGAAATCTGTGCTCTAATAATAAAAGAGTGGGAGTCACCAGGACTGTCTTGCATTCTCCAAGAGCAACAAACAAAAGCAGCAGCTGCTGCATCCCAAGCACCTTTGGTAACTCCGCTCATGAGACACGATAGTATCTTGGGGGGGCTTGGGGCAGGGATAGAGAAGAAAGCAAGCTGTTCAAAATAAACAGAATTTCAATCTTGTCTAGGGAGACAATAGGTTAAAATACAGAAGGATTTCCAGGCTGCAGTGGGCTGCGGATCTACTTCTGTCAGAAGGCATCCTGTCTCACTGTGTGGGTTCAGTTTACTACATAGCTTTATACTATAATTAGTCTGATAGTGGGCACTTATTTTAATGAGTAACAAAGCAACTGCTGAAGTTGCCTGTAGCTGGACTATATTTTACCGTTCTATTGTCTGTACTTTGCAGTTAAAAATCTTGAAGATCCTTCTCTGCAATTTGCTAATTATTATAATTTTGATAATTTTATATGACCTCTTTTCTACCAAACAAAAAATATATTGAAGAGTTTTACTAGTTTAAACCAGCACAGTAGCTGAGAAGAAAAACATCTAGCACTTCCACTATGCTTTTCAGAGTGTTACTGCTGAGCAAACAGCCAAGTACTCAGTCATTCATTTAGTGGACTGTTCTATAGGCAAAATGTAGTCTCGCAAAAAAAGCATACACAACAACAAATGAAGAGATGCGTTTAATAAAAAGAAACAAATTCTCAGACTACTTCTCTTCCAGATTATTGCAATTTTTCTCATCATTTTTGGTAATACCTGAAGGAAAGTGGCTTCTTGAAGTGGCTCTCCTTGGCAGTCCCTGAAGTATAGTGATACAGTCCTGCACCCACAGTGAGGCCTTTATGATGGGCTAAGGAATTTGCTCTTCTCCATCAGACCCTCAATGACCTTCACTGCCCTAGCTTTCTGCTGTTCGAGTTCTCATCACTTCAGCACCTCTCCATTTATATTCAGTCCCTGACTGAAGGAGAAATACACATCATGGATACGGTCAGGCCCCAAACAGATTTGAGGGAGGTTAGCACTGTGTTTCTGCAATGGAGATCTATTTAAAAAAGCAAACCCTAGCATGCCCCAAACACTTCTGCTGTGACTTCCTATTTAAACCTTATCAACTTTACCAGGATCCAAAATAGAAGACACCAAGCCTTACTAATGCTAACACTTTAGCACTCACTGGTGTTGAACTGCTACTTCCATTACTACTGAGTGATCAAGTAGCAAGACTGAGTTTTCCAATGAGCAGCTCTAGATGAACTGCCTGCACAATTACCGTGGGTATCTAGACATCTGTTTTTCTTCTCTGGTTTTCAGACTCTGAAATATTTATCAAATCAAACATCAGTAGGATTCTAGTGCAAAGCTCTGTCTAGAACAAAAAAAGAAAAGTACCTCATAGAGAATGTATATCCAGAGCTAATTCTCTCTTAATTAATATCTCATTGCTCTCTCCCCTCATCAAAAACGGATCAATGAACTAACATCTTGCTTTTGCCAATTCTTATTAAATTATCTGGAAACTCATATTGGATTAACAGAGTGGCTACATCAGGTCATATAAATCTCTCTCTCCAAGTCCTTGCCCTCTGGATAACTTATCCATTCCTTCTGTAAGAACAGAGACAGACTACTATGCACCATCTTGGTACAGTACCTAGTAATATGATTCCAGTACTGATATACTCACTAACACTACTGTAGTAAATAATAACAGTCCAAATTTCATGACACTTGGCACTAAGTCAACTGCCATACTCCTCCCAACACAGTAAAATGCAAGTAGAGCATTGTGTGACTAGAGATAGCTAATCATAATTATTACAACTTTCCTTTTGCAAAACTACAGTATAGATTACGAAGGCAACAGTTACGAAGGCAACAGTTACAAAGGCAACAAAAAGGAAGGGTGGTAAGTTTTTATCTGCAGGAGAAATTCTACTTTTGTGCTTAGATAGGAAGACTGCCTCCAAGATCATGAGAAAAAAAAACATGGTCAGATCTCCTCCAGGCATCTTCTTTGAGCTTGGTTTGCAAGTTGGTATATAGATCCCAAATCCTTTAACATGTATTTCAAAAATCCCAGCTGTTCCTGGTGGACTCTGTTAGCACAACTTTTGCAGCAGTAACAATGAAAACCATCCTTATAATTCCAGAGTTTTATTTGCTTTTCACTCTGGACTTTGGCAAAGATTATTCATTGTGAAGATTAATACTGACAAAATCAAGCTATTTCATTACATGTTAGAAACTGGAAAAAATGGCCATTATCTGTAGGGCTTTGTAACTTTCTCCTGTATGTCCTTTTTCATGCTCAGCCTGAGCCGACACATGCCTGTCTCTGTGAGCCCAAGGATAGGCAACAAAATCCCCACCGACAGTTACTCTGCAGGCACAGGAACACATGAGAGTTCTGTAATGCTCTGAAGTGTTAATAAAAATAAACAAATCTAGGTGAACTGTGATTTCAGTTTTTGCCATGCATTACATTAGCCCTGGCTAAAAACTTTAATTCTTCACTAATTACCCCAAAGCATGTTAATTTTATATTTTATTTCAAAGTAATGAAGCTGAGAAACACTTTACTTTTATTTTTCTAAGTTAAATATAACATCAGAAAAATCTTATTCATGCTGGAAAATTTCTCCAATAAAATAAATACAAGGAGCTGCCAAAACTATATTTAGGTTTAAGAATAAAGAATCAATAACATACACAGTAAAAAAATGCTACGAGCCTAAATTCTTTCTTCACCTTTTATAACTTCAGACTACATCAGATATGAAGAAAAAACAAGCCAACACCCCTCCTTCACCACACATTCATGCACACACACACACATGCACTTTAAGCATTCTTTATTATTTATTAAAACCAGGTACAAGCAAAAAAAACACTGAATTCTCTTGTACTTGCATTCTATTGAAAGGATCTTAAAGCTAAAATTGGTTCAAAACACTGAAGGTAAATCTATACAAAAATCTGTTAGAACTATTTCAGCTGAAACCCAACAGCAAACATGAAACAAGTTTTTCAGAAGTTTCAGAAGAACTGGGTTAAAGTCACATTTTGTGGTTTCTCATTCACACCTTTGCTGGAAACAGGACCAAATCAGGACTGTGGGTCCCAGTAAGTCACCTCCTGTAGCAAGAGTAAGTCCAAAATCAGTCACTGTGGCTAGCTCTTAGCTCCTCAGAAAATCTAAATGCCGTAACATTTGGAAATTATCAGTTTACATCTAAACCTGCACTTTGAACTCACATCTTGCCTCAAATTTACCAGGCAGAGCAAGAAAGTGCTGGACAGTGCAAAAAGATTGTTTGAATGAGTTTTTCAGTCAGGCTGAGGAGCACTAGAAATTGGACGTGATTGCGTATGAAAATGAGGTTAACAAATGCTGATGATGACGGTTAACATCAAATCATCAGTTATTTTGCATCATCAAATCTCTTCTCTCCAAATCTAATGGGAAATCCAGTTAAGGAGGTCTCAATAAAATGAAGGTTTGAAAGCAGAAATATAAGCTAATTTTGTCTAAAAGATAAATGAATGAAAATGCATAATCACATGAATGCAATTCTTTTTCAAATTGTCAGTAATTTGTAAAGAGAATTTAACAATTCCCCCTCAGATTTTGTACCCTCTTACTCTTCTATCTTAAGAAAATACTGGAAATTTCAGAAAGATAGTTTAGAAATTTATGCAACGCTTACTTGTCAACTCAAGTCTGGAGGGGGACGGGGTTTCATTTAATAATTTTTTAAACTACTTAGAGAAGCCTTTTCATTTCTGTGAAAAAGAGACAAATATCTATTTCCAGTGTTAGTTACTGGCATTTGAAGTTCATCTGTGAGTTAGTGTCTAGCAGTGCATGAAAGGAAGTATTTTGCCCTGAAGAAGTTCAACTGGAGCATACAAAATAGAGATTAATTTGAAGTTATGAGATGCATATTCTGGAAGCTGTATATTTTGATATGAAAGTGAGACTTTAATGCTACAAAATATATAAATTTATTTGTTTGCTCTGTCTTGGCCCTTCAATTTTTCAGAGTTAATTTGTGAAAGCATCTTGTGTGTGGCCAAATTAATTTATTCCAATTACATTAGAACAGCAATAGGACAAGAGCTGCTCTGACATAATACATTCCTTTAAAATGATAAATACAATTGCCTGACTGAAGTGCACTACTCTCAGGGCAAAAAAATAAAAAATAAAAAAAAATAAAAAAGTTGTGAGCAGGGAATCGTATCTGCAGCAGTGATTAGTAAGGATAAATGAGTTCCAGTGGGAAAATAAAAGTATGCTTCCTTTTCTAAAGGGAAACTAAATCAGACTAATTTGCTTTCATGTTGATGGGAAATTACTGCATGCTTTGAAAAACAGAGACCTAATAGACTGCTATTCGATTGGAATTGTAATGATCTCAATGAGAAGCAAGAGGTGTATTTGATAAGAAGGGATCGGAGAAAGAGTATATATGCAATAAAACAGAGATAGGATTGCCTCCAGTGATGTGAAAAGGAAATGGACAAAAGAGGTTCAAACCAACTACTCACTGCATTTCATGGCTATTGTTTAAAACACTTTGTAAAGATTATTTATTTGTGTTAATTAAAAAAATGGAGGGAAAGAAAAAAATGAATGGAAAATTAATGTTTCTATAGAGACTGAAGCGGTCCATTTAGAACTTCAAAGGCAGGATATTCATGAAACATATCACACAGTGAAACAGTCAAGCCTTCAGTAATACCAACTTCTTGAGGCAAATGCTCAAGTATCTTTGAACAGCGTCTGCCGCTGACTGCTACTCATATTTAATGGTAACATCTTCAACAGTTCATGTCCATGTACTCGTCTGGACTACCCAATATGTAAGGTGATATTATTGAATGTTCCCTTTATTACCATAACATATTACTAAGTATTGACACTAGGTATACTGTAGTATAGTGTGTATACTATACACTCAAAAGTTAATACTACTACATGACTTAGTATCTGTGTTTCATTATTTAGAAAAGACCATTAAACAGGCAAAAATGAATAGGACTATAACACTGATTGGTTATTTTTATTAATAAACTATCAACCTGCCCGGTGCTGACAGCCACAAATTACCGCTAGTTAGTTGATCAGAGTGGTCTACAGCTTCTCAGAAGTTAAGCAGGACAAAGATCTGCCTCAGAGCCAAAGAGTAGACTGAAACATTATGTTAATTTTGGTTTTTCCTCTTCAACTAGCTCAAGTAATTCTACTGCTGCCATACTTCTCTGACCTAATTTTACAGCTTACTTTATTTTAATATATTTATCTTGCCAGTTTGTCTTTGGTTAATGGCATGATTCTGCTCCCTGTTACACACAGGAATGGACCAAGAAGCCAAGTGATTTGCTCTATATATATTATATATATATATATATATATCTAGGCTCCATATGATTTTGAATATATGAGAAGTGCTGTGAGATGCAACATGCTAATGATACCCCTTCTCCTCAGTCCAAGAGCCTTGCTTTGGGATAGTCTTGGAGGCCCTACACTACCTCCCCTCTTGAAGGAGAGAGGAGCATCTGTCAGCACTAACCTCAATTTTGCCAGTTCAGTGGAAGCAGACTGTAACTCCTGAATTCTTTAAACACATCCTTCATAATACCTGCACATATCTTTAATCTGAGCTACTACCTCAGTGGGAACGATATGCCCTAAATTTATCAGCATCACCCTCAGTCACTTCACCCCCTGATTTAATGACAAGTACTTAGGCATTTTTAGCCAGACTATCTACTTGGTAAGATTTAATGACAGTGTTTTAAACACACACATACAAACACACACACACACAAGAAGGTCACCAGTAAATCAAATGCCAAAGATAATTCTAGGCTGTATTTAACAAGACTTCTACCTGATTGCTTCAGTTCCCTTCCTCATGGATCAGATTTCTCCTGCCCCAGTTTGTACCTAGCTACCTAGAAACTTGTAAAGTATGTATGAACACTGATGGGACTGGTCACTTCAGGTGTTTAAGGTCTATCCCCTAATTTCCTTAGACCTGCTGGCTAATTGCATTCACCAGTCCAGATTAATCTTCAGTCCACAAGGGATTATTAAAACACTCATATTAAATGTCATACAATGCATACGTATTGTCAAGTCTGTGATCTGGGTACATTGCCAGCTTTCTTTGAAGACCACACAGTGCTTTCAAATGCATAAGAAACACAGCGAGAATTTAAGAAGAGAAGTCCGGATCTACAGGACCACATCAAAGATCCATTTAATTCTGTAGTCTGTTTCAAAATAGAGGATGTTTGGGAAAAGCGTGAGAGAGCAGGGCAAGCAGAAAAAGATATTTCCCCACTATATTCTACCAGCTTTTTGCACTGAATAGTTTAGGCATTTCCTGAGCCAAAGGTTGCACCAGCATCTTAATTTTTAATAGGCCTGGGTGAACTTTTCTTCCATTAACTTGTCTCATTTTGCATGGAAATGCCAGAAAGACAAGCTCTTCTCCAGTCATTTGCTTTTACTGAGGTTCCCATGATGCAGAAGGCAGTGAAACCCATGAGATGTTTCAGCACTGCAGAAGATAAGTACCTGGAAGACAGACAGCTGGCTCAGCTTCAGTCTAGATGAGAGCTCAGTACCGTGGCCATACGGAAGAAAGCATTTCAAGGGTCAGCCACAAGCTTGGAATTAGATTTTAACTGAATGCATCTGCCAGACCATGTCTGCAAACCACTGTAATTTCAAGGCAGCTTTTCAAGGCAGCTTTCTCAATTGCTAGACACCCAAACAGCAATGATGCCCAAAACCTTTAGCTAATGCAGAAATGCATCATGCCATAGCATGAACAGACATAACCAGCCTTACTTGCCCTTTCATCGCACCAGGACTGAGCTCAACGAGGAGCAGTCGTTCGTTTCAGCCAATGTGCCAATGTGTAAGAAAGAGTGTAAGAAAGGGTGTTGGGTTACATAGTCTATGAATATTTCACAAGCTGGGGAATGTAACCTATGGGATTTACTACCAATCACACAGTTGTTTCATAAAGTAGGAAGAGGAGGTTTGACTTTATAGACCCAGCCAACGAAGACAAGGCTGACTGACCTATACCTGGCTCTCTGGAGACCTCAGGGCAGAATACACTGTCTGTGATTTTTGTCATCAGAAAAAAAGAAGTTGCACCCTCTCCAGCAAGATTCAGATTTACAGACACACAACACAGGTAATGAACAAGACAGCCCTGAAGGCAAGGGAACACGCAAGCACCTCTGAAGAAATGAAGCTGATGTGAGGCCCTACTCCATGAAGAACCATGCGTCTTTCTCTGTGTGTAGCTGCAAAAAATATTCGTGACCACACAACAAGCCTGTAGATGGACTTAGCAGGTTATGAAAATGCACTAAAAATACATCCTCATATTTCTGAGGAGTTTTTTTTCTCCTAAGGCCCTCCCTAGACACTCTCTGCTAGATTTTTTAGCCACCATATGAACACAAAGTCAGAGTATCTGAAGAGTTCACCCTCAAATTCTAACAACACAAAAGTGAAGAAGTCAGAGGCACCAAGGTCACTTTTTTGGAGTTACAACAGCTCAAAAGCATAGGGAAGAAATATAGCCCTGCTTCTCCTCAGTGCCTGCCTACGCATGCTGCCTCAGGCTCTGTGCAAAATTCCAGACACATTAAGGACAAAGAATTGAGATAACATCTGAAACTAATGAAAATAAACCAAGGACAATACTAGAAAAAGCAAAATAAAGTAGACGCACCTAGTATAAACTCAGGGCCAAAAAGGACAGAAAATCATTGCTATTAGCACAAATAGATTAAATTAATATATATTTACACAGCTCTTCTCCAGGAACTGTTGCTTGAGCACATGTCCTAATAGCAACTAAATGCAAGGGGAAATTAACTGTCTGACAAAAGCCTGTAAAAACACATATATACATATAGTCATACATACACACACACACACACGTGTACACCCACTTTAAAGGAATGCTCTAGAAGTATCTCCTGGAAATCACATTTGAACTACTCCTTCCAGACTAAGTTTCTTTGTTCTGAAGTCAAAACTTAAAAAAGCTGTGTTGTGAAAAGCCAATGAGGAACTGCTCATCACACTTGATTTTATGGGTAGTTGTCATTTTATTCTCCACTTCCTCCTCCTCTCACACTCCTGTAGATGGATGCATTGTCCTCCCAGTATGTATTCATCAACAAAATAGCCTAAAATATCTTTCAGTTGCATACCAGAAACTGGGTGGAGTGCTCACCACATCTTTGAGCTTAGCTGTCAAATATTTGCAGAAGGAACCACTTGTTTATATATACAGAAATTGAAAATCTTAACATATTGCTGAACAACACATTCAGCAATAGAGAAGTAGTTTTTGTAGCATGATACAAACAGTCACAGGAGCAAGCTCACTTTACAGAGCACCAGTAGAGAACAGTTATAAATAGTGCAGGTTGCTGCAATTTTCACTTCAAGTCTCTTAACCACCCTCCTTTGCAATGTTTGCTCTTGGTACTGCTGGAGGAAGGATGAAGACCAAGGAACAAGATTAACTCCTCATTCTGGTGGTTTATCATCAAGATAACACCATTGTCTTCAACAGAACTTCTCTGGTATGCATCATTATGAGATACTGCAGACCTAAAACACATCTGTTTAGGATTACATTGGGAATACCAAATTTCCATCTTCAAGAATAAAGTTGCTGATGGAGATGGTCACAAAATGGCTGATCCTGCACTCTTCATACACCCCAAGCTCTCCCTCATATCAAAGAGTTTTGGAAGGGTGCAATGAAAGAATGGATCCCAACTGTAACCAATTATTTTCCAGTGATGGAAACATTAAGCAAAATCCCAAAAAAGCATACAGAACAAGACACTGGTTTGGAACAAATTCCTGTATTGCATCACTCCCCTATACATGAATTATTGCAGTGCCCTCGTGGATATTTTTAATTCTCTTGTTATATGAAAATGTATAAATACAGGAAAAATGGGAGGAAGATGCTCATTTTAAAGAAAACAAGCTGGTTCCCTAAAGACTGGAAATACACTTCAAGAGTAATTTGTCTCAATGTAAATCTAAACTATGGCTAGTTTTGATGCAATGACTGAGCTCATAACTTACAGAGTAAAATTGAAACATTTGTCAAGAGTTGCAAACCAATTGTTGAAAGGTGTGCGTTTGTCATTGGATGTTAAATATAAATTTACACAAATGCAGAAGGTTTTACTGTGATGAGCCCTTCACAGAAATAATTAATTAATGTAGAATTCAATATTCATTCATGGCAATTAGCAAAGCCCATCTTAGTAAAGTGTCTTTAGCAGCTAGTATTTGTCATCTGGAGAATGGAACAAATTGCACAAAAACAGTCATGAATATGGGGGTGATTTAGAGTTTATTAATAATACAAAGAATGAACCTGTTTTCTCTCTCTTCAAGGAATCATTGTAATTTGCAGATTGCAATGCAAAAGGAGATGGAGCACAATGATTAATCTGTGAGTTATGGAATAACTACTATACATATAACAGATGTCTGCTGTGACAAGGGGCACATTACCTCTGTGTTTATATTAAGAAAGAAGAGGGATTCAACTGTTTTATAAGGGAGAGTTGTGGGAAAGATCTCAAAAAGCCCCCTATGAGAAGGTGGGGAATTATAAATATTTGCAAGTGTTTATTCAGGTGCCAAGTACAGTATACTGGTGAAACATAGCCCAAATGCAAAGGGGAGTGAGGGAGAAAACATCTGATGTAAATGTTACTGAATCCATTTCACCAGTACGGATATTGATTCCATTCATCTCACTTGGCCAACACCAGCGCTGAGCCAAAACTTGCAAGTTCATTAATATCAGCTGTACATATGACAAGATTTTTTTCAAGATAAAATCTTGCTGGAGAAAGAATATTATCCAAAAGCAGTTATTCTGAATAATTTTTGTTTTTACAAAGGAAGTAGCTTATCTTCGTAAAAGTAGCCTGATGTCAGGTTCTTTGGAGAGATGGTGTCGGTTACCTTCCAATTGTTTTGGGTCAAACTGACTTCGGCAGTGGTGGAAACACATCCTTTGCTGTTCTTTCACTAACAGCTTACAACAATAGTCACAGCTTTTTGAGGGACTGGGGAAATTGGCCTGCTTGTGCAAGGATGACCAAAGGAGGCTCATCCCCTTTGCTTTTGAATAAACTGCTGCAAGGATTTGGTGCAAGTTCTCTTTGCATCACTGGGGTACTATTTGAATTCTGATGGGAGTATGTAAGTATTTCCGCCCCTGATTAAAAATTTTAGTGAAATAGACATTAGACGTAAAGGGTAGGATTCAGCTGAAGAGACCTAAATATGGTTATAGGTAGCCAACCCCATGCGAGCTAGATGCTTCAAGTCCCACTGTACTCACATCGTCTCATCTGAAGGTGCACAGCTGTAACTAATCTGAGCAATGTGCTAATCTCTATTGAGTACACCTTGTCCACATGTGGACACCTGCATGTCGACATCTGAATATAGGTATCCTAATTTAATACAAAATTTAGGTGGATTCAATTCATAATTTAAGAGACGCAGTGAAAATTAAGACACAGCTCTATTCTTTCAGATGGGTCATTACCTCTCACTCCATACCTGTATATCATAGCATGCAGATAGACTGAAACTCTGAGGCTCCTGTCAGTGCTTATATCCACCGGATTTTGGCTTATGATTGCATAGCAGTGCAATCATATCTATCCGTCTCTCTGAAAACCAGTCCTGATAGAAAAGAATCAGAGAATCACAACCAGCTGCTTCTCTTTTCCTGTTTACCAACTTTGAGCCATCCAAAAAACACACACTTCATTCCAAAATCTTTCTGTTTAAGTTTGTCTCCTAATGGAAATTAGCTTCAGTGCTCATCAAATCGGCTCCCTCTCTTCCTAAGAGTCGCCTGTGGTGAGGAAGGCTGTGAAAGCAATGATTTAAGAGCTCACCAAGCTCCGTTTGCCCCCAGGGACACTACTAGGAAATGATTCCAATTAATACAGCTTTACGAATGCTATAATCTGTACTGAAACAGGAAAATCTTGTGACCATAATCAGCTGACAGTTCCTTCCTCTGCTGGTCTAGGTGGCACACCCTGAGGTTCCCAAAAACGTGGCAACAAGGCAAGATAGCAGCAGAGTAGCTAGGTATGGATACTGTTGATTAGCTCTGCTTTTCTTACTATGGATGGTCTCAACTTCCAATTTCATTTAAACCATAAATGGCTTCCAGAAGGACTCAGGGGAAAAAAAATCTATTAATGTTACAGGGTCAGAGAAAATTGGTAAAGATGATGTCTAACTAGGGAGAGATTTTTTGTTCTCTTCTTAATCAAATCTGCACCTTAGTTGAGCAGAGAGTAATTCACTGATGGACTAGCTAAGTATACTGTGTATTTGAGTAAAAAATATGTTTTTGAAATCCTGGCTGACTTCAAAAGTAATAGAATCAAGCCTTTCGGAAAACAACCTATCAAATATACACTGACTGAAACCGACAGGAGTAAGCATGACTTCATTTAGTATTCATTTCAGAGTGGCTGTTGGTATAAAACTGCAGTATCATCAGGCAGCAAAGCAATAGTTGGTTCACTCTCCCTTGAGGAAAACTGAGAAACAGTTACATTTAGGATATTTAGTAGCTGATGCCTGCCAATTTTAGAAGCTTGGAGACATGCTTCTAAAATACCAATTTCAATGGAGATCTGGTAATCTTTCACATAGGTAAACAGTCCGAAGTTACATGTAATGTAAAATGTGCCAGAGTCAGAGCAGAAAGTATTACTGAAAATGGCCTTTTCCTCCAAAACAGATGTTATTTTTGAAGGATTCCTCCTAAACAGAAACTGAAACTCTACCTATAAACTCTGAATCCAATCACATCTCTAAGGAGGATCCATTGGCCTGTAATGTCAAAGAAGCAACAATCAAAATTCTCTTTATTAGAGATTATCATCACGTGAGGCAGAAAAAGGGACAGGCAGTAGGTAACTATTGTTTGGTCTCTGAACACGGTATGTGCATCCAAAATTAGAACAAGTAGCAAAGTGACAAAATAAAATCCCATACAGCAGATGCAAAATAATTTAAAGTAAAATTCCTTTGGAGGGGAAAAAAAAAATCTCAGGCCAATTTATTTACATAGCTGAAGACACAACACACAGGAGCTCTGAAAGACTATCCAAGTGTCTCAGGAATGTATATGATTTCAAGCCAGACTAGATTTGTCTTCTACCCAGAATTTCACATGATTAACAGAATGACTTGCAGCAAAAACAAAACTCTATTTGCTAAAGGAACCCCTTAGTGTAACTAAAATAACAGACGAGTCAGAGGAATACAAGAATTCCACTCACCCCTCGATTCGTCTGCTTTGGCCAAGAATGTGGAGTGTGGAAAGGTGAGAGGAAAGAGAGCAAGACTTCCAATTTGAGAAAAAAGATATGTGTTTGCAAGGGATGGAGCACAGTATCCTACTGTAACACTCTAGTGGTCTACTGTAACATTTACAGAGACTGTGGACACAAAGGTGTATCCTTAACTTCCAAAATCAAAACAAACCTGAGCAAAAGCAAAATGAAAAATAAGATGAATAATTTATGAATAAATCACATCAAGAGAAAAAAAAAAAGAATATTTCCACAGGGATAGCTTCCTGACAAGCTTCAGCTCTCTTATTATTTCTTATAGAAAGAACATGGAAGTAGTAGGCTGAAAAATGGTGAAAGAAAGAGGTAAATTCAGATATCATTTTATAGCTTTGCTTGACTGCAACAGTTGTTCACACTGAAGCCTAGAAAACGTGTGAAATGCTGTCAGATGAGAAAAGTAGCCTCTTCTGTGCAGGTGCAAGAGGCTACAGTAGCTTCAAACCAATTACAAGGGCAATTCTGCCTCAGTGTGTTCACATGTACCCAGAGGAAGGCCTCTAAACCTTTACAAAGCAAAACTATGGAATGACCTTTGAAAAAGAATAGTGGGACTAAAACTCAACTTGTGCAAAAGCACATTTCTCAGATTTAGATGATATGGCTGCCTAGTGTAACAGTGGACTGGACTAGGTGCTTCAGGAGGCCCTTTCAAATTCATATCTGTATTTCTACATATGCTTAAGAAAATGAAAGCTGCCAACTATGACACAATAAATTACTATCATCTCCCAGATTTTCCTGCTGACTTGACTCAGCAATATGATCAGCAAAGTTTAATTTTCATCCACAAGGCTAGTTTTCTAGAATGCCAAAATCCATGAAATCCAAAGGTTAAGATTCAGGTAGGATCTTAAAGTCAAATATTTCTTTGCTTAATGACTTTGTCTTCAAAAGTGCTTACCAAGCTACAGAGACATCCCCATTCACAGTAGCTCCTGGGTTTCCAACAGTAAGTCAGAAGTAAGTCCTAACAGGAAGTCAGAAGTTCAAGTCTGGATTTTGGTGTCCAACTTGAAGGTCCTTCAAATCCTTGTACTATTTAAGGAAGGTACTTCAACTCTAACTCTTGTACCAGTCCAATTGCTTCTATATCCTTCGCACAGACATATTTCTCCCTCCAACAGACTTTTTTAAATATATTTTTTGAATGAATCTGTTCCATTTGGAAGTGTTCCATTTATACAGTATTGAAAGAAAAAAACACGTTCCCCTCCACTCCAGAAAATAAGCCTTAGTCTCCCAGATTAACCAGCACTAATGAATTCAGATATGTACTTCATGTATCAATTCATGTATGGTCAGAGAAAATGGAAAAACCGACTGCTGTCTCCCAACATATTAAAAAAATCCCAAACTGTCCAATCCCAATCATCACATTTTAAAATATGTTCACCACACTTGCAAAAATTTAGGACCACCTTTTATTGAATTATTTCCAGGAAATAATGGAAGATTTCTTTTAAAAGTTAAATCCCAGGACCACTGTTAGCAGAATGCAGAATGCATGAGATCCTATTTTAATGCAGCTTTCAGGAGCAAAATTTTCACAACGCTTCAAGATGTCTTTTGAAATAAATGTCTAGTTATTAGATCATTACTATAAAGAAAGCAATTTTGTAACAATAGAATATGTGAACAGCTGAAAGAAATACAGAATCATGAATCCTAAGCAAATAAAAATCTTCCATAAAGGAAGCATTCTAAAATATATTTCCAAACAATGGTTGACTGCAACCAAGTAATTCGCACCCCGTTGTGAAACAAACTAATAATTTTTAGCAGACATCAGGACTCAGAAGCAAACAATGATTCCCTCTTCCCTCTCCTTTCCCTTCTAGGCTGACTTGCTAAAAAAAAGTGTGATTAAAAGTAGCATATATTAAGTCCAAGAATTGAACTCACTTGCAGATCTAAAAGCAGTAGCTTAGTAAGTGTATTTTTTCCTCAAGTTCCTATTTCTATGAGAACGCTATTAAAAAGAATCGACCTAAAGGCTTCAATGCTAGCTTAACACTTCAAAAGAAATCACTTTCTATCAGAAATATTTTTGGCAACAGCTTTTACTATTGTTTTCTGTAGTCCTTCTTCCAAAGGCTGTTGTGCTATAAGGAAATGGGTACAAGCACAGACCTCGTGTGGTTGACAGTATCTGTATACGATCATTTTGTAGTTATTTGGACTAGCACTTTTAGTTGGGCAGCTGAAAACCAAAGGGCTCAAGCTTACTGAGTAGGGAAAAGTTTCACACATGCCATACATTAAAACAGCAGCCACTTCTGCTCAAAATGACTTTGCATTCAATGCAATATTTTTATATTGAAACTACAGAGGAAATTTTATTCTTAGCTATCCAATAAATTCTTTAAGTTGCTTAGGGTACCCTAGTCATGCTGAGAGTATAAATAAACCTCTGAACGCTAAGAATCAAGGGGTTGTGTTGAAATAGCTGAGTGACAATTTCAGACTTTGCTGGACTGATAGGTATGAAGAACACCAGTTAAATCTAAAGCACCTAAGGGCATACCTCCATGGAGGCGCTGCAGGCTTCCTTCAGACTTCTGTGGTTTATGCAGGTGGGTCATCCTTTTCCCCGGGCCCTCTCTAGATCGTAACATGGCTAATCAAGTGTCTGTTTTCTCTCTGGCATTAGGCCCAGCAACTGTCAAAGGGAGGGAACATGCTGATGAAGGAACCTCAAACAGTTCAGAGGGTTTTTAGGCCTGGCTAATCCCTGAAATGTTTGGTCAATTTGCTAAATCTTTATCCCCATCTGGAATAAAGACCAGTCTGCTTATGTGGCCTGAAAATTTAACAGAAGCAGACTCTCCTGAGACTTTTAGTGCTCTTAATATCAGAGAAGAATTAAAGTGCAAATTGTTTTTTTTCCTTTTTAACTATTAACATTTGCTGGTTGACCCTGTTATAAAACCTGAGGCTGTTTGCATTTTACCTAACCCATTCGCCTGTGTCTGTGGTAGGGACATAGGCATTTCAGATGTTTGACTGCCATGCAAAGACTGTATATATTTTTGATACCATTTGCACTATTGTTATCAGAGTGCAGAGTGCACATTCTACTGGAAAGAAACACCCCTTTGCTGAAGAGTTTAGCTAATACTGACTTTAAGTCTGTTCAGAGAACAAAAGGGCTTGTTGCCCAAACTGAACCAGTTTTATGGCAGTCAAGCAACTGATACTGCTTAGTAATAAAGCTAACAGTAATCCAGTAATAAAGGCACTTAAGCAATAAACTACATGATTCTGTTCTAGTAGCCATTTTGAAATGCCATTCTTAAAATTTTTTATTGTCTGAAAGCTTTACCCAAATCAAGAACTTAAGGTAGGAGAAATTTTTAAAATTAGAGATGTGAACTCTATTTTTTACTGTGATTTTTACTTCTGCAAATAGTTTATAGCTGGATTTTTTGATGTTCAATATTACCATTTTTGCTATCTTCTTCCCTCCCTCTCTATAAACACAAGTAATTCAGTTATGAGGCAGCCCACACTTTGATATAATCTGTGTGGAGCAGAGACTGGGCTTTTTGTATATTTATATGGTTTTTAGAGCAGCAAGGACTCGGGTGGACTCCTTATGTAGGTATGACTACATAAAGCAGGGATGCAAAATAAAGAGTTATGACTGATATGTTTCTTCAGTCATATAATTCTAACCCTTATTTAAAATCAGAGCTTGAAGTTGCAGAGAACTGGTGGTTTTCTGAAAGAATTGGCCCCAGGAACCTATTTTGGTTTGGTGTAGGAGGTTAACAACACAATGTCTGAGGGCTCTGAAACAGGGGTCTCCTGCTTTTATAACATGCTAGGATAAAGGAAGCTCATAATGGTCAGTGTTTCTGATTAGTAGAATATGGCTCCTATGCAGTGAGGGGAAATAATGCAAGACGGAGGTGATAGTCCATGACCACATTAATTTTTTACCTGTAGGTTTTTAGGATTTGTGTAGCCTTAAGATTCCGCATCTCTGGCTCGTATGCAAGTCCCCGGAAAATCACTACCCTGGTCCTTCCCTCTCTTCACCGCTGTAAGCAGGCTGATGGGAAACGATAAGATTTTACTGAAAACCCATTTTTTTTTCATTTCTCAATTCTGTGTGTAGTTCCAATATTTTTCAGTGCAAGTTCAGCTTCCCTGCAGGAATAAAGAAACAGCAGCTTGTGTCTGCTCAGGCTCCAAAGCAACACCTTGTTAGTAAACTGTGGAAAGGAAAGTTCACTGAAAGACACAAAGCACAAAATAGCTTACGCTGTGGTGATATGGTGCTTGTTGCATTACTGAACATACAGGCTGCGTGGTCACCTCACCTGTACAACCAAATTCTATCTTAACTTTGCAAGCACAGCCCTAGTCCAATCAGCTCCATAACCAAGAGCAAATTTTGTCTCATTCTTAAGAGAGATTGTCCTGGTACTTAGCAAACCCCTCACTTTTACCCCACAGATCTTATCCTCCAAGCTCAGTCTCCACTTCCTGTAGGCTGGATAACTGAATGAACCGTGGACTAATTTTATCAAGAAACTCATTATGAAAATGTGATCCGAAACTTGGAACAGAGCTCAATATGACATATACAGAAAGTATTTACAAGTTCTACCATACGGAAGTGTTTGGATGCACCTGAAATTTCATTTTGTGCTTTTGTTGCTCAATGTTGAGAGCCCTGGTCCAGGGTTTTGGTGTGCCAGAACAATGAAACAGACTTGCACCTTCCAGCTGCACCCTCCCTAAGGATGTGCAAACAAAAGCTTTAGAAGCTCCAGGACATAGCAAGGAACAAGTGACATTACATACATAATTTACACACTATCAGAAAAATATACTAGAAAAAGACATTTAATCACACACCTTCCTGAAGCCTCCTTTGGGTATTTTTCTTACTACTTCTTTCCTCCTAAACCCTCAGCATGTAAATTAGGCTTGTATATACTACTTACATCACTGTATCATGCAATCCAAAAGTTAAACTTGAATGAGTGTCCAAGAAGGTATTTCTGGGAAAGAATTAGCATAATTACCACTTGCAAATAGCCTAAGGAAAGAAAAGAAAAAGGGAGAGAGAGAGAGAGAGAGAGAAAGAGAGAGAGAGACAAACCAAATGGGTGTTAGATGCACATTTAGTGAATAAAATACACATGAATGCCAAAAGTAAGTTTGGCTTCTTCAGCTCTGCATGTGTATATAGAAATACAAAACCACATAGGGTTACAAAGCAGAAGCTATGCTATGTTTGCTTAACAAATTAAATATAGATACTTAAATGAAAATTAAACAGTCAGGTCTTTGTTATTGTAGTAGAGCCAAACCTGTGTAAAAGTCCATAGAATAAATAATCTATATAATCCTCTGGATAAAGTAATTCAACAGAATAACTCATTTCCACTCCAAGAATTTGCTTGTGCCTATCTGCATGAGTAGGTCTCCATCTTTAATTTAAACTGCAAATAGAATGTGCAGTTATCTTCTCTAGGGCTTTGCAGTTGCTTTTCTCTGGCTAGGTTGTAGGATTCAGGTGGTCCTTAACCTAGATAGGATAAGATACATCATATAAAGGTCTGTTTGCAATTTCAGTTCAGGTTTTCATAATCAATTTCTTAATAAGATTATGTTCAAGGTTCATTCAATTATCTCAGCACAGAACCTAAAGTTTCTCTCAGTGTTATGTTTTACAATAACACTTCTATTCTTGTTATCACGTTCGATAATGCTGTTTATTCCCCATTTATTTGTGATTATTGGCCTGGAGCTCGAATGATAGAATACCGAGCATCTCTTCAGCATCTCTTCATATTAAAAAAAAGAAAAAGAAAAAAAAGGTGACGGAAGAAAAAGTTAGCCATCTTTTCCAAGCCAGTTGTGCAGTATGAAGGAGAGATACTGAGACTGCTTGGAAAATATTTTTTAATTCAAAACTACAAGAAGCATGACTTTATCTGTCAAAGAAAGGGGAAAAGCAGGAATAATTAGGATCACATTTTTCCAAAACCTACTGAAATTTCACTACTGATTTTCATGGCAACCAGATGCATCTCTTAGAAAATCCTGATGGGCGCTAATTGCAACTGCCCTTCTCAGTGGGCAACAAGCTCCTGAGAGCTGCTAGAGAAAGTCCATGCCAAGGACTCACAGACATGCCAAGGCATGTATGTGTTTTTTTCCTTTGTTCTTTTCTTTTTTAAACAAATCTTATCCAAATATTTTGACTACAAAATAGTAAGGTTTAGAAAACAAAAATGTTGGAGGTCAGACTCTTTAGCAGCCAGAACAGGTGCAAACATATTGATTTCAGAGGCTGTATGCTGCATAGAAGCCAGCATGGGATTTAGTCCTTTCCTCTCATCTTGATAAAGAAACACAAAGTTTGTAGGGAGGGGGGTCTTTTTTTTTTTTTTTTTTTTTTTTTTTTTCCTGTTGGATACACAGATGTACAGGCGAAAGAGTGCTCTTTCTCAATAGAGAATTCTTTAGTTCACCTGTGGAGCTCCAGGGAGTTGCATTTAGGGCCACATGGATGCCTAAAAGAAATGTTTTGGAAGAAGAGCTGGACTGGACCCTAGTGCAGGTTGCTCATACAAGGGAGTAGTTTTACTTTCCCTCTACACTGCAGGTAAAGCCAGACATCAGAAACGGTTTAGTGGTTTAGCCTGGGCAGCATAGGCCTCACTGTGTGGGCTGCAAAACCTGTGTACTGAACCATATGCTGACAAATCTCAGCTCAAAATAGCTAATTTTCAAGCCTGGTTGGACTTGTCTCTACACACAGTATAGTCAAACTTTTGACTGCAGTACAGACATGCCCTGGATTGTTTTACCAAATTATTCCACCCTGCTCTATATTCGTTTCAAACCCATTTCTTCTGTCTAATCAAAGCCTGGACTTGTAGAGGAATTTCAACTTTGTTTGTGAGCTCCGGCTGCCTCCTGGTGTCTGCTGGGATGTGGAGCGCATGAAATACACTTAGACTATTAAGGAAGAAAAGACATGTAGCACTTCAGGAGAATTTTAAGTCCATGTGAGAGAAAAGACTAGTCTTGACAGTGTCAGTGTTTTGTACGGTATTCTAAGAAAAAAATGCTGCAGCACTTTAAGTTCATTCTATAAATTAAGTATTGTGCATATTTATTCACTGGAATGTGTAAGTAAATTGTAAAACAAGATACGTTATGGGAAACGCAGTGTAAAGCATACATTAGCTGGTTATGGCTCATGCATCTCAGTCTCATAGACCAAAGCCAGACACTGTTAAGTCTAACTAGCTGTACTGTCTACACGAGCTGAGGAAATAGGAGAGGAAAGGCTTTTCCCACCCAGAAATCCAGAGTGGAAGGTGCTCTGAGGAGAAGGATTACAGCACCAGCTGGCAGAGTAGCCAGAGGAATGCCAGGCAGGCAAGGA
Organism: Rhea pennata; assembly: GCF_028389875.1. Lineage (NCBI taxonomy): Eukaryota > Metazoa > Chordata > Aves > Rheiformes > Rheidae > Rhea > Rhea pennata. The sequence goes on along the minus strand of NC_084663.1, from coordinate 137,948,256 downwards.
ATTCAGCTCTGCAGCACTCCCCCCTCCTTTCAGTTTGCACTTAGCTGAAACAGATCAAAAAGATTATTCCAAGAGCAAAGCAGTTGCTTTTTCTAATGGATGAGAGAGCGTGTATTTGCAGAGACAGGTTTCACACAACCACCCTTGAAGCCTGACTTTTCTGGAGAGATAAGGCTTAAACAGTGCAGATATTATGCCATAGGGAAGTAAGTAAAGAGAAAAAGTTACGTCTAAGCTACAAAAGGAAAACTTCCCATCTGAAAAGATACAAGATGTTTAACATCCAGTCTGTGCAGGTCAGGACTGAAAATAATCATTTAAACCTGTTTTGGTCCTTTATGATGCAGAGGCTGTGTGGTAGGGCCCCCAGAGACATGTACACATCTCTCTCCAAGGGCTTTAAAACTGTTGATGTCTGATGCAACTGAAACATCTACAGAATAAGATAAAATCTTCTCATAGTAAAGAACTGACCTAGCGCCCTAGCAAAGCCCTCCCTCTTAACTCAATCTTTACTCTGGCACCTAGCTGCATGTACAAACACTCTAGACTGCAACTGTATTAAGCACAACTTTCTCTTGCAAATGAGAATACTAGCCTCAAACTAGTTCAAACATAACAAAACAAGGATCAGCAGCTTTTCATTATGCTTCCCCTTCTTGATGGGGCAAATTTTTCTGCCAAAGTTATGTAAAGTACCTATTTTCAAGGACCACTAACAATTTTGATATGACTTCCCTATATATGCAAGTACCCTCAGCTGCACACACTACTGTTCACAGTGTGTGTCATTTCTGAAGACAGAAAAGTTCACTTTAAGGACTGAACATAGAGGAAGTTTAACTTTTCTTGGGGATTGCTCTGCAGCTATACTGGAAGAAGTGTGCAAGGAGTAGGATTTAATGTTACAATAGTAAGATAGATTATAAGACACACCCGGAAGAATGTCTCAATATTCAACACAAATTTACAGGACTAGCTTTGCAAATAAAAGCCTAGTGTTTCATATGGCCTTGATTCAAAAATCCCAGAGGGAGTTCAGTTGTATCTACTCCAAAGAAACAAAAATTTCATCGTCCTATGAGATTTCTTACATATTATGTAGAAACCTTCACACATCAAAACGAGTGCAACGAGCCAAACATGCAAAATGGATAGTGTATATTTTGAATTGTCTGTAGCAAGTGACTAAGGAATAAAGAACAGGAATACAAGCTCTTCCTTTGCCTACAATCATGCTTTTCTGCTTCCTTGAGTTCTTTCAGATTATGTATTGAGGAACCAGTTCAAAGTTCCTTAAAGATGCTTATATGAATGAACACTACTTCTGCCAGGTCCAAAGGATCTGAGACCAGGAAAGAAAGAGAACATATTTTTTTCCTGTATGCACATGAATCAATTTCTCAGACAAGGAATATAGACCATCTCTGTCCTCCTGAAGATACCTGGGAAACATTGGCAGGGGAACATGGAAAGCTGTGCTATTGCTTGCACCCATCTTGCCTGTAGAAAAGCACTTCATCTCAAGCAGCCTTGTGCACTCTGCAATTGATATTTTCAGTTCAATAGCTAAACTAAATAAATAAAGATCAGATCACTGAAAAGTTTGTTTTTGTTTTCTTGGAAATAGTCCCATATTTCATTCCAAATCAAACAAATGCTTGGCAGAACCTAAACCAAACATTTCAGTCAGCACTGGTGCTCCCCATGCACACCCTCTTTTTGCTGAATGATGAAGACATTCACCCAAAGCATGGGAAGTGCAGATTCAGCTCCATTCTCTGTATAAGGGCATTTAACTCTTGTCACCTACCTTCTACATGCGGTAAGGGATGGCCAGGCACAGCTCCCTCACTCAAAGTGCAGAGTTTTGTTTCAAACACTTATCAGTTGCCTTGAAGAGGCATTATATCTCCCCCTCCTAGCTTGTCTCACTTCAGGGCATGTCCTACCTCATATGTTTTTTAAAAAATAAATATCTGCTTGTTAATAATGTGTGCACTACCAAGGCACTCTAAGGAAGATCTATGTGAAAATACCCTTTAACCTCACAGTTCATGCCCTGAGACAGTCACAAAAGTTTTCAAAACTGGGTCTTCCGCATTCTTGCTGGACTGGCTATGGAGTAAGTTACAGAAATGCTTGATTCCCTTTTATTCATCTAATATAAAACAACAAAATTTATGCAATGCAGCAAGTTCAGACAAATAGCTTTAGGATGCCAAATCTGCATTTTTCCTTGAAGAAAATAATCCCTTTCCCCCACCCCGCTTCCAAAGGGATTAAAAAGAATCTGCTGGCCCATCCCTCCAGGCTTGCATATACAAAAGCAGCACTCTGTAAGTTCATTTATCTCTTGAGTCAGAATAGATTCCCATCTAGTAAATGAAAGATTTCTTGGACCTAATAAAGAACAACAATTCATAGTTAATGTCTTTAGCAAGAACTTCTGATACACTCCCAGAAAATAAACCTGTAACTAATATCCTAGAACTGGGATTGTCACTAATCTTGCCAAGTTAACCTAGTGCGTGGCTTGGAGATTAAGGAAGATAATATTAACCCTCTGGGTAGGATTTCTTAAAACAGCTCAAGGCGGGGCACTTCTAGAGAGTAAGAAGCAGAAGAGAGTATAGGAATGATGGCTTCTCCCTAGCACTGCACTCCCCGGCTGATTGCTGAGCAGAAAGGATATTCGTATCCCATTCCTGTCCCTCATGGTAGTAACACACATGCACTGTAGCTCCAGGCTCAGACAAAACTCTTATCCTCCATCTTACTGTCCTTATTTCACTCCACTGAGCAAAGGATGGCCCCAAAGGACAACTCCACTTCAAGAAATGTGAAAGCTTCTGAGGAATTCATGGCCAAGAAATTCAGAGGCATGGAAAGCATAAAGTATGTTACAGGACAAAAGAGGAAAATAAAAGTGTACAGAACATGTAGAAAAGAGAAAACAATGAATTATTCAGAAACAGTTCTGTAAGAGAGAATAGATGGGAAGAAAAGCCAGACAAAGGCTGCAGTAGACGTCCTTGGTATGAGGTGACAGGCTTGGACACATCATATGCCTGTGCTTCAAACGGGGATGCAATACACAAATCCTCAAACAAATGTCAACAGAGTTTGCTGTTGAACTAGAAGTAGTATAGCTATCCCATCATGGTACTATTTGAGCACAGTAGATACTAATCTACCAATTAGAAAGGCAAAGCTTCCTGCATTGTGCCTGACACTCTGCCAAAATGAATGTATTACCAGCTGGACCGGATCTAGTATTTCCACATAAGTTGTGCTCTGTCTTGTAGAAGACACAGTACCTTTGCAGAAGGCAAATCATCTAGCTTGTGAGTTTTTGTCCAAATCTCTGTTGCGTAATATGGATGTGCCCTCTGTATCCCTAAGGATATCTCCTGGAAACATCTTCTCTTTTATAAGCTCTAGAAATCTGCCATTAAAAAAAAAGGGGGGGGGGGCTTCTTTTAGAGGAAACTATCAGTAAAGTGATATGTTTAAATAACTCGGATAAAAGAAGACCTAAAGGAAGACAAGTGCCAGCAGACCAAGGAAATTTCATCTGTGTGAAAGTATCCCATGATCACAATTTATGGCAGTCACCACAGGCAGTACTTGGAGTGCAAGAAGGTCATAAGCCTCAGTCAACTACTAGACACAAAAAGGTTTTGCCAGTTCAGTACGAGTCTCAATATGGGGCATCTACAAGCAGAAGGAGGAGTGATCATTTTTACACACACAGTTATAATGACCTGAACAAGCAGTGATAACTTGATACTAAATTTCTAGTACTTGCACATACCATCATTTTTGAAGCAGTTCTTTCACGCAATAGCAAGACTCCTTCAGGAGATGGCACTGCCTCAGCCCCTGCACAGATGGGTAGCAATTGCTCAGCTGCAATGCTCTTGAATTTCCTGGCACCCCAGGGATCTTGATGCTCACGTGGAGCCGGACTCTGTTCTCAGAGGCACACAGCAAAAGCGTGAGAGGGAAAGGTCACAAGCTGCAGCAAGGGAAATTCTGACAAGATAAAAGGAAAAATTTTTCCATCAGGGCAAAAGTTCAGAGCTGGAACAGGTTGACCAGAGAAGCTGTGAAATCTCCATCCAATAACTTGACTGGACACAGTCTTGAGCAAACTACTAACTTTGAAGCTGGCCCTGCTTTGAGCAGGATTTTGGATCAGATGACCTCTGGAGGTCCTTTCCCACCTAACTGTGCTGCAAGAGCGGTCTCTGCTCTTGCCATGTCCTCACTATGCCCAGGTAATACAGAGTTGAAACAGGACAGTGCATTAGTCTCCCAGTTATGTGCCAGCATCTCATAGAGCTTGCAGTATTTTAGCATTTAATTCTCAGTCAAACTATGCAAGGCAAAGCTTGGTCTAGCTGAATCTCAAACCATCTGTGAATAACCAAGACCTTACCTCTCACAGATCTGTGTAAAGCAGGAGATCTGAAGCTACACCTCCTGCTTAGTCACCTCAAATGTTCAAGGTAATGTTCTAGCTAAATCTCTTCCCAGCAGTTCCTCAAAGTCACATTCTATTCTTTCCCCTTTCAGCCCTCTCTTTTCTTCACAGAAAAATAGTAAGGTTTGACTGCATCTATCATTTAACTATCATTTAACTATCGTAGCCTCATGGAAGCTGTGTGTAGTCTACCACTACTCTGACTAGAGACTTCCACCTGTGCACAGCAGCTAATGATGTGCAAGCAGAAGTGTTAAAACCCCTGCACGCAAAGCTGCTTGCATCCAAGGAACAGCTGAAACAGCATGTTTTTTGTCTTGCTTGGCCAGACCTCAGGTATCACTGAAGATCCAGTAAGATCTCTTCAACCCTCCATATGCTCAAAAGACTTAACATTGCCTAGGAACTCCCCTTAAAAATGCCTGGTTTTGGACTGCTTACTTTTAAGTCTCTTTTCCTTCCTTTATCCCTGCTGAAACATAGCTGTGATTAATATTCATATGTTCTGCTGGATTCTCTTTAAGCAATACTAACAGAAAGTGCTTGAGAGCCTTTGAGGCTTCATTTCTTTTGATGTGGTTTTGCTGGCCAATACAAAACCTGGATGAAATTAGAGACTGACTGAAAGTCATAGCATATCATGCTCTTTAAAATCCAAGAGCTTCCTGGCGTGGTAATCGGCTGTTTTAAGATTGAAACATTCATCTTAATGCTTTACATTAAAAAACAGACACGGCAGCATCATATTGGGTAAGACAGAAGATCACTTGCACAAAGTTACTGCTGAATGTTCTGCTCTCCTCGATGCATGATCTCCCCATACATGCTCTTGTGTCCCACAGTAAAAAAGGTCTCAGGCAACTGCTAACAAAAAATAGTGACCAAGTTTGCCATTCCAGTTAGACCATTCCCAGAAGGAGAGTCTGGAAAAATCTGTGAGTGCTGTTCCCATCCTTGTGCTCCAAATGTGTCAGCCTCCCCAGATTTTAGAACAAGTTGCTGGTATGCCACAGACTTATTCTTGGTAATACCTGGGATATCATGCTGCATGTAGGGATAGTGGTAGAAATGGAATCTATCAAAGTTGGATATTTTGCTTTTAAAAAAAGGTTAGCTCTTGCCTTGTGAGGAGAAAAAAAGTAAGAAACAGGAATTATGGATAGCCAATGCAGTAATGTCAGGAATTAGTGATTCGGAAAGGGGATTTTGAGTCTTTATTTTGTGTTGCCTGAAACTTAATGGTACTAGGAGTCCTTTCTATACTCTTTCATCGCACCACAGCAATTTTGTCTGATTCACTGATCTTATTCACTCCTTTGAGTATCTGCCTCAGATAAAAGAAATTCTGATGAGTATTTTTTGTGTTGCTCTTGCCTCTGAGAATAGGCATAAGGAAAGTATCCACACTGTGCTTGGGATGAGAACACCGCTGTGAGAAAAGAGACACCGGGAGTGCATCAGTGCTGCCCTTCCCCAGTCACTCTCCACTGAAGGAAAACCCACAGCACAGGAAAAGGATCTCAGCCACACCTAGGTCTGTGTAAGGCTTTGTTTTGGCTTAATATATATCCTTATACATCCCCTAAAATCCCTAAAAACTGACGCTTAAAGACCAAAGAAAGCCATTCCATGGGACATAAGATGTGACCGTGGACCATAGATGTGAGATATGGGGTCACTTCTCAGGACATTGTACTTATCAAATGACTAGCTGCCTTCAGATGCTTACTACCCAAAGAGCACACAAGAGTCTTGGTATCCTTTGTCTCACTTTTCTGACAACTGCATGCTCAGTTCTGCAGATGGCACGTTCATACATTCAGTCAGACAAAATGGATGCAATTACAAGTGTTTGATCTGGCTTGCAGTTGCTTTCAAGCACACTACTGTATTGTTAACGTGACTCTCTACACAGATTTACTTTCTTTGACAACACAGTAATTAGTGTTCATTTCAGAGTGGTACTGGTGTTAAAGATGTAACAGTTGACAGCATCAAGCAGCAAAATATTTTGGGACACTAAAGCAGAACTTTGAATGCCCTTAGAAAAGGTCCTCCAAACAAAACTAGTTTTATTTCTGTCCTGCCACATCTACAAGAATATTAAGTACAGGGAATATAAAAGAAAGCTTAGCACCCAGACTCACAGGGAAAACTGGGCAATGAGACTTGGTTAATCCTCTCATGGGAACATGGCCCAAAATGCTTGTACTTAAAAAAAGGTCCACAAGCTCCAGCATGCAACAGATACTTAAGTCTCAGATAGCCTCGCCTTAGATTACTAAATGCAGAAATACGCACCTAAATTGGAAAGCTGAAATTCTTCAAGGCCCATAAAAATATATTTAAGAAAATCTCTTTCTCTCTTTTTCCTTCCTTATCCAACATCTATTTTACATGGAGAAGGTTGGCAGAATTTGGGTTCTGGCCATGAAGAAATCACCCCAGTAGTTTGTTTGTTCTGTGGAAGAATCAAGGCATTCAGCTTAGCTCTTGTTGATCCAATTATAATGGATTTACATTAACGTAATTGTGCTGTGAGTGGAAACTTCCTAAGTAAAAAGGTCTGCTTCAGTTGCTGTGCTAGTATGTTTCCATATTCCTGCCAAATAAACAAGATCTCCTGCTGGGTGATTGGAAACAAGTGTAAGAAGTTTGGTTATACAGTGTTGATCTTTACAATCTAATCGCATCTCTGCTCTACAATCACTCCTCCAAACACCAGATCAGACCTGGCTGCATAGCAGTGTCAGTGGGCTGGCAGCGACAGATGGCCTTGTTGCCTCTCCAGGATCCTGTCTTGAGCTGGGTCCAGTGCTGAGGACCAGAAATTCCTGGGGCCAGTTACCCATCCACTCACTTCCCTGTGAGCGTGATGCTTTACATACAGGCACAACTCTTGTCCTTCACAAGATTAACAGATAGAAAGGGACATACGGTAAATGGGTATTGCAGTTACAGGAAGGAGAAAGGCCAAGGGCATGGAGGAAGCATGGCATCACAGTGCCGGGAAGGTCAGCATAGCTTCTGTTGCAGCAACACAGTGGTATATGTCATATTCAGCAGCTGCCACTGCCATCAGGACAAAAGCAAGGTGCAGCCCTCACAGCAGCAGTTACAATCAAGAAGTGTTTGCTGTTGGAAAAGACCATCTCTGCATCTGTTGAGACTATTGAATCCACCAACCTGTCTACGAAGATGTGAAGTGGAAATTTTCCAGATATTGGAAGCATTATCATTTTGCTACAATACTTTTCCCCACACCTCTCTTCCTAAAAAAACATACCCACACACCTCAAGATTTGTGCAGCCATGAATGTAAATCTGAGGGTCAATATGAGTGAGCATCTAGCTTTGATCTTCAAACCTAAGTCTAGCTCCACCCTGAATACGAAATGACCCTTTCCAATAACAAGCATTGTAGAGAAATAGCAACACCATCTATAAGAGAGATCGGGGAGGAGACACACCACTAAGGAGTAAATAGAGAAGTTATATTCTAAAAAAATCTCATCTCATCTAGTTCCTCTTAACTTTGAGAGGCTCCCAATGGTTTACTGTATATATTATGACATACCTCAGAAATTAGGGACAAGTTCTTATCTATATTTTACAATTACGAAATGAGCTCCAGTGTAGCCAAGAATGTTAACATTCCACTGCAAAGCTGTGCTGAACTAACAACACAGCTTTGTTGTCTTCAGATCCCAGGTGCATACGTTCAGTCCTGAGCCACGTGACTGAGCTAGTGTATACAGAACTGACTTGAGAGTTGCTGAGCTGTGTGCCACCCCTAAGGCAATCGCCTAAGGCCCAATGGTGGAGCAAGAGTCAGTGGTGGAGCAAGGCTTCAACTTTCATGACTAGACATCTGATCACCCAGGTGGGCACTAGGCAATGATCACTCAGGGGGCTTGGAGAGAAACCACAGAATAGCTGAGACAGCAAGGCACCTCTGGAGGTCATCTAGTCCAAGCTTCCTGCTCAAGGAGGGTCAGCTGAAGCAGGTGGACCAGGACCACATCCAGTCAAGTGTTGAATATCTCCAAAGACAGAGACTCCACAACATCTGGGCAGCCTGTTCCAGTGTTCAACCACTCTCACAGTAAAAAAGTTTTTCTTATGTTTAAAGGGAATTTCTTGTATTTCAGTTTCTGCCCATTACCTCTTGTCCATTCAATGAACACCGCTGAGAGGAGCCTGGCTCCATGAACACTAACTTTCTTTCTTTACCCCATACTGCTCTCAGCACTACCCTGATCCACTGTGTTAGAACTAATTAGACTTCACATTGAGTATCACTCACTTGTTTGAAGGAAATCATAGAAGATTCTTATTTTTTTCTATCAAGAGGATACAAGGGCTTTTTCTCTTTTTTTGGTCTCTTCTGGTTACTTTTGTTCTTCCATTGCCATGCGCATCCCTGATGTTCTTTATCCATGTACTTAATCTAATCCCTTGTTATCTGAGAGAGGGGATGGCTACATACTCTCCATACCCACTTTCTAAAACCTGAAATAGAAAACTGCCTGAGGCTAACATGAATATTAAACTGAAAAGCTTCTGAACAGCTGTCCTCATAGGGGCCTATTAACTCTTGTTCCCTTTTTCATACATGACACAGATCTGATGGTACACACATATAGGAGAAAGTCATTGGTACTGAGAGGGCAGAGAAGGGAAGATTAAATAAGATAAAGATCACTCAGAATGAGTACAAATAAGATGTGCACCTCAGTCAGAGCCGAGGTGACAGGGAGCTGAACTCTGTGCTACTTCATCCAAATATAGCTCAGGACTAATTCAATTAGTGGGCAGTTACCTGCAGCAGAGTTCATCTGTCTCCTCAATGGCAGTTATAGGAACAAGAAATTTCCCTTAGAAACATAGTTTTTTTTTCCTAGAATTCCCCATTTCTTTTCAGCCACCACCCTTTTGTCTTCATAGCTTATTTGTATTACTCCTACAGTGCAGTTAAACAGAAACTTCTACTACCAGCTATCAAGGGCTTATTTTCCAGAAGCAATGCTGCTATCTTCCTAAGGGGAATCGTCAAGAGGAAGAACCCAGAGGCTCTTCAATTACTGGCAGATTACCCTACCCTCTGTCTTGTCAGCCTAACACATACATCCATCCCCTGCTGATTTGCAAGATCCAGTTCTTCCTTCCCCACCAGTTATTTATGCTGCAAGAACCCTGATTTGAACTTTGCTACACTGGGACCTGTGAGGCAGAGCAAGGCAAGGAGCACACTTCATTTAAACCTGAACTGTCTGGGAGCTAGTGACTCTAAGCTGACATTTACATCTAGTCTGTCCAATGTATAGGGGGCTCCTGATTGTTCATCTCCTGGAGAAGAGCCCTTGGTTTTTCTCTGAAGGCAAGTTTGAAGGTGTCCAACTGACAGCTCCAGAGTCCGAGGCTTCCTATTCCCTGTGCAAAACATGTTGGCATAGTAAGTGCATCTTGAGCTTTTCCCAAGCTCCCTTTGCCTTAAACAATCATGTGCTGTACCCAAACACCTGAGCCTTGGGGCTCCAGTATTTCAGTTCAAGAAAAGCCAAAACAGCTCAGTCAACATACTCTCTAGCCCTCAGTAACCTTCCAAGGACCTCAGGGCACAGACTCTGCAATTAGATACTGAGTATGAGCAGCATCTCAATATTCCTGTCCTTGGAGAAAGACATCAACCTTTCAGCTACCTCAGCTGTCCAGGCCTGGGGTAAAAGATGCTCATATACTGTCCACCCTCCCCACAGAAACCAATCCAGTAACCAAATAGTACAAACACTTACAGTACCTTCACAAACACAGCATGCACTGGCACTTTCTGATGTCTCCTAGAAGAGGCAGCCAAGACTGCAGGAGCTGAACCTCTCAACTTTCACAAGCTAAAAAATGTCCATCCCCCGTATTCTACCACCCTTATTCTGCCCAGTCAGGACTTCCGCCACCCCTGATCTCCAGGTCCCACTCAGGGCACAAACACTTCACCCCACAAGTTTAGCTTTTGAATCGGCTACAGTGGCTGGAGCAAACCCACTACCAACAACACAACCTTACAGCCCCAGAATTACCCACTACCTCACAACTTCCTGGGCAAACGTAGTTTGTGAGCACAGGCCTCCCCCCACTACATAAACCACCCTGAGCATCCCCTTCCCCGGTGATTTGATAAAAGAAAATTGGAGAGAACCGAGTAAGGCAGGACCTAACAAGCGGCATGTGGCCCATGCACAAGTGATGTGCCTCTGCCACCTTGCCCTGATCCCCTTCACTAAACAGGGAAGTGGGAAAACTAGATTATAGGCCCTTAAAGCCTTAATATACCTGGTATTTCTCAAGAGTATTGTTCAAACTACCAGATAACAGGGAAATACTGTGAAGAAAGAGAAAAATATTTAAGGTCACTTCTTGAGTCTTGGTTATTGCACAGGGAAGAATGAAAGGCTAGAAGAAAAACAGACTAAAAGGCACTATGAATCTGTCCCAGTACTTGTGCAGCAGTATTGTAGCAGCAAGTTTAGTGTCAGGCAGTATGGGAGAGGAAGGTGATTGTACTTTAAACCAGAACTGGCTTTGCTCAATCACGTTCTCAAGCTCATCTACACTGAAACACCAGGTGATCTGGCAAGATTACTTGCAGTGACACAGAGGACGAGAATCAAGCTAGCAAGTCCTTAGCACATCTTCCTGTTCTTCCACAGCTGGCAACCATGTGGGGCTTTTAGATTCATCTTTTGTACCCTGTAGAACCAGACAGGGATTGTGAGCTGCTGTCTTCGCATTCTGCTCTACCCCCTGAGTCATCAGCAATGCTGCTCCTTTGCTTAGAGCTCTTTGTCTCCTTGAGTCTTGCAGTTCCAGCTCTTTCCACCTTCATACTTAATGGCTTCAGTCCCTCCTTTGCTTTTGGCTGTCCTTTGTTTCCCTGGACTAGGTGTCCTGAAAAGCTGCCGATGGATGTACTATCTGACCTGCTAATCTAGGTGCTGTCAACCCAAGCCACTCTTACCTCTCTTTCACCATTCCTTCTGGTGCTCCCAAATTCAAATACTCCCATGGGTGCTCCCATTTATACTCCTTCACACCAATCTTAAATGTTTCTAACCATATATCTTCTAGAGCAGAAAGGTCTGAAGGCTCAGCCACTGCTCTGCCAGGGGCAGTCCTGGCGAAAAGCAGACATTCTCCAGAGCAAACTTTCTCATTCCACCTTTACTTACTTTTCAATTAGAAGAGCTGTTCCTTTTAGGTGGGAGTCTGCCAGCCACCAAGCCCTACTGCTTGTTTACCAGTGTCAGCTCACAAAAGCAGCAGCAATAGGTTCTTCTAAAATACTCTTCATCCACAGAAAGCCCTGCCGGAACAAGACTGCTCTTTCAGAGCTCTCTCTCTTCCTTTTAACCTCTCTACTCTTTCCACATAATTCAGAGTGGCTGATAACACTGGGGCCAGGGCTTTTCTGTTTTTTAGGAAGATTATAGACGACCCTCCCTACAGCTTCAGTTCTGAGCTCTTTCAGGGATCTGGCTTTCCCTGCTCTCAGAAAAGGGGCCACAGCTTCAAGATGCAGATATTGACCTGGACAGAAGCGCATCTGGTAACCCATACTTTAGCTAGCTACTGGGAGATACAAAAATAGGCTATGGGTGTAAGACTTTGTGCTTTATTTCACCCTTTTAACCTTTTTTTAGGAGAGCAGCCAAATGCCTCTTCCATATTCAACACTCAATCTCCCCAGTGTGATCATGTGATTCTTGTCCTCAAGTGAATAGTGTGTTTTTACTTCAGTAACCCTGCTTGGCAGGGTATCACATGCAGTTATTATTTTCTGCAAGAGAAAGTATTTTTCAGTCCAATTTTTTTTCCTTTCTTTCTGTATTTTTGGATGGTGTCTTGACTATTTACCTCTGCAAGGCTGAAAATAGTAACTTGGATTCAGGTGATCATTTCCTTTGATGATTTAAGAATTTTTAAATTTTAAAGGAAGCTTTATTTTTTAGATAACCTTTTTTAAAAATAGGCTGAACTTAGAATTTTATTGAGACACTACAGTAAGAAATCTTTTTTTACTGTCTGAAGTCTTGAAGACTAACTGACCAGGACAGCAAACTGCTTAGGCAGAGAGTAGCTTGTTGGTGATTAACAAGCTGGAAGTTTTGGTTTCTGCGTTTAGAAGCAGCCTGGTTTGACCAAAGGCTTTTCAGCTTCACAGCGCCTGATTTAGCCAAAGGAGCAGACACGTACCACAGTGGGGACCAGGACCTCTGGGCCTTATGCAAAGAGGACTTCACCTCCCAGGCGGACGGCAGCTGGAGCCTGCCTCAGCAGCTTAACCAACGCATGCGTGACAGTGCACACATCCACACACACTCGTTTCTCCTCCTGTTGCCACAACAGCCGCTGTGCCCCCAGGGTTACCTTGGCTGAACAGCCTGGAGCGCCTGCTGCAGGTCTGATTCTTTCCCTTCTGGCAAGCAATGTTCAGCCTGCTCTACTCGTGCAGGCACTGACATTAAAAAAAGAAGGAATTGTTCATTGCTTGGTAGGACAGGGTCAGATATTTCCTGACTTTTTTTTTCAGAGCTGACCCCCCCTCCCCCCCCAAGATTTTGAAGCAAATTTTTTCTTTTCTATGCCCTTTTTTAATTAAAGATGATAGATACGGTTAAAAAATGAGAGACTTAGGAAAATGGAAAGAAACATCCCCAACAAAAGGAAATGTTAGTCTGAGGAGCACCCTTATATTCCCATCACCCAGTGGCAAAAGTATTTTTTAAAAAATGTTCTCCTTCATTTAAAACCTTAAAGAGTCATTGGAAGAGGAACAAGAATCTGTGCCTCAGTCTCAGAGAATGCCGTAAGCACACAGCTGGAGACTCTCTTCTGGTCTACCATGCTCTTTCACTCCCTCCCAAATGTAATTCTGATATTTGAACAAAGTGGATAAAGACAGATCTCCTCTTACCTCCCTCCCTCTGTGACCTTAAAAGTCCAGCGGCTAAGATGTTTGCTTACTCTGCAGCAGACAGAAAGAGGATTAAAATCTGTCTTTCATGAGAGAGTTTTCATCTCCCCTTCTCCATTTGCAAGTGCCACTTGCAATTCAATGCAAACATGCTTCCCTATATATTTCTAAAATACTCCAAATCAGTTGCTTTCATAAATCCCTTATTCATTTTTGAGCTGGTTAAATTAATTATTTAAATCCTGGTTCAGTTTGTGAATACTTTCAGATCAGCTGGAACAAGAGTTTTCAGTGAATAAACAACTCCCGTTAAAAAATAAATAACAGTAATTCCAGACCTCATAGTGTCTCTCCTGCACTTTCCAAGAAAATCTGGAGTTTGTACAGGGTTTAACAGAGTTAAGCTTTGAGCCTCCTCCTGACTGCCTACTGCCAGGCCTGTGTGAGGGGAATTGTCTCCACCAGCCCTGCCAGGCCCAGGTTTGCCTGAGAACCTGGGAAACGGCATAACATCGCTAAAGTCTCAGGATGGGCTTAGCTTCTCCCAGGAGCTGCAAAGGCATGCCAGACATTTTGCTTTCCTTTTCTTAGTCTGCAATTATTTGTTGGTATTCAACAATGGCTTTATTAATCCCCCCGCCCCTTACTGTCACCAGGACCCTCCATCCATTTCTCACACATCTTCTATTTTTACCAGACCTTTAGGGTGGAACTCTCTCAACAAAACTTGGAGGGCTACAGTAAAGAGGTCTATACTGGGCTGGTCATTTCTGCTTCCTTTGTAGGCAGTGCAGAGAAATGGGATCCTTCAAAGGGAGGTTCCCATAGGCCATCTATCATAGCACAGAAATACCTATCACTCCACTGAATGAAAAGGGAGCCTGGAAAAGACTTGCCCAGATGTAGATACCTCCTTTGGAGATGCCTGAAACTTCAGAAAGATTAGATGAGTGCTATTCTAGGAGACAGCTCATTTTATGACTGAGCATTCTGGGTGTCTACATGCCTCAGATAGCTTTGTGATCTCTGCAACATGTCTGGACACTGAAATTCCTTCCCCTAAAGCAATTTTAGCACAGCAATAGTTTGCTGTTCTCATTGACGTTGTAAAAGGGTTTACTGATATCAAGATAGTCTTTCAAGAATCATTTCCCCTGCTTTGTAGTTCTGTACAGTTGCTTCTTTTTTTTTTATTTATTTGTTGGAAATGCAAAAAAGTGAGAGAGGGAGAAGGCAAGGTAAGACTCAGGTATTCTGTGTATTTCCTAGAGGAGAAAGATGTTCATGGCCCTGTGTCAGACCAGCACAACAGAATACAATGAAGCTCCAGAAAGGTTGAAATAGTGAAGATTTTTAGCCTGGCTGTTTCCTATGAAGCAACATAAACAAAACAAAACAAAACAAAACAACAAAAAAAGTCAGCCTTTTTAAACATAAATCCACATCCATTGTACAAAGTCATTTCAATAGTACAGACATTTTGCATGGTATTAAATTATGTTATGTCAGGAGCCTGGGCCCCCTACATAGACAGCAGATCAATTCAGGGATTTCAAGCAACCAAGCTGGCAGTTGAATTTGCTTAGATTTGCAACACAAAGCCAGCCTCTAGTGCTTGGTGAAGCTCTTGCCTCCACATTTAAGTATCAAGTCCTGAAGTTTCATAAATAAACCAAGCTAACTGCAGGTTGCTTCCAGGAGGAAAGGCCAGTTCCAGTCTCCTCTTCCTCTGCCATCTCTGACTCTGTCCCACTCCTCCCTTGTGCCTACCACTTGTGCCAAGCACTGAGCTACCTGAAATTTATGTCTTCCTTACACTGGGCAGGTTTCAGTCAGAGAAACAAGCCCTACAATTCCTCCCACAGCTACCCAGTTGCAAAAGCTGGTGTGAGAGACATGACAGGTGAATGAGGAAGAGCTGCAAGGAGTAGGAGGTGGCAATTTCCCCCTGAGTTGCAGAGCATGTTCTTGGATTAGGTGAGTCAACTGTGCAACCACATCTTGTTTTCAAAGATGGCAGCAACTGCAGTCTCTGTTTGTTCAATAATGCATTATTTTAAGGTCTGAGCATTGAAAACTTTTAGGCCTAGAATGATGGCCAGCTTCTAGGTCCTCAGCAGGGCACCAGCACAGACCCTTGCTAGTATCACATCCCCCAGAACTGCCCCATGTTCTGGGAGTATCTATTTGTTTATTGTTTTGCCCTTCCATCTCCTTGTTTTTCTTACTGTACCTTAAGATATAGACACCAATATGGACACATACACGGGGCATGAGCTGTGAACAAGGAATGGGCTGAAGCTGGATTCTCCCAGTGAGGGACCCACATGGAAGCTCAGCTTGAGAGAATGGCAAGGCCTCATATAAACACGTGGTGCAACGTGGGCACCACGTTGAGTCTTAAAGCACCACTAAAGGTTATCACATACAGGCGGAGTATGATAGACAGAAACTTGTCACTGTGTT
This sequence comes from Rhea pennata, assembly GCF_028389875.1. NCBI lineage: Eukaryota > Metazoa > Chordata > Aves > Rheiformes > Rheidae > Rhea > Rhea pennata. The sequence goes on along the minus strand of NC_084663.1, from coordinate 137,932,330 downwards.
GAAAATGAGTTTCTACCTGTATAACAGTAAGTAAAGGAAACTGAAAATCATGGATACCAAAGTTACCTCACGATAAGCTTGTCTGGATAAAAATAAGTGTCTAAATAGCTAAAATGATTCCAGATTCTGCTATAAAACATTGGAGTTCTGAATCATAGACTTTAACCTTGGAATATGGACCCTAAATATCCTAAATGTGGTTGATAAAAATCACATTTTTTCTAGTTTCATTGACTTATTTCGAATCCAGTCAAAACAGTGTTTTTGAAAGAAAATTCGGGTTTTACTAACACTAGATTTAATGTGCCATACGCATTTCTTTACAAACTACTTTGGTTTCAGGATGTTGGTGTCTGTTTACACATCACCATAGCCTTTGGCCAGAATTTCTCCTGTATAGTGAGGTCTTTCCTCAGGTCCACTCTCCTCTCCTACACTGCAAGCATGAAAATCTTCCTTCAGATCACCAATTTCTGGACCTGGAAAGGGAAGAGGACTTTATGTATCACCCCTGCTGTATAATCCCCAAACTTTATCTAGTACCCATGACTACCATTTCACATACCTATTCTTCCTATGTTCCAGTACGTCCTGTTATAAACAATTCCTTCTAAGGGAGTTTCAAGTAGCTATGTTTGGGGATTTTCTTTTTCTTTTTTTTCCCTGTTTTTTTTCCTTGGGGTTTTGAAGGGGCAGGGAGGCCAAGGAGGGAGTGAGGAAGTTGCAAGTCTGCCAGATACTTTGATAGACTTTTCCAAATGTTACTTTTTCCTCAAAGCAATTTGCCTAATAGTCTTTCCAGCCTCCACCTAAGCTAAAGGGCTTTAGCTCTAGCCCAGCTCTACCCCTAGCATGTATTGCTGAAAAGCCTAAAAACTTCCACAAAGCTACCTAAATTTAAACAGCCAGAACAACCTTTCTGTGGGAACAGGAAAGTGCTGGGTCTTAGGTATGTATGTGAGAAGGACAACTATTACACCCCTAAATGCTTGTAATACATTCGCTCTGTTCTGTTCAGATGAAAATAACAAGCAGAAATGATGTAATTTTGGCAAGTGTTATTTTTAATTCATCAAAATTTATTCCATATCTATTTCCTTCCAACCCGCTGTATACTGAAATGTGTGTAATCAAGGTTGTCCTCCAGCAGAGATTTGCAATTTTGTTCTTTTATTTTTGCATAATCTCCAGATAGATGGTAATATATATATACATACAGATATGTACAGATAGAGGTATTGGTGAAAAGCAGTCTCTTTATGAAGCTGAGACTTCACCATAAGTCACTAAAAATGTTTAAATGTGCAGGTGCTTCTGTAGTTAGAAAGGGATTTAAAATGGAGGGATGGGTGTCTAGAGAATAGCGTATCTTCTGTAGCAGGATTTATACTGTGCCTTTTTTGAAGACTGCTAGGGAGGTTTAATTCACTGTAGCAAATACGCATCAAGCCTAGGATGGCTTTTAGACAAGTCTTGTGAGAGCTCATTTGTGCCCTTGCCTTCCACTATCTTTTATATTGGCTTTTCTTTTTTTGATAATAAAACAAAAGATAGTTACTGCAAAAAGCTAGATGCAAGAATCTTTTCCTATCACATCTAGCACTTAGATGCTATTTGGAAAAGCCTTACAGCCACCACAAGCACAGAGCTCAGATTTGTTTTGACTGCAGTATTCATTAAAAGAGTTGATCAGCCTGACAGTAATACAACGAACAAAGTCCAAATCCTGCTCCTTTTCTTCTGGGCTGGTGCTATTATCTGATTTCTTGTTAAAATGGAAATGATGGATAGGCTTTTTCATGATGGCTTTTAACCCGAGTCAAGTAAAACCTTAGTTCTTGCACATTTTAGTCATATTTAAAAGTGGTTCTTAAGTTCCCAAACCTTTGAATGTTTTTGAAATATGTACTCAAGAAATACAATAAAACATCATTTTTTGCATAACCCCACTTGCAAAAAAAAGAGCAAAAATATGCTCATTATTTTGCTTAGCTTTTTATTCTATCATTACGGCACAAGATAGAACTTAAAGACAACATGACTGACTAAGTCCTGAACTCCATTAAGACTAGCATGTTTTATAAAATTTTTTGATATGATACACTTTTCCTTATCAAGTGATAAAAAGAACTCTTCTAGAATACTGAAGTACATTGCCACCTGCTGGCCATGAACATTTCTGCGATTTAAAAACACCAGAATTTGTGCAACATCAACACTTAGCAATGCAACATGTATTTATTGAAGAAGTACTATTATTTCCTCAGACTTTGGCACAATATTTATAGAAATGCAGCTGTGAACTTCTCTAAATGTCACATTAATTTCAGAAATTCTGCATGACTCCCTTTTGTATGTATGCTTCTGTCTTTAAAGTTTTTATTTCTGCTTTGTCTAACTTTCTTAATGCTGAAGCTTTGTTATTTTAAAGGAAAAGCCATATTCTTTCTCAGTTATTACACAATTCATTTAACTTACTGGGTTTGATTTTCTAAAATTGGATTTCTAATTTGGATTCCAGTTTATTCTTTTAGAACAATACATAAAATCATACATTTATAAATATATATATTATATCCTGTATACATAAAATTGCTGTTCTTCTAAACTGGGATAGCAGATCTTTGCACTAAATCTTTTAGTTGGTTTAGGCACGGCCTCACTCTTAACTGATTCTCTGAATTGCTTCCTATCAGAACCTAAAAAAATATGTTTACAATCATCTTGTTTCAAATTTTAATTTTGTTTGCAAATATATTTATAAGAAAAATATTTGGTATTTTCCACCTAGCTCACTACTACCCTTATAAAATATATGGCTTTTCATGTTCCACTCTATTTTAGTGTTTTTCCATAGGCAGTGAAAAGAAGGACAACTTCCCCCTTTAACAGTATTTTTTTTATAAGCACAGAAACCAGCTTGTGCACTTTCTATAGAATTCCAATGCATACCACGGTAATGTAAGTGCAGTGATTTAAAAAAAAAAAAAAGCAGTCATGATTGATTGACGTCTGCGTATGAAAACGTAATATGATTATCATACAATACCCATTACAGAATATACAACCATCAGACCAGCAGATATATAAATACACTTTTAGCAATATCGAAGCAATATTTTTATCTTATACACAGCGTATGCATACAGAGTTATTAGACTAAAATTTTCATCTTGTTTTTCTCTCTTAAAAGCTTGCTGCAGAACAGGAACATACTGTATCTGTAAATGGACTGCTGGGCAGTGCTGTTAAGAAACTAAAGTGAACAAAGTTTAAAAAAAATTTTATATGTGATTCAGTTGGTAAAAAACAAGCCAGCTCCCTCGATTTCCAACGTCACTGCTGCTCTCCTACGAGAGGGAGGCGTAGGTAGGATCGGCAGGTCTGATCATACGAGGGTTTCCGGGAGGGCGTCAGGGTTATCAGCGGACAGAAGCTCCCAGATTTGCCACCTCTCTCTTTGCCAGTCATGCCAGTCCGGCTCCGAGACGTTTTTACTGTTCTGCGTGTGAGCTGCCGTGGAATAGACGTTAGCCACCGGGGTCTGCGGGGCCGGACGCTCCCGCCGGGAGGCGGCCGGGGCAGGCGCCGGGGCCGCCGAGCCTCCCGCCACTCTGGTCCCTGCACCTTTGCTTGGTCTCTGGTGCCTCCACAAGGAGTGCAGCGTGGAGGAGACGCTGGGGCGCTGCGACGACGGCGCAGCGCTCGTTTTGGAGGGGCCCGGGTACGGCGGGGGCGGCCTCTCCTTTCTGCAGGAGGCTTTGGCTGAGCTTTGCAAACAGCCCGGCTTCGAGTCATGCTCAGTGAGGTCCTCCGCGCTGCTTAAAGTCAAATGCCGCTCAGCTTTAGAAGGTGACTGGTCTGAACTCCTGCTGCCCACGTCGATCTGCGGGTTACTGCACACCCGAGACACCGCGGGATGGAGCTTACACTCGGGAATGGCGGCCGTGGTTTGACTCCTTCGCATGACCTGCCTGCCGCTGTCTAATTCGGAGGAGCTGCCCTGCCACCGAGGAGAATACATGGAGAGGTTCCCTTGGGAAAGAGAGCACTGCCCGGGTCGCAGCAAGCTACTTTCATAGATGTTTCCGTAAGAACCTGGGGGCCAGAGCGAGAAAGACAACGTCAGTCTGCCACGTAACCGCTTGCACGACATTTTACACGTTACTGCTTGTTCCCTGCACCACACAGCAGAAGATAGCGGGGGCTTTAATTGCCCAGCTCCGCGATGACGGAGTTGCCGCCTCGCTAGCAGCTGAACCTGGGCACGTGGAGCAGCAGCCCTGCATCTTGTCGGGCCACCACACTCAGCAACCTCCGATATGCATGCTCTGAATCACGTCTGTTACATTACAGGGTGATTTTAGAGTTTTGTTCTCACAAAAAGCTCTACGGTACTTAGTATCTCTCAAATGCTGGAAGAGGAGGAAGTGTTTTCACCTCACAGTTCCTCTGTGTCACAGTTCCTCTGTGATGTGGGTGCAGATGGGAGAAAAGCGAAGGCACAAAGGGTCAGTGACTTGTCAAGGCTACACCGGTCAGAGACAGAACCTGAACCCCGGTCTTCCAACGTCACGGGCCATGCCTATGTCACTGCTGTGACTGCTCTCAAATCCCCATGAGGCTTCTGCCTTCTAATAACTTTTAGAACAATATACTGCTTTTAAAAGTAATTTTAAAATGACATTTTAAATTCTCTTGTGACAGTTTTAAATGCTGTTGCATTTGTATAACCATTCTGCTTCTCTGTATTTTATTGAGTATCAACTTTTTAAAAAGAAATAAAGTTCAAGGTCTTTTAAGTGGTTGACACATGTTTAACACTAGGCAACAAGAATTCTCCCGCTTGGTTCATTGGGATTTCTCAAAGAGAACAGGAATGCTTTTGCGCCTTTACTAGATTTGGGCCTAACACTTCTGAGAAATATCTGACCTGTTATTGCTGGATCTTTGCAGCCACTTTTCAGCGTTGAATGCCAGGTACCCCAGATATCAAAATGATCCTCCGAAACATCTACATAGCAAAAAGAGCAGGAAGATGGTGATCCACCAGTCCCTTTAGAGGCTTTACTTAGAAACATATACTAGGACGTAGCTTACTGTGCATCTAGCACAAACACACCTAATGCATTGATGTGAATTGGTGTTCTGGGCTTAGAATCTGTAATGAACTCTGTGAATTCTACATGTGCAAGATACCTGAATTTCCTATAAGAGTAGGATTTTCATCCAGACCACTGCCTTCCTGAAGTCATGGCAGAATTTGAACAAGAACAGGAGGATTTGATAAACAGAAGTCAGTTTGTGTGCTTTTTAACAGAGAGAATGACAAAACTCTGTCAGGTAGCCCAGTAAGCAAAGAAGATAATCTATAGTACACTGCTGCAAACTTAGAGAGACATGAACGAGAAGGCACAGAAAGCTACAAAGCGGTCACTGTAAGGCGTGCTCTATGTACCTGCAAGGTCATGCAGTTCTTACAAGAAACTGCTGCCACGTATCAGAGTTTTAATGCAAAGCGCACATCAGACATTGTGCTAGATTATAATTCTTTCATGCCTGTTGCTGATTCCATCTGGCAGTAAGGAGATTTCCTAATTCTTCATGCTCCAGTATCATAGTCATGCATATTAGCCAAAAGATGGTTAATATACTAAAAATTTGCATTACTTCCTGTTCATAACTTGCTAAAAATCTGATCAAATTTTGAAAGCTGTTCAGAGATTCAGATACATAAAGTAGAAAACAAATGCTCAGTGGCATTTATAAAGCATCTGAGATATAATAGTTTAAATGCCATCAGTTCCAAAGGAATTGAAGTCCCTAACCACTACTCCTAAAGTAAAATGGTTTTAAAAATACCACCAGAAAGCTATCTGTATCCCTAAGAACTAAAACAGTCCTTAAAGTCTGTGTCAACACGCATTTCATGAACTGAATTATCAATTATTTTCACATTTTTAACTGAAAAGCATCCTGAAGTACTGATGAGCTGTCAGCTTAAACTACAGATTTTTTTATAGAAGATACCATTCAGGTGTACACTTTCTAGATAGGTATGAAAATTATGGACCCCTGCAGTACTATTACTAGGTGTGTAATTGGTGACAGATGTAAAGCTGTGCAGTTGTCATCTGAAGAGATGGAGTCGAGGTCATCCTTTTCAAATTTGGAGACCTGAAAGTCTTTAAGTGTCAGATTTTCCCAAAATCTGGAGCATAACCTCTCAGATGTAAAACCTACTGAGCAGGACTAGAGATAAGTCTCTGCTATGCTGTCACAGAAAGGTTGAAGAGTAGGATTTGTAGTTTTATTTTCCTGAAAAATAGCTTCAGCTTCTGAGAAATGCCATACCAAAAACACCACAACCACTGGCTGAGCTAAGCTAAGCAGGATGGCTTAGCTCAGAGTTGTAAGGCTCACCATTAAAAAAAAAAAAAAAAAAAAAAAAAAAAAAAAAAAAAAAAGTCAACCATGTCTTGTGAGGTTCTGACACTACTGCTCCTCCACTCCCAATAGCTGGCATTAGAGAGAAGACACTTTTCAATTATTTCAGAAATGACCATTGTTCACCGAGAAAGACGAACACAAATAGGATATACTCTACCTTTTCCAGCCAGCGATGCAGAAGAATTCTCTTTTGTCTTAGGCTGCAAATGACCACCCAGCATGTACTGTTCAGGTACCTTGTACACCTTGTCTGGACTGAGGGCAACCTCTTCTTGCGTCGCCACCAGTGAGCGTTCAGACAGTACCGGAGAGTTGTTGTCGTAAGGGGAGACATCTCCACTTGAAGCTTTGTTGGAGTCTGTGGAAGAATGTCGTCCTCCCGTGGAGTAGGAGCCTTCTGACTGCAGCATCTCAGGGCTTCTGCGAGATTTCAATAAACAGAATGCTGTTAATGAAAGATGCTTTATGATTACAGCTACAGGTGAAGTTTGATATCATACAAATGAAAGTAAATATAGAAATATGATCACAGCTGCTGAAATGAAAACACTTCAGAAGCAATATATGGATGTGAATTTTCCATGAGTAAAACTTCTGCTGTGAAGTGGCCAGCAGAGGCCACTAAAAAACAAAAGATGATGCTATCAAGAAGGAAAGAAAACAAACCCCACACAACTGCACAGTTCACCACAGGAAATTAAACAGTGAATCAATTCCTTATGTTACCTTGACAATTTTGCTTGTTGCAACAATAAATCTGCAGACATGTTAGGGAAGATTAGTTAGATGATAAATGGTATGGTAAAAGCCCTTCTTCCATTAAAAAGTAATACACATCAGAGAAATCAGAAACTTAACTCATCTTACACTGTGGGAAGGACCCTCTTCTAGAAGCATCACAAGGTAAATATTCTACAGAGGACAGCCAGATATATGTGTAAGATTTCTGACTGGGGGAACAAACAACTGGCTTGGCTGATAACTTCTAAAGTCTCTTTTACCATTTTACTTTTTACATCACCAATACCGCAGTCTGCCTTTTTGACCAGAAAAAGGCAAAAAAAAAAAAAAAAAAAAAATGACCACACCAATAAGTACAACCCAGGCTCACAGAGAAAACTCTCAGTTTTAAAGTGCATTGGGAAAACTGAAGGAGATCTCTTGAATTGTTACAGTTTACTACTTAGACAGCAGGCACGCTGGGAGTCATTGAAGCTTCAAGTGACTATGTAAAAATACTCTGCAAACAACTATACTTTTTTCCTATTGTTCCTCCTTAAGTTATGTCTTTTATTACTCATTTTTCATTTCTCTAAACCTTGATCTTGGTTTCTTAGATGCTTATCTGTAGCTTAGTCTTCTCCTGAGTCAAACACTTCTCTCAGTGATCTTCCATTAATACCTACTCTAATTATGTGTGATATGACAGTGGCTCATTCTTGTAACGTGTACTGAAGTCAGCCCTCCTCAGAATTAAAGCCAAAGAGAGCTTGAACTGAGTGAGTAGCCAAAGCACATTATTTGTTATGGAACAAGAACCCTCTTTCCAGACAAATGAAATAAAACTGAAGAAGGAAATAAAGAAAATATACAGTGGTAAGTCAGCCTAGCCGCAGCAGACTTAAGATTAATACACAAATAATGACAAAACTTATCACCACTTTCAAGTTGTTCCACCCCCCCGGCAGGTTTACATCTGCTGTGTCCCAAAGCATAATATATATGCACCAAACAGAATGATAATTATGTTCTTTAGCATTCCCATTCTTCAGTATAAAAGCAACCATAAACTGTGGGAATTTAATTAATTAAAGTTACTCCTAATTAACTACTAGCAAGGAATCTATCCCTGAACTGATACTGAGCTCCAACCGGTACCAGTTCACAAAACTAGAGCTGCTATTTTAGCAAAGTAGAGTTGACTTAGGCCTTCCAGTGTGGTTAGTACAGCAATGCTGGGAACTCATTAAAAAAACCCTGTAAACTATGCCTCAGCTTCAGTTAGGAGCACAAGAACTTCAGTCACCTCCTATCTGAAGATGTTCCTAAGGTGAAATAATTTACAAATAGCCACATACTGAAGGGTTACTGTCTTTGAAGTATATAAAACTATAACACAAATAAATCTCCTTCCTTCACTTTCTCTCTTTTGTCCCTTAATTCTCTTTCTCTCCTAAGTTTTGAAAAAAATTGTGCAGTGAGTGTGAGTTAAGAAGAGAAACATTTAAGCAATGCCTCAGGAACTCTAGAAGAGTCAAAAATGCCTGAGAGGAAAGGGGACAACTGTCAATATCTGTAGATTTCCTATGAACATATGTCTTTCTCTCTAGCTTTCTCATCCTGTTGACGGATGAACCTACTTTACACTAACAGTGAAGCCAACAGGGCTTACCACATGGAAATCTTTGCAGTACTAAAATCTAACCATGCCACACAGGGCAAAGACAGTTATACCACCATTTAGGCATGGCAAGGTAACAAAGGAATGAGAGGAAAAGGGAAATGCAAATGAAATAACATGGGAACATAAATTTGAGCATTGTGAAATACTGCATTAATGTCTTACCTTGAATGATCTGTTATAGTCTACCTCTTCTCAAGACAGAGCTCCTGATACAAATCTACTTAAATGGAAACTGTCAAGTCTTTGGAAAGGTCCAAATGTTCAAGATTCTAACCTCTTTTGTAGCGTCCACTAGCAAATCCATGCAATTATTTATATATAGTATCATTTTCAAACTTGTTGAGAAAAAACAGTTCTAAGAATGAAATACAATGCTTGTAGACTTCACTAGTATTACTATAAGGAACTACCATATGTACAAATAGACAGAATAGTTTGAAGTGGGAAATTATCTCATATTTTCAACTTAAATATACTTAATAATAACAACAGAAAACACAATTTGCTAAAGATGTCAGCCCACATTTTTTCAAATAAAGAATGAGCTCCCACATATTCTTTAAAACAAAACTTTTGCATATGCTTGGTTTAGAGTTTGAGTTCATTAGCAAATAGTTATTTCCTAAAATCCCAAATTAACCTTCCCCTGGGTAGTTGTGGGATACTCTGCCTACACAGTGGAGAAAAAATAAATTTGGAGGTAAATGGAAATACTACGCGGTATACATGCTCTTCTAATTGCAGTTTATGAATAAAGTCAGATCATGGACTTCTCAAAGAATAACAGAAGATTATCTATTACTAAATGTGAGAACTGAGAAGGCAGGGTAAAATATTTTCTACAGGTTATAAACTAGGTTAAGGACAAAAAATTCGGTTACATATAAGCATCAGCATCAGACTGCAGGCTTTGAAAGCTACTAAAGCTACACTTGTTCAAAAATACTATATCAGATTCCAAACCAAAACTCAAAAATGCAAAAATGTTAATAATTACTTCTACTAAGGATATTCCTATGTTTCTACTGGCATCACTAAAACAGGAAAATCCTTTTTGATTTTGGCAGATAACCATTCTTGCTTTACCTTAAAGCTTCTATGAGGGAAAACAGTTTTGCTGCACAAGAGGCAACTCACAGAATGCAATGGCTTGGCAGTATGCAGGAGCAATTTTTACGTAGACTTGCAACACATGTGCCAGCAGCAAAATGGATTATTACAAGATTGTGATGTGGCTGCTACTCTAGCAGGATAGAAGCCTCAGTGATTCAAAGAACCTTTGCAGCCTTGAAAACTTTGTGTAGTGCATACCATATGGCCTACTATAGGGCCTCATCTTTGTGCCACGTGTTAGGATGGACTAAAACCCATCATCATCATCCAAAAGCACTTGAGAAATATCTGATTTTGAAACATATTTACTCTAAGAGGACTACTAACTATGATAAACAACAAATAATCATAAGAAATAGCTTTTATTTTGTGGTAGTTTAAAGATGCTTCACCTTACAGCTGGAAACCCCAAGTTCCATTGTCATCAAGCCAACATACAAATTGTTGGGAAAGTCATCCACAAAAGCAGACTTTATAATTGCTGCCAATAGCAATAAATCCTTTACCATGACTGACTTCTGTAAGTTCCCTGACACATCATTTATGATGCTCAACTCCTAAGAGAACTGGACAATAAGGTACATCTAATTTGTTGTCCTTTGAGGAGGAAAGGAGATGATGTTTTTTATTAGATTAGAGCCAAGACGGCATTTGTAATGATATCAAAAGCAGAGATGTGAGAGCAACTGAGGAAGCAGGACCTTCAGAATCATTATTATTATGAGAAGAAAGTCTTTAAGTTGTTTCCACACACTATGTTATGAAGCTAAATAGCTTCCTAAAGATTGTCTCAAGACTATGTAAAGTTTTCCATTCCAGGAATCCAAATTTGGAATCTAATCTTGAGCACATGATCAGCAAAATCCCATCAGTAGTATAGTTCTGAAGGCTTATTTATTAAAGTTAGTCAAATATCTTCTTATTCTCTGTTGCCTCACACTTCTTTCAGGAAAAAATAACCATAGAATGGTTGTCTGTAGCCACAAAACTGAGATTATGTTCTGAAATGGATTCATCTCTTAAGAGCATCGCACTCCTAGCAATAAGACTAAGCAAGAGTCCCTCTAATTGCCTAGAATATCTTAACCAAGAAGTTGCAATCATAGTGAAAACATATTTCATTAACATTAAGAATAAATCACTTACATGATAGCAGAGTAGAAGAAAAATGAGTTTTTCCTATCTCAGTGATATTTCAATCTGCCCATTATTGAAAATACAATAAATAGGTACTTGAGTAGCTATAGGTTCCTATTTGGCTTAGTAACCTTTTCTTACAAAAACTCTGTGTCAGTTGTAACCAGCTTTGCACAGAAGATCCATTTTCTCTGGTAGGCGTGCATGCTGGCTGGAAAGTAAGGAAGCTCAGGAAAAGTCAGTTAACTTAGAGACTACTCTGAGCAGGATCTTATAAAAATCTGTTACATCCACAATAGTTTGTGACATAAATTTATGCTCAATTAATACGTGTATCCACATGTGAGACAATTATGTGTCTCCTTATTATATAGATGGTGAAATCTAGCACGAAGTTTCTGACTGGCTTAAGTCTGAAATACCACGATTATTCCAAACCAAGGGCTTAAACAAAGAAGCCTCTATAGAGGACTATATTACCATATGTCATGTGATTTGCAGTCTCTCTCCTAATTGTGGTCTTAGCCCATGGTAAATGTGAAAAAGTGTGAAAAATATGAAAGGCAACCGTAATTATCCTGCATTTATTGTGAACTAAATATACACACATGGATAGTTTTGTCAGTCAGAGATAAGCTACCTGAAATTACTTTGTATTTGTGGTATTCTAAGGAAACACACACAGACAATTACCACAGATCACATGATATGTGATAATTTGCTACTGCACGTTACGCGCTCATGTGGTTAAGCCAACAGACCAGTAAAATCCTTTACAACACACAATACATTCTGCATTTTTTCAGTTTTCATAATTAAAGAAGGCTTTCCCCTCCACATGGTAATTACACTAATTCTTTCATACCTCTTCCTGTAAAGCTGGGCACACTATTATGTTACATCCAATATATAACGTTCAGAGTGAGAGAAAAAAAATCATAGCTAACAGAGTATAGATATCAAAATTTAATTGTGTTCTGAACATGCTAGACACTTTCCACATACAGGAAGACAAAATCCAATCTGTCTTAGAGAGTTTAGAGTCTCAGGAGCCTCTTTAAAATGATTTAAAGCATCCTTGTCAAATTTTGTGATTGTAGGGTCTGGTATATTGGGACTCACTAGAATAAAGGCAATGACTGTGTGTCCTGTGAGCAAGCCAGGGATATTGTTAATTCAAATGTACGAATTCATGGCATTAAGGCACACAAGTGTTGGCATACATACACTGAACACACAGTTGGAATATAGTATGTATTGTAACTGCAATAGTGACTGGTGCGATTTTTTTTTCTCTTTTTATCTTTCACAAAGCATATGAATAAATTAGGTCCAAAGACTCTCCATATCCCTTCTGTTGTGGCAGTTGCCTTGTTTACAGTGTCCTATCTCTGTCAGAAGTGTATGCAGTAGGAAGCGAACAACACATGGTCAAGGGGATAGCCACGATTCTGTTAAGGCACTCTGGGGTGTGTTTCAAGGACACTAATACAAGCCTCCTGGTACTGAAGGCACAACACAACAACAAATCCAAGACATGAACCAGCAGATGACTAGAATACGTCCTGTCAGACAATAGTGCACTGCATATTGTTATGTACACGTAATTCTGTGTTCTCTGCAGCAGAATGCAATCTTTTATTTGAATAAGGAAACAAGATTTTTCTTTAGAAAACACTGTACAAGAGTCGTAATTTCTTTGGCAGAGTCAGAGTAATGGAGAGCATGTATCTACTCCGCTATAGAGAGTGCGTAAGAGCTGTGGAAAACTAGAACCTTTTGAACACTTCCAGTAGGAGATAGAAATTCCCAGTAGAAACAGAGATGGTGAAAAAACAGATTACTCACGATGACTGGGAAGCTTTCCTTCTCAACAAATAGTCCACAACATCTGGGTCAGTCTCTAACAGGCTAATAAGCACTTCATTCTGTAGGTCAGGGGAAACCTATGATGACAACAACATAAAATATTTAATTAGAGATTAATATTCTTTCACACACACTCATTTTGGCACTATGCTTACTCTAAATGACCAAATAAAAGCACATTTATAGAGAGTATATTTCACTTAGCTTTTACTTAAAAGAGAAATTCCATGTAATAGGTATAAGTAGGACTAAAGATCACTTTGTGCCACAAAGTCAAAAATTAATTACTGTTGAATATCCCACTGGTGTCCATTACACTTTGGTATTATATTTGTAAACAATAATGGGATTATTCATGTATTGCAGTCTCAAAAGCTCCAGTTCAACATCCTCACCTTGTATCTCCCTTCAAAAATGTGGGGGCATTTATGAATTTCTAATTGAAATGCCTTTACATCTCTTCTTTTAGAAATTTCTATGTGAAATGTAATTGCACAAGAAGGAAAAAGTTTTTTTCATCAATGTTCTGTGGCATTTCTCTTATTTATACTTCCTCACATGGAAAATCATCAGTGACTTCTATCCTCAAACTTCTGCAGTTGCTTCATTTTGATGAGATTTGCCATACATCAGCATTTTTCTAAAACAAGTCTCAAAAGTACTTAATGTTCATACAGCCATACCAGGCCAAATCCTGTGTTAAATTCTGCTTACATACTATCAGAATACGAGCACTTTGAGCATTTTTGCTCCATGAGAAAGTCTTCAGTGGCATTGATCACACAGGAAAATGGAGTTTCTAGATCTCTGAAGCCACACTATTCTAGTTATACACAGACCTTCTGGTGCCCTTGACTACTGCACTAGAGAGATGTGTTTATAGCACAACATAGTTATCACTAATCTGCCTACTTGATATAAATTTGCTTAAGTTATAGAGTCTGCCTGTCCATAACTTGGGTTTACAAGTAGATCCTGTTGGATCTCCAGCCATTCTGGTTTTTGAGTAGCAGCAACGGGTTCAGTCAGAAATTGTGCCATCTTCATCTGGAGTTTGCCCCCCCCCCCCACTTGCCAACTCTGTCTAATGCACTTTCTATGGAGATAAACTTTAAAAACACTTGGTGGCTTCAGCTGGTGCAGGATATGGCAACATCTCCTGGGCTGGTAACAAGAACAGCACTCCAAAACCACCTCAAGTGCGCTTTGTGTTTCCAGCTGCATTTTACATGAGTCTCATCAAGTCTTGAACGGGTTTGTTCTCTTCACACTGGAACATTCACCCTTCACAAGACTGAAACAGATGAAACCATCTAGAAAACTTGAACTAACAGCCCAGGTTCACCTATGATGGATGGAACTGGAGACATAACAGTCTCAGCAAAGGGTCATCAACTGTGCCTTCTGCTTCTGGATGCAATTTGTCAGCATCTAAATCTCTTGACCTTCAGGTCACAATGCGCTGTCCATTTGTTCTCCCTGACATTTACTGGGAAGTAGGAATTGAACTATTAATAGATTCCTCAGGGGAATGACTTGTTTTGGGAGGTATTTAGGGTGTTAAGTTACAGATTGGACACTTTTTTTTTTTTAAAAGAGAGGAAATAATTTGGAAATAAATGAAGATATGCATCATTTAATTCAAATTGATCTCAAATCTCTACAAAAAATATGTGTAACTACCTATGACTTTTTGTCTTCCATTGTTTTTTAGTTTTATATTTGGCATCTAAGCTGGAAAAATATCTTACTGATGGGCATTTATATACCAGTCTTTAAATAAATTATCTTCTTTTTTTATAGGAATACATTTTTGGAAACCTGTCACACTGTGACTTCTCAATTTAGACAGCCTTTCTGTAAAATGGAATTAACTCCAGATAAAATTTGAGGGTAAAGCAGAGTTCTGCTTCTTTCTTTGTGTAATTTACTACTCAGTTTGGTATCAAGCTGCTAAATATATAAGAATCTACTACATGGACTTTTCCAGCAAAATAGAATTATATCTTTCATTATTTAAAAAAAATCTTCTTTCTATAAAAGTAAATAGGAAAAAAGTTTCAGCACACTGAGGACATCCGAGAACTCAGAGCTTACATTTAGATCAGGTTACAGGGTTTTTATTTAAATGAAGGGGGCCATTTTAATCTGTGACACCTCAAATGGATTTGTATTGCTGGTCTCCTTGCTAGCTGCTGGGGCTTTGGTTTCTTCTTGTGGACCAATTTACTCCAGTCTAATCAACTAACTTACAAATACAGAAATAATATACCTGTAATTTTAAACTTAAACTTATGGGGAACTCTTACATGGTTATCTCTGCCAGTAATTTCTCAACTGGCACTTGTGGCTGAGTAGATGGATGAAAACTTAAGGTTAATGGTCAGAAGGGTAAGGACATATGGGAAACCAAGGCACTGCTGAAATAACGGCTGCTGCAGCTGCTGAGAACATCCTGGGATTGATCAGAGGCTTCTGGACTGCTAGGGCTCCTACGGAGTGGAGGGGAGGAGGTATGGGGAGATGTGGGTGTTACGCAGGGGTCACAGCTGTTGCATTTGGGCACAGAACACGGGGACCCTCCATCTCCCCCTTGGTGCTAATGGGGTGGCACAGAGAGGCAACCTGTGAAGGCCTCCCCAGTGGGGACAACAAAAGGTTGTACTGCTGCTTCTTTGTGGTGGGGCTTGATTTGGGAGCTGGGAGATGTAAACGCATGACTGAGTTGCTGAATGCATAACCATAAGCCCTTTCTGTCTCCATCCCCCATACCAAGGCCAAGTCAACAAGGCTAAATGTATGGTTGAGTTCTGCCTCTCCATATCCAGCTGCTAGCCCTTAGTTCAAAAGCCTGGCAAAAAATAGTCCTTTGCACATTCCTGCACAACATTTTTGTTCCCTAAGACTCACTGTAATTGATAGGAATTAGAAAAGGAAGTCCTGAACAGCAACGAAGAAAGGCAAGAATCCATCTTCTCTGCTAAATCCACATGTTTGCATATCGGTGATGTTAATGAGAATTGCTTGAATTCATCTTAGAAATATAAATAGTCCCCAGTAATCTGGGTTCCTCTGACAAACGTAACCTTTCTGACCCACCAATAAGTCAGAATCATTCTAATGTTTATGGTCTAGGCTACATAATACATCCTAATTTCCAAGGTTTAATTTCACAAATGTGGCTCCAGTTCCAATGCTGAAGCCTGTCAGAGCTTCCTCCCAACACAGAAATAACAGAAAAGAAAACAAAACAGAAGACAAAAACACCTTGGCAATAATACATAGTAGGTTATAGCTGTAGCTGAATGCTCCAGTGCGGATGTCTCTCTTTTTGCAAGTAGTACAAATGTCAAGTATAAACAGCAATCCTGGCTTGGCCCCACTCGTATGGGTTTGGGAAACAACTTGCTGCTGCCTGATTTCAAATGATCAGTTTTATTACAAACAAATGTACAGATCTTTTCCTATCAATGCACTGATTACCAAAGGAGGCACTGGAATAATTGTCTTCAGAATACAAAGTCTCTCTGTGCTGCCTAACAAAATACTAAAAAGTTGAAATTAAATTTTGGTGGAAGCTTTATGAAACAGTAACTAGAAGAAATTTGACACAATCGTACATATCAAGTATCATGGGTGAGTCTCAACGTTAACCTAGAAAAAAGGCTTTGCCAAGTTGTTTGTTTAACTATGGCACTGGGAAGAGTAAAAGTACCCAGAGATGCTCCTCTGTTGGACATTCACAGGAACTCCACATCAGCTCTCAGGAGAACATCTGAGTTAGGTTTGCCTTTCTCTCACATGCAGGTAGCCTCTTAGTTTGAAATCTATATCCACAGATTTTAATCTCTCTCCACAAACTGAAAAAAGCTACTTCAGAAAAAAAGAAGAAAATTTCTTCTATTTCTTCCACACTGCATGCAAACTTCAGATAAAAATCCAAGTATTGAAGAGATAGAGGAATAAATCTGTCACAATTATTAAGAGTCCATATGTAACTTCACCTAACCCTAAGCCCCACCTTTTCCACATTAAAAGTCTAAATGTGTACCTGAAGTATTACGTGCTGTAATGAGGTTGTTCCATAAAATGTTTATAAAGAGAAATAAAAAAAGAAAACTTCAAGTATTCTTACTCAAGTATTATTTTAAACTTGCTGTAACAAATTCATCAATGCCAGCCATGCTCTGGACAAGTAGAATTTCCCACAGGAGTAAAACTGTTATTTTTTGCTATTTTTTTGCTGTGGAAGGAAAAATAGCACCTAAAGTTTTCTCAAATTGTGAGAAAGAAAAAAAAAGAAAAAAGATTTCTGAGTGTCTCACTGAAACGAGAATAAAAATAATGCAAAGGATATAATGAAAGGCAATACAGTGATAACGAAAAGACAACAAAACCACGAAGTTCATCAGAGGCTAAGATCAGGCTCAATAGACAGGACTCAAAATTGCTTTGTCATGCTTTTCTCCCTGCTGAAATCTGGCAGGCTCCTTGCCCTTACAGTCTATATCTGACAGTCCTAGATGTGCGGGCCTTTCACACATCATGGGACTTTCGATCTCCCCCTTGGTGCTAACGGGGTGGCACAGACAGGCAACCTGTGAAGGCCTCCCCAGTGGGGACAACAAAAGGTTGTACTGCTGCTTCTTTGTGGCTTCTTTGTTATATATAATACAGTCCAGGGTTGTCTATCTTCTGCCCCTCGACTTTCTAGCACCCAGTTTTGCTAAAGCACTGAAGGAGGTTTCCAGAGCAGTCTTCATTCTTCCTCAGGCTTTAGGAATTGATCACCTCAGTATAACATCCTGTGCTGCGTAGTCACAAGACACAACAAACCAAACTTTCTTTTTTTTACCTTTTCAAGACTTCAGTTTTTCTTACGACATTTATGCCTACTAAAGTGAAAACAGGATGGTACCCACCACTAAGTCTGACTACCCTCTGCTACCCGAGAGGAAGGTGCTCTCTGCCTCAGGCACAAATCATGCTAAACTGACTAATAATTTTATAGATAGAAAGAGAAAAAAATAAGGCCAAAGAATGAACTGTCCTTGACACTGCTAGGCACCAGGAACATGGTTCAGATAAGCTGCATCTTCATCAAGCAACAGCACGTAGGAATTATTTGGCAAGAACATGTCTAGGTCCAAGATCACCTTCCCTTATAAAAAGACCTTTCTTCCTTCAGCAAGAGAACAAAACCCAGGATCTACACAGGTTTATGCTTTACTCCTCCTGTGCAACTGGCAAATAAGAAAGCTTAGCCTTTTTTCCCCATCCAGCCAACAAGAAATTCTTTGACTGAGGAAGGTCACTCCTTACATTAACTAAGGACCTTGTTGCCCTGAGGATGGGCAATGGTCCCCCAACTTCTGAAACTGAGAGGTGCAAGAGCATTTTCAGTCTTTTAGGCTGGTTTAGTACACAATTGCATCTTTTCCAGAGAGAAATCTTCTAAGAACATATTTTATCTACATAGAAACCATTCTGGCCAGATGCAAGTATCCATTTTTAATATTATTCCTTACTGTAAAGCATTTTCTTTGATAAAAGGGTATTTTCCCTGCTTACTAATTCTAATCACCCCTCATTCAACACATTTTCCACAGTTTTTCATCGTGTTCTATTTTAATACCAGCCAGATATTTGCTCATTTGAAGTCTGAAACGCATAGGAGTAACATGAAGAAAAATCTACCTACCATGAAAAGAGCTTCGTAGTTTTCAATCATCTTTTGCACAACAGCTATGATAGCGGTGCTCTCTTCAGCTCGAGCTGAACTCTGAACTGTGAATTCTTTGTCTGTAGATTTCTGCTTGTGCAACAGGTTAGGGCCAAAGATTGTAGCTAGGTTGAGTGATGTCATTTTGTTCCCAGTAATCTAGAAAACAGAGCAGAAATGAGGAGGTATATACCTAAAGTATACACTATACATGTATGTATATATACATACAGAGAACATCTGGCAGTTGGTTCATTCACAAACCCAAAAATGTGTGCTGGGTCAAACAGAAAATGAACAACTTTTGTAAATGTTGGAACACTTTGTCCGTTTCTGCAATAAGTAACGTGGATTTTCCGGACAGATCTACAAATGGTCTGGAGCAGCAGAGGGTAAAAATGCTCCCTGCTCTTAATTCCCTGAACTGCAGCAGTAGCATACGTCATTTGAATTCAGGGAACACCCTTCCTAGTTCACTACCTCAACATATTACTGTCTCTTAAGATCAAATACTGAAAATTTCTGGGTTTTTCAACTAGTACTGATGATTTCAAATAGAGCAACGAAAACACAATTTCCCCCCTTTGAGTAGTTTAGATAATTGAGGAGCATACTTATTATTTTCATTAGTACTTTCTTGTTTGCTTTTTTGTTTCCTGGAACATGCCAAATGTTTGGCTGTGTTTTTATTTTTTGACTTTCTTCTACTTTTACAAGTCTGTCCTCAAAGAAGCTATAGTCATCTGATTTGGGAGGAGCTAGAAGGCTGGTATAAATAGCAGACTAGACAGAAATGATTGAAAAATATATAATACAGCATATTTTAAACCAAAATTTTCATTGTCAATTTTGTCATTATAATACTTCTTCTTTGTTTTTCTGCTATTCTTTTAACATGGCAAAAAGCAAGGGTCACATGCTTCCTCTCTCTGTCTCCACTTGGTTGCTATTCTGGGAATGCAGAAGAAGCTGCCAGCAGTTTGACTATATAAGACTCTAAGTGAACTTCAGCTGTTGACAATACTTCTTGCAGGCTTTGTTTTTAAAAGAAAGAAAATCATATGAGCCACTCTTCACTTGTTTCAGTTACATCTGAACTAATTAATTAATACAGAACAAAGTACAAAATAAAAGAGGTAGGAAAGCAGCATGTCAAGAAATGACTGGCACAAAACGAATCTTTTCAAACAATATTTTACTTCTTCTGTTGCTGGCCATTTACTGAATACTGAACTTAAAACCATAAACCAACTTTACCTCATTTATTTTTTACAGACTTCAGCTAGTTTGCATAGATCTTTTTTTTCTTCTTTTAAATTGGTGGGACCATGATGTAATCCTGAAAAGACACCTGCACTAGGCAGGGATGTGAGCAGTCACAACAAACGTGGGAGATTCATCCTGGCCCAGCTGTGAGCAGGGCACCCTCCCCGGTCTGCGCAGCACCAGGCACCCGGCTGCCCTCGGGATGGCCTGCTGGGGCACCAATATTGCCAGCGTACGGAGCCGCCGAGGCTGCACAGGCACGTGGAGCCCGCAGCGTGCCAGGGGCAGCCTCTGGCTGTGCCTGGATCCGCATCTGCGAGCAGTCTGCATAAACAGCGAGTCTCGTCTTAACGGCAGTCTCAGGGCATCCCTTAAAAAATGGTGCAAACATACTCACTGAAACTAACCGAGTGAGTCACTTTATTAAAGTTAGCAATCTGTCTTCATCTTGGTGCAAGAAGGGCTCTCGGAAAAGGGCCTGTGTGCCAAAGCTTGCCTGCTTTGCTTCCAATGATAGCAAACAGTCCAATAAAATACTTTCTATTGCCCTGTATGCCTTTATTCACTTAATCATTAACGAATAGCTTAAATAATTGCAAGCAGAATCTATAAAAGATATCCAATTGCACATAATATTCCTTATGTTTACAATACTGCCAAGATGGCTTACATACATTTGCCTTGCCAAAGTACCTGCAGCAGAGCTGACGTACGGTTAAGGGCAATGAAAATGCCTGTATTACAGTTGATGTGCCAAACCAACTCTCCTAAGCAGCCTCAGCCCCTAGCCCTGCAATAAGATCCTCTTGGGCACATTCCTGAACAACAGGGAGCTCTTTGCTGGATCAGGGGAACCAAGACCTTAGTTATCACAGATATGCAACATTTTTAGCACAGTAAAATTATTACAGGCTGCTCTTTTTAAATGTCTTCCATTACAGTGGTGTAGTTTTCTACCAACTCCTTGCTGCAAATGCAAATAATAGCATTTAAAGTAGGTTTTAAAATGAAAAAGGCCTTCAAGTCATATCCAGCACATTTGAAAGTTAGGACTTCAGGCAGAAATTGGGCAAAATTCAGTTTCAAAGTGCCTACTCTTAAATCACAGCCAACTCATAAAGGTATCCACAATTGAGAGAAATCACCACGGTTTTCCATTTGGAAGACAACACTGTCTGGGAGTTTCAACAGCATCTAAGAAGTAACCTGCTCAGGTAAGTGCCCAAACAAACACCTTAGTCTCTGTTGCAGTTCAAAGGACAGAAATGTCCCTCACAGAGATAAACCTGTACAATTCTGTCGAGCAATGACAGACTGTATCCATCGCATTCAAAAATACTATAGCTGCCACTTTTTGCAGAGCAGACCACTCCTTAAAGCATTTTCCTAGTAGGAAATGTGAAGCCTGGATTTTCAGATCTTCTGGGTGTGAGGGGCTCAAATGCACAAGTCTCAATGCTCAGAAGTACTCCTAAGCAAGACAGTTACAGGTATTCTTGTCTCCATGGGATGGGCGCACTCCAGCCTCTCTGCTGAATTCCTGAAGTCCATCAGGTGAAAGCAGGGGAGCTGGAGTTCCTGTCTTTTATTTTTTATTTCTCATTGCCCAGTGCACACAGGGAAACCAAATGAACAGAGAAATAAACTGCTATGCCCAAAGGTCATAAAAGAAAGGAATATCAAAGAATGAAGGGAGAATGAAAAAGCACACCCTTGAATGCGCTGCACTTTTGTATGAGAGTATTTTTTCCATAGAATATAATAGGATAAAACAAGTGAAAAAAAAAAGGATGGATAACATTAGATGCTCTTAACAACAAGGTCTATCAGGCTGTGAATCTCCCAGAGGAAGTGATGGATGCCTTACTGATTAAATCATACAAAAACTAAAGTCACGCAGCCCTAAAAACACAGTGTCGTAAACAACTAAATGGTAAATATGCAAGCAAGAATATTAAATCCCTCCCAACTTTCAGGGGTATGACACCCTTGTGATTCTTCTGCAGCTTTAAAGAATTCTTTTTAGACCGCTAATTAAGCAACATCAAAGGATGTAAGTGACCTGCACTCACCTCTTGTCCATCTTTATCTGTGGTGTCTTCTGCGTGGCCTGCCACTGTGGAGAGGAACTGCAGCAGTCGGTGTAGGGTATCGCAGTTACAGGGAGGTAGGAGATAAATGAGAAGCTGTAAGGTGCTTAGCTGTTCATCTGGCTCTAATACTAAGAGGGAAAAAATACATTCTAAGAAAAGCACTCCAACTAGCCTAAATGCAGAACAAATATACTGTTCCCAGCCCAAAGGAAGGCATAAGAATAGATTTGTTAATGGATCATTTTCCTTATAATGTCAGAAGAAATAAAATTTTAAGGAAATATCAGAAATATAACAGATTTTACTAAAGGATTTTTGTTTTAGTTTATCAGATTTTTGCTCACAGGTTCACATGAGCTTTTCCTACTCTACAGAAGAGATGAACATCCATGTTCCACACTCCACCACTGTCATTGAACACAAAAATTTGCTTTGATTTTGTACTTATTATATTCATTTAGGTATAGCTACTGTTATACAGGACATCATTTGGAAGCATTCCAGCCCAGTTTATGCTTTAGCCATTTAAAATTGGTTTTCCTACTGTTTCATGTCTTACAGTGGGACTGGGAAACTGGAAAAGCAACTAGAAAGACCAAGGAAATTCTACATTTTCTGTAGTCTCTTCAACCACCATCACTTTAACTACCTAAAATGCAATGGTAGCCAGTAGCAAAGGTGGGGCAAAGCCAGAACCTCTCACACGAGGCCTCAGAAGAATTTGAAGAACACATACCAAGCAGCTGCTTAAGCTTGAAGGGTCCAAGTTTATTTTCTCCCAAATCTGTGAAATTCTGCAACCAGCTGCTAGCATAGGCCAACATGTTTGGGAGTATGTAATATGAAGGCTCTGAGGACCATTAATTATCATGGAACTTAAACTTTTGAAGCTAGATTTTTGAAACCAGACTGGAATTTTGGTCAATGAACAGCTACAAAAATTAAAAGCATTAATTATGCTAAAGTAACTGGATTCAAATGGGATTCTGTCATCTGCTACTGCAGAATCAATGACAGGACCAGAGTTTAACAAATCACAAAAATCACATCCTATATACAAATATAAAAATATGTATCAGTAGATACAAGTGAAATCTCTATTGTTCTAGTTTTCTGCTCTACACTTACACACAGCATGAACACCAAGGAAAGACCTTAGCAAATTATAAAATACAAATATTTGGAGTGAACCAAGGCTAGGGAATTAAATGCGCAGAAAACATAATATGGATAGTGGAGATTACAGAATTCAAAGAGCTAAACTTTTGAAAACCAGTAAATCAAGATGCCGCAAAGCTCACAGAGAGTGTTGATGAAAGGTGTATAAAGTTCCCTGGTGAGAAGTGGGTCAGGCATGTCACGCAGAAATTCCTTTAATAAAGCAGCAACGTCATGAATGCTGTGCTCTTCGTCTAACACAACATCTACACCTCGGTCAAACTCCTCACGTAACTGAAAAAGATCATGACAAAAATCAGTTACTCCACATTGTCCCAATTAGTCTGTTCCAACAGAGAACATATTTTAAGATGTAGATGTGTACCCATTTACGCTTTCCAGATTGCAGAAGACTAGTTACCGTTGATGTGTAATTGCGTAATTGCTGCTTATCCCCTCATACAGAATTTAAAATTTGTATTGGACTGTAATAAAACACTTCTTTACAACTCATATAAGGCACTTTTTTATGAAAAAAGGCATATAAGTAAATTTAATGTTTGTAGAAATGTGAAATTAATATCATAGACAGAAACCAGGGAGAATAGGAAATCTGCAAGACAGGCTTTCTTGTACCTTACTGCATTGTTCCAAGATCTCAGGATCAGACTAAGAAGACTGAAAGGCGTATTTCATGACATAACTGTTTTTGTACCAAAATTTTAATAAGAATAGTAAAAACAGCGTTAAAGGCCACCGAACTCACATTTCTTGTGTGAATTAAAATGGCAATTTGAACATAAGCAGCAAGTACCCAGGTTCACTAAGACTTCATGGCACTTGTCCACACACATCCTGTTCCATTTTCCTGATTTAGTTATATTTGCTAAGTGATCACCACTAGGGAGCTAACAAACACCAAACTAAAACCATCATGAGCTACTGCTATTTTTCCAGTTACAGTTCCCAGACAAAATACTGTGTAAATTGAAGGCATCAAACTTCTCAAAGGCAGAAGTAATCACTCTCCCATATCTGACAAGCCTTATGAAAAGATTAAAACCTGACTTTCTGAAGAGATTTCCCAGCATCAATAGCAGAATTTGGCACATACTTTCTTCAGGCCAAGAGTTCCATTTCTTACTGTCATGTTAATTTTTGAAATAGTTTTAAAAGTACTTCCAAGGAGAATTTCTTATCTTTGCTGATATTATGAGGAATCATGATCTCACATGTAACTTCTTTTGAGAATAATTATAGCCAAATCTAACTGAACAACAGGAAATTTCAGGTATCAGCCTCCTTTAGCAGGGTTAAAATGTATTACAGGCATATTGTAGGGAAGAAAGAAGATAAAATACAAACAAACTACGTGCTTGTGATAATCTGTGGCAAATCTTGATCACAGGCAAATCTATGTGAGTGTAAATAGGGTGTAGGAATGCAGAAAATCTTGTATTTTTTGTTGCAAGTGTGCAAGTGTATTGGGTGTGAAAGACATTCTATAAAAGCTGGAGTCTCCTTCCTAATTTGTTACATAAGACTACTATTAATATCATCAGTACTAATCATCATGAATAATTAATCATAATTAATGATCACTAATTAAGTATGTTATTAAGACTGGGAGTTTTTCAGATTGGTGTTAAATTTTGAACATCACTGTGCAACACCATCAATTACCTCCATCCAGAGGGCTGCATCTGCACAGCTACAGAAGCAACTGAGGAAACAGATTAGCACTGCATTAGGAATTTGGTCTTCCTAAATAGCTGTCTGAATCATAAATTGCTGCTACAGCCTTCAATATAGCACTTCTGATCTGCTAGCCCCATGAGATCTAGACAGCATAACTAGCCCAATATCAAATAACCATCGGTGGAACAGGGACACGTTTCAGGCTGAGCTATGACAGCTGTGGAAAAAAACATATATTTTTGCGTTTAAACCTTAATTCTTGTGGACTTCAATAGCACTGAATGCTTTTGGAAAGTGCCCTTGGGAAACTAGAGCATCCACCGGTGTGCAAGACGTGGGAGCTGAGACCATCCTAGCTGGGAGAGGCAGCAGCCAGCAACATTCAAGCCATTAGGCCCTATGGGGAGGGCTGCCCTCCATCCACTTAGCAACCTTGCTCTGCTCATGCAAATTTATCTTTTCTGGGCAAATGATAGTACCTGGCATATGGCCATACCACATGTAGCACTCGGAACCAACACTAGCATGGGAATCTTTACGCTATACCCCACTGATTGTGAAAATATTCTATGCTGGTTTGTAACAGACAAGTTTGCTTTAGATTTTTTTTCCCTGCTCAGCAATCGCAAACCTTGCTGGCACATTTATTACTTATTTATTTATTGCAACAAAATGCAGTTGAAAGAGGACATTTTCTAACTGGGAGGAGGCAGGGGTGCAAAATTATGCCTATTTTCTATACAAGAAAAACTAATCAACAGCTGCAAAAGCACAACAAAATTTGAGTATTGGGTTTGGCTTTCCATGGTTCAGAAAATGAAAGGAATTTTAATTGAATCCAGATTTTCCTATGTGTTCATGTTGACAGCATTTATTATTGTAACTGCAAGGGCCAAGTTGACACTTCCATGTTGTTTAATAAAATAAATTAGTTCACCTAATTCAACAAATTAGTCCATGTAATAGAATACATAAATAGCTAAATCTCTTGATTTCCTCAGCTTTTGAAAACATAGTAAAAGCAAAACTGGTGAAAGTCAGTGATGTTAAAAGTGAGGCTTAGCTTACAAGCAAATGATCACAAGCCCTCTTCTTTTTTCCAGAGGTATGATGCAATTGTACTTATCTCTGCATAATAATATATGTTTTCTCACTGAAGCCTGCAATGCAAATGTCAGGCAACTTACTCTTCCATACTTTTGTGGTACATCAGCCACTCAGCAACAGAAACTGGTAGAGAGTAAACTACAAATCAAGAGGTTATGCTGTCCCACCAGTCAGAATGGAGTCAGATTAGCTATTCAAGGTAACTTTCCAGAGAGCCAACCATTATGCTGTGTAGTTTTGCAACACAAATCTTATTGTGGGGACTCCTTTCTGCTTGGTCTTTTAAACTTTTCATCTTCTTCATTAAGACTCACATAAAGTGCTATTTTCTACTATTTTGTCACTTCAACATGCACAGGACTTCTGGGAATAACAATGAAATAATTCAACGGAGGGAACACCCACTTCTGCCTTTGTCTCTGGAACCTAACTGTACACTATCTTTGCTTTTTCAACATTTGGCTGAGACTAGGAC
This sequence comes from Rhea pennata, assembly GCF_028389875.1. NCBI lineage: Eukaryota > Metazoa > Chordata > Aves > Rheiformes > Rheidae > Rhea > Rhea pennata. Next base: position 137,905,838 of record NC_084663.1, on the reverse strand, counting down.
TTGGATGGGACTGCTCTGACCTTGAAGCTTAATAGGGGTAAAAGAAAGGTGAAATTTGGGAGCAGCAATTTGAGGGTCAAAGAGATTGTTTTCTGCTTGCATATCTTCTCATACTGTAAGTTTTCCAAAAAAGATTTACAGTTTGGGTTTACTTTGGGAGCTTCAGCTGTTTCTGAGATGAAACTAGCAGCCAACATTTTTTTTTCCCTACAGTGTAACCTTTGGAAAATTTCATCACTGTAGTCTATTCAGATCTCCAACTCTCTGTTACTTCTGCAGAGCAAAACATACAAAGACTGTTAACCTGCTGAGATCCTGACAAGGATTTCATCAAAGGCAAAAGATGACTGGAAATGGCCTGTTATGAGCTATTATAAACACAGTAAAGTAACTGACACAAAAAGCCATAATTTCATCAAGTAAGGGATAGGGAAGAAATCACCTAACAGGAAGCAATCACATTTGTTTCTATTTTAGCTGATGAGGGAAAAGCAGTGACACTTGCATCCATATCCACTCACCTGTCTTACTCTCTTTTTTGAGCTTCCAACTCTGAATATTCCTACTGTCTGGAGACCTGCAAGTATAACACATTACAGAACTGTTTTATTGTTTAATATTCTGCTGAAAGTTGCACTGAATCAAAGCAATCTTGGCTATTTGTGTACTTAAGAGTAGAAAAAACATATTCCTCTATAAACTCGTATACTTACCACACTGAGGCAAACCTCAGCTGTCTTGGAATAAGTAGTCATCCAGTGTGCTTTTTAAGGACCTCACATCACCTAACCTGCAAAACAGCATCTAAGTGACATTTCCTGTGATGCCATTCTGAAATATTGAGGCACTGCTTGGTATTTGGAGATGACACTTCCAGGACTGATATCAAAGGAAACAGGCAATGAAATAGCTGAATACTTGGACCCTGAGCTGTGTCTTTGAAAAGCATGTGGTGTTTGGGTTGCCCCCTGGCTCTATACCACCTATCACTACAAAGCTGAGCGTTTCCTTGAAATGGACACAAGCAGGACACTCAGGCAGAGTGAGTGCCTTGGGAATTGTACAAACTTTATAGGGCAGGAAGAGTTACTATGTAAAGGGATAGCTATAAAGTACTATTGTACTTGAGGCAAAGTGCAGCCAGCATGTTTGCTTGTTACAGCATTTAGACTTGAAGCTATCTGGGAATGAGTGTTGCCTACTGTTCCATGAGGAACTAGTTCATACCTTCTTGTGGCTCTGCAAGTGTTACCAGAATATCAAAACAAGCAGTAATATGTGGATACTGAATGGGATAAATGCTGCAAATAACAAAAACTGAAAAAAATTGACAGTAAATGAGATACTGTGCTCTTTAGCAGTGAGAATTTGAATGGAAATTTTAGAGATTCAAACACTTGTGCACATAACACCATTTTACATCATTATCATTTTCAAAAATGAATGAGATTACCTACAAGCTTTTAAAAATTCATAGTTTGACAAAGTCTATTCTGTAGCATTGATCTCCTTTACTGACATACAGGAAATGTAAAATAACCTTGTAAAACAAATGCTTTCCTTCCAGCCATGAGACTATATTGACCTGCTGTAGATGTGTAGCTTTGCAGTGTTTGGAGGTGCAGATTCCCATCAGAGAAATTCAAGTTTCTGAGCCAGCAACATGCCCTTGTGGCCAAGAAGGCCAACAGTATCCTGGAATGCATTAAGAAGAGTGTTGTTTCAATAGATTGAGAGAGGTGATCCTGCCCCTCTACTCAGCCCTTGAGAGGCCACATCTGGAGGACTGTGTCCAGTTCTGGGCTCCCCAGTACAAGAGAGACATGGAGCTACTGGAGAGGGTCCAGCGCAGGGCTACGAAGATGATTAGGGGACTGGATCATCTCTCTTATGAGGAAGGTTGTGAGAGCTGGGCCTGTTCAGCCTGGAAAAGAGAAGACTGAGAGGGGATCTTACCAATGTCTACAAATACCTTAGGGGAGGGAGTCAAAAGGATGGAGCCAGACTATTTTCAGTGGTGCCCAGCGACAGGACAAGAGGCAACAGGCACAAACTGAAACATAGGAAGTACGGGTGACAGAGCACTGGCACAGGCTGTCCAGAGAGGTTGCAGAGTCTCAAAACCCTCCTGGACGGGTCCTCTGCAATGTGCATGACCCTGCTTGAACAGGGAGGTTAGCCTAAATGATCTCCAGAAGTCCCTTCTAACCTCAACCATTCTGTGATTCTGTAATTCTGTGATAAAATCACAGTATCCAAAGGATACTGGGCTAGATGGCCTTTTTAGCTGACTCAGACACTTTGGTGTTCACCAAAGTCAGCTAGCCTGGATTAAAGGGATGAAGGTCATTCATTTCAAATTGAATCAGCCCTATACTTACTTGGTGGCCATGATATCTAATCTCTACAAAAGCTACTGATGACTTGCTTACAATGTTTTCCTTTATATATTTGTAAGCAATGTGGTTTTCAGTTATGTATTATAAAAGCTTGGTGTTGTTGTTTAAATCATAGTCCCTCATTTGCAATAGTCTTTCTTTCAGAGCCAGTAAATTATTTCTTGCTCATCAAATTAGGCATCAAACACATCATTTGGTATTGCAGTTACCATAACTTAATGGTTTGTTTACTATCTGGACATACAATAACTCTGTCTTGCTGTGGCCAAGTCATTTCAGTTTTTTTATAAAACATCCTTATGAGACAAAGATACAGTGCGAGAGATGTTGAACTGATACCTTGATTAAGTACTGCTTCTGCATTACAGAAAGCTTGTGGGAGATTGTGCCTGAACAGGAGCTCCAGAAAGATTATTAAAGACTTAAGAAGAATATTGGCAGACTTAAGAAGAATATTGGCATGAGCTTATAATTCACTTCAGAGAAAGCAGGCCTGAGCCTGAGGCTGGTCAGTAGGACCCAAGCCAGGGACAAACTGAGCAGGAAGCCTTGTAGTGAGGAGAAAAAAAGTTTTCGGAGCTTAATATAATTTAGCATGTGGAGGTTTTTTGTTTCTCCATACTCTATCTTCAAATATTGTATCTAGTAAAGTCTTGCACTGTCATATAAACTACATTTAGCTCTTTACTGTAAGATCCACTGGTTGCTAACAATGATTTCTGGCTGACTGGCACATCTCAGACTTTTCATTCTCAAGGTATTGGCGAACCCGTGGGGTGTAAAGAGCCATTTTTGCCGAGCTGACCACTGCAGCACAAGATGAATGGCCTCCAAAAAACAGCTCTTCCCCCATGAGGGATGGGCCACTTTGCAAGTTTGTAGCATAGCTGCTCAATTTGGGAAGACGTCCTCTAAGTCATCATTTGTGAGGCAGTATCTTTCGCAAAGGCAAAACAGGATGGAAAGTGACTTTTAAAGACATCCTTGCAATGGTAAGCTTACGCCTGTTTTTTTTTAATACACATTTATTTATATTATAATAAAAAATGTATCTGCTACATCTGGGAAAATGAAATGTTCTTACCATGTTTTTCCAAGTGCTGGCAGCAACTATCTACAAGCCGAGGAACCTGCCTGTAAATAGGGTTCAGACTCAGTTTCTTATCTCTTGCCTTTTCTTTCTTGCTCTGAGCTTCTGCTGGCAAAGAAAGCTGGAGAGCTTCCAACAGTCGCGACTGATTGTCATCAAGATCTGTAATAGAGTCCACAGACATTGCGCCCTGTAAAAGATACACACGTGAACAATCAGAACGGCTGGAGAAATCTAAACGCTCCTAATCACAGGCCCTTACCTAACAAAGACTTTCGGCTACCTACATGTTAAATAAACTAATATGAAAGTACATTTTGCTACACAGCTTTCATAAATGAATGAAGCTAGACAAACATAGCACTGGTGTAATGGCTGGGAAAATCAGGACTGTTTCCAGGCTGTTGCTACAAACTACAATGAATACAGATATATATAAAAAAAAACCTAAATGCTTTCCACTCACTTGGCACACCCTTTGTACTGCTCTAAGTCTACACATACTTCAAAACAAGGATCAGTCAGGGTCTGTGTGCACTCCTTGGCACATGTGATATTAGTGTGCATGCAGACATATGCAAATTTTAAAGCCAGATTTCCTACTTCTCCCACATCTTGGACAATTATATCAGTGAAAATGATGCAAATATATATACTTCCACACACCACATACATTTAATTGATTATACAAATAGATACAGCTGCAAAGATTGAAATAATTCTGTTATCATAGTCCAAAGATACACCATAGAAGTATAGCGGTAATTTTCTTTTGATAATTCTACTTCATGTGTCTTGATATTTTGGTATTTTATAATCATTAAAATTCTAATGAAAGCTTTGAAAACCATGTTTGGATTACAGGAAGGGACAAAAGTTCAAACTGTCTGTCCAGGATAAAGCAGCATAAGCAGCAGGAGGTTTCTCGAATATTTTAATGTTCACACTTAAAAATGAAGATTAGTTTATCAAGCTGCAAAATTACCATCACTTCAAAATGATCATTTCCCTCACAATCAGTCAATTTTTATTAAACTTACCAGGAAAAAATATTTTAGGGGAAAACTAGGCTCATAATAATTAAAAAGAACAATTTAATCTTTATTATATTTAGCTATGATATTAACTATATCATATAGAAGTTTTCATGTTAGTTCCCTTTTTTAATTTAGACATTATTTTTAAATTCTCATTTAAAGTATCTCTTGTAAATTGTTTTCTTTCCTTCTGAAAGAAAGAATGCATTTGACAATGACCTAAACAAATTACAGTAACCTTCAGCATACGCTGTTCTAAGAAAAGATAAAGAAAACGTAGAATCCAAGACTTTGCTGACAACTCTGATTTCCTAAAAGCAAGTTGTTCTATTGACAGGTGTATATGTATTTCATACATATACGGAATCTCTGTCTGTGAAATGAGAAACGTTCAGCTGCCAGGGAATTTCCTCCTCTAGGGGCACTGTCTTCCACCAGCCTGGACAACTGAACTTTATAAAGATTTTCAGCTCATAAGCAACTCATATAAAGTCCACTGAGACTTCAACTGAGTTTTAAAAATCTTAGTTCATAACAGCTAAAATAAGAGCCTAACTTATTAGGTATAGACCTGTATCTTATAGCTTATGGAAGACTTATGAGTAAAACACACTCTGAAGCTTTTAGATAAATTCTTTTTTTGTTTTTTGACCTACTTCTCTAAATAATTACTAGAACCTTTGAATGTAGCTTCAATCTTGATTTCTAATGTTTCTCAGAAATACTTTTGCTTGATTCCCTTTATCATTTCCTGCCAAAAGAAAACAAAAAACAAGTAAGATTTTCTGGCTACGATCCACGTGTGTAAAATTCCAAACTGAACAATTCTTCTATTTTGTTTTTAAGGATTTGGGAGCTCAGACATTAAAATTAGTTGCATACAGATAGAACAATATATTATTATAAACAAAACTTTACAAGACTTTCAGTGCTCACTGTACTCTTTTTCCAGCTGAAAAACATCATGGATTACAGTATCATGAGCTTCACTGGAAGTAAATCTAGGGCAATGCTGAGTGACCCTGAAAATCCTATCACCATCCTCACTGTGGCAGTTCCTGCACAGTTCCCATATGATAGGTGCCCTCCTTCCTACCTTGCCTTTACTGGTCCTTCCCTGTTTGTAAGACATCCTCACCTAGTTCTGATCATTATTATCAGAGTCACTTAAGTCGGATTCACATCCCTAAAATAGACATAAATGCAGTCAGTTCTCAGTTATCCTTGGGCAGTCTCTCAAGGTGGTAGATTAACTGAGACGTTGAGCTGGCTTTATGAGAGTGATCTTGAGTTCATTGAGCTAAAGTACACCACCGCTTGGCAGCAGCAAGTCCAGGCCAGCTCTGGTTTAAAACCTCCAAATGCAAAGGAGCACAGTACCAACACACTGCGCAGGGCCAGCCCAGATTCAGGCAAGACCCATTAGTTTGGGCTCAGCCAGACCTAGATGATTGCTGAGCAATGATGCAGGAGATCCTGCATTTTGTTCCCCAGGGCTGCAGGATTAAGCAGACACAATGCTACTTGGACTGCAAAGCCCAGTAACCAAAGAAAAATAAAGTTCCACCTACTGGACACTGTATTTGCACATCATGGGTAATAGTCCCTGCTCTGCCATGAAGAGCTCAGAATCTAAATATAGGGGGTAAGCCTTAAACTCAGCTGAAAGAAAAATGAAGAGAACTGGAGGTTAATGAGGGGAAGGAAAGAGGAGAAAGAAAATGAAGGCTAGAGGGACGATGTGGATCGAAAGTCAGATGAAGCTTTTCATTAAGGCCTACAGAAAGCACTGTTATCTTGAGATCTCTGTTGAAAAGATGAGCAACATTGCAGAATGTGTATGGGATCAAGTACTATCTATGGCAGATCCAATTTGATGCTATACGTACAGCTGCTTGAATAATAAAGCATCATGACTGTTAACAGACAGGACTGCACTTCAGCTTTCTATGCAGAATTTGTGTGAAGAACTGGTTACGTTAATTGGATGTACTACTGAGTCGACATCTTTTTAAAAGATTTCTTAAGTATAATTGAAAATAAACAGTATAATACTGCCCAAGAGAAAATAAATAAGTATAGGCTTCCTTACAATCTCCTAAAAAGCCAGGGGAGTAGAGCACTGTTAAGTAGAAATACAAAAGCCAGGCTCAGTATGCAACATGAGTTGATACTGATGCTAAATATTTGGCAATTCATTAAGTACATTAGTGAATAACTTCGGCACATTCGAGAAAAAAAGTCAGCTCCTCCACATCACATCGCCCACCCTGGTTTATTCTTACTTCTCTGTAAGTGAGCCATGTGCTACTGCATCCTCATGACTATGGCCCAAAGGCTCAAATTCAATACCATGAAAGCTGTGACCCTGGTATTGGAAACAAAACAAAACAGAACAAAAACAAACAACCCCCCTCAAATCTCATAGGCTTTTAGGAACTTGGTCCTGATAGGACTCTGTTTCTTGGCTGTAACATCAGATTTGCATTCCTTCTGCTTCTCGCTATTCAAATACAAGGTAGAGATCTTATCACATGTTGCAAGAACTGCAAATGACCCATATCTGTACACATGAATTATCTTTCTCTCATATGAAAACTGTCTGTGAGGCCAATGAGTGCATGCAGTGTACTTCTAATTTTTGTCATTGTCTATGTCAAATTCTGAAAGATGCTGGCAGATTCCTTTTCACATATACACTCAAGTATACTTTGCACTTGTGTTCAAAATTGCTTTTCATATGGTCTGGAAAGGCCAATAAATAGGTATTATGTGTATGTTATAATGCAGACAGCATGCTCCCAGCTCTTTGCAGACATAATGTAGACACTGTAAGCATAAGCTTCAGCTAACAGTAAGAGGGAAAGAAGGCAGGTCATGGGGCTCTTGAACCTTCTCTTAACTTGCGACTTACGCCAGTTATACCTCTCTTAATTCTGTGGCTTATGGAGCCCTACATAGTATTTCTCCCAAGCAGGTTTCATCCTAGGGAAATGAAGATGAGGAGTCAATTTTACTTTCCAGCATTTGCCCTTGTGCCCCAAATTCTTTCTCAGATTACTTAAAAAGGTTTTATTTTTTAGCAAAGTAAAGAAAGTATTTTACTGTGCATTTTCCTATCTATTACAAATGAAATTAAAAACCAATGCTTTCAAGACCTTTTTTCGTACGGTAACAACTCAATTAAAAAAAGAAAAAATGCCATTCGTAGCTGCAGTACTGGAAAGCTATATGAGTTCAGAGCATAACATTTGCTTATAGCAACAAAACCCTGCCAATAAATGATCTACTAGGTATCTATCTTATACGCAGGATTGAAACTCATCCCAAAGCAATGCACTGTGTTCTGCTGTCAAAGGAATCCTCATAGTTTGTATGTAGAAATTTACTTCTGAGAGTCTACTACAAATTTACATAGATAACTTCTGATTTGACACCGAGAACATGACTGGAATTAGGCCATGGGGATTTTTATTTGTGTAAGAACAGAAATTAATAGTTAGATTTATTTCCAAGTTTGTGGACCAAAATTAATATAACGATACATACAAGTATCAGTCACATAGGTTTAGTCCTCCTCAGCTGAAAAAAAATAGGCTGGTTTGATGGAATTTGTTATATCTATAAGAATTAAACAGAAGGAGGTAGATAAAGTGAGTGAAGAGGAAGACCTCTAAATTATCTCTCTGTCACTTTGAGAACTGCAAAGACTCGCACAGTCCACGTGATCTCCCATCATCATCAGAGAAAGACGATTTTCCACTACAGTTAGAATCTTCTCATACTGGCCGGGTCAGCTCCCATGAAAAAAAAAATCACTGCTTAAACATAATAGAAGAGATATTGCATAACCCACAAATACTTCTCTCTCTCTCTCTCTTTTTTTTTTTTTTTTTTTTTTTTTTGGTGCTGGCTAGAACCTCCAAACCTACTGGTATGCATCATGTTGTTGTGGGTGTACTTACACGTCTCCTTGCTCGTGGTGCTGGCTCTGGTGTGTTAGGAGAAGTGGATTCATTTGGTGTTTCTGAGGTTGAGCTAAGAGATGAGTTACTGCTTGAAAGTTCTTTGTTCTGTCTTTTAGATCCAAATGGTAAGAGAAAGGCCACAAAATCTGAAACATCTTTTTGCTCTTCCCTCTGAGAGTCCTGCTTGAGTTTGTAGGCCCGGTCATTGGCAATCACTTGGGACAAAGGCATTCCAAAAGCCTGGGGAGTAAATTCTGCAACAACAACAACAAAAAATACTTATAGAACAGCTGATATTTATTTAGTTCAAAAAGAATTCAGCATTAAGCTGTTAAAAATAAAAAAAAAAAAGTCTGAAGTCCCTTTAAATGTACAATAATTCCAATGAGGTAAAGTATTGCATAATCACAACATTCAAGAAATAATAGGACAAGTGCAAGGTAACTGCAATTTACGGTAGCAGAATTCTGTTTCTAGTTGGATCATACAACATATACCACATAGAACCTTGGAAAATTAATTGGGATCAGATCTGATAAAAATTTTAATTTCCACTGAAATTAATCGGAAGTCAGGTACCTTTAGCTACATCCAGATGAACCACCAGAGGCTCTAGAATCATGAAGCTGGGAACTTGCCAGAACATGCCACAGCGCTCTCATGTTTCATACCCTTTCACCAGGTCTTTCTCGCAAATGCTGCAGGGCCAGCATTAAGGGTAATAGTAAGCACGTGGGTCTCACTACAGTGTGAAGGGTATGTACCTGTACAGGGAGTTTGTAAGTGCATCCAGTCTGTCCAGCATCAGCTGTTCAAACTAAGCCTTCAAAGGTCTGGTCCTCAGGCCCTTTTTCATATATAAGAATTATATAACCTTCAATATACTGGTAAGATTAAACCAGTTGTAAGAGTGGTATACCAGTATAAAGATTATTTGTAACAGTATAAAAGTAAGTATTGTTATATAAAAACAGAACATCAGGTTTCATCAATTAAAAAACAAGCAATCCCATCACAGCTCAGTATAACTGCACAGTATATACATCAATATAATTGTAATGTACAAAACCTGAAATATTTTAGATCTCAAAGTCAAATGCTCAAATCTTTTGCAAAAGAGAAAAATATTCCACAGCACATCAGCCAACAACAACAAACCTTGAAGTTCTGATCACTAAGTTTCAAATCTAGACCCATCTGAAATTAATGGCATCAAAGCTATTGGGTCAGACTGCAAAACAGAATTATTTTGTGTTCAAGTGGAGCAAAATAGCTATTGAGTCAGTTCATCGTGGTGAAAATGGGTGTGATTTCAACTAGACTCCAGCTTCAGACCTGCTTTTATCAGGGATAAATAAGGCACTAGAGATTCAAAGCAAATTTTTATTTAAACGGACTAAAAAGGGAACAAGAACCAAACAAAAATTCCTCACATATTCATCTTCACTTCTGTCACAATCATCTAAATGTTTAAAGCCTAAAGTTCCTCTTGGGACTAAAAGACCAGCTATATCTTTTAGGACACTTTCAAATTTTATCTGTTTGCATTATCATTAAGATTAAAGTAAGGCACTGAAAAGAAGATTATGCTTTATGAATCTTGGATGAGAACATTACTATTGTACTGAAGGGATAAGGATCCATTGTTCTGATTTGGTGAAAAACATTACTGCCCTTTAGAAGTATGAAATGTTAAGATATGAACTAACTTTGATGGCCATGCAAAACTAAATCAGGAAGTAGATCCTCACAAATCAAGCAAGTCTGGAGGTGACCAGTGAGTAAAATGACTTCTAAATGACATCTAAATTGATTGCATTTAACTCAGAATAAGAAAGAATATCATCACATATGTATCAAGCAATGCAAGGATTGCCAATTTCAAGAGTCCACAGTTAGACCTTCCCTTCTACACCCAATGGAGTGTGACTGCAAAATGATGAGACTATTAGTATTGAAATATTCTATTGTTCCAAATTATCCAAAGTTAACATTAAAGATCACCAACTTACTTTGAAAAATCATGTGAAACACACCTGCAACATGACTTCCGTTCTGGCTGCCTAACTGGGTACTTTGTTACACCTCCAGTATCACCACGGATCTGTCCTTCCACAACCCTCACTGAAGAAAGCACACTGAACCAAATCAAATCCTGAAACAAGAAATATTTCTCTGTTCTTAGCTTTTAGTTACTTGTGCTTCAGAATGGGAGGTGACAGCAGTGGGTAGCCCCAGGAGGCCCAACAGCACGTAGATGCTGTTGATCACACAGCAGTGCTACACAGGGGGTGAGATCTAGTGAGATCCCAGAGCTGCTCCAAAGGATTTCCTTGAAGTGACTCTCTCCCTCATCTTCACTAGGTAAAGGCTGGTATTTTGAGGTAGGTGTTGCCCCTCCTCCCAAGCCCTCAGCTGTGGGACGCGGGGTTTTGATCCCTCTTATTCGCCACGTCTGTGGTCTGTGCCGCAGGGGAAGGACACAGAGGCGGGCTTGGTGGTGCTTCGCTGTAGGCCTCTTAGAGGACATGAACCGCTTCTCCAGTTTCTCAGTGTCTGGCAGAGACGGGGAACTGGATGAAAACCAGCTGGCGTATCTTCAGACTAAATACAGATGGAAGTGATGCTGGCTGGCAGTGGTAATTACTTTGAAGAAATGGCAAAATCAGAAACTTCTTGTTCATTTGTTGAAATTCAGAAGAGTGGCTGCATCCTCCATCATGTCACGGCCTTCAGTTCTCACCAGAACTACTGAGGGGGCTAGGGATGTTTTGCCCACAACTCCTTGGAAGTATTCAGTTCCCACAAGTTCCTTGTTCGATATGTCATGTCCATAACAGAGAAAGTCAGCCTTTCTGAAGCTTCAGATTCATTAAAAAAGGCAGGAGCCATAGTCACACAAAGGACTTAGCAACTTCTTGCTGGGGGAACAGGACACTGACTCAGATGTGAGATGTATAGGTGTAAGGCTCTGGTTCCACAGCTAAGCTAAAAGTACCAACCATGTATTTGTTACGTATAGGCTGGAGACCCCCACCATCAGAGTTGTTTCATTCTGTGTAAAGAAATGGTCCTTGGAGCAGGGGCTCAAACTTTGGTCTGCTATACACTGAGTGCCATGGCCACAAAGCTACTGAGTCATGCACTCCTTTTAAGTCCAGTTAAAATTTGGTTATTCACTTGCTCAATTATTAAAGTGGACAGCTTGAAAAGAAATTTTGGAGAGAGCACCATGTAGGACTGTGAAACAACCTGGCACTCTTTTGCTGTTCTGGAGCAGTGCATGAACTCTCTTACCAGAAAGTCCATTTTGCAACTAAGGCAGGTTTCTTAACAAAATTTTGACTAAAACTGGTACATTCCAAAAAAAGAAAAAAAAAATCTTTCTGTGCCGGTAAATCAGCATTTTCTAATAAAAAGAAATATTTCATATAAAAACTCCCAGCCAGTTCAAATAAAAGTTTCATTGACCAGAAATCCTTTTCTTTGCTTATCAGATAATCCATTGCTCATACACTAGCCACACAGTTAGCATACTTGGCCTCATGCCACACAATCCAAGTACAGTTTTGAAGACTTCTCTGAAGCTTCAGCTAGCAGAAACTGTGGCTTCCATCCCACGAACCACAGCAATCTAGTAAAAACCAGGGGTCTATACTCTAGACCTTAATGAGGCCTCCAATGCTAGTCAAATGAACAACATATAGCACAGCAATTTTTCATAGTCTTCTTAATCTTCTCCCCCCCCCCACAAGGTACAGCTTAAGTGCTGATTTTGAGCTGATGGAGCCTTGTGATTAAATTCTATTGAGGTACTTGTACTAATCATTTTTAAATGACAGGAATGGAGTGGGAGACACCTGAAAGACTAATATGCTCTCAGAGGGATTTTTAAATCAGACACTTTGGCTGGCCAGACTGGGTAACTCTGCTTTCGCTAACTACAGTTAACCACTTCAGATCTGGAGAGAGAGAGCAGTGAAAGGAAGAAAAGATGGAAGATGGAAACCATAATCCATTAATGGGATGGTAAAACTCCCTCCATCTGACAGTTTGTCAAAACACTGAACTGACTGCAGAAGATCAAAGGTAAGACAAAGTGCTCTCAGCAGTAGGAGTAGGAGTGCAGGTGAAACTCACTCCTCCAGCTAGTCTGAGCTCATTTACCTTCAAGAAGTGATGTGAGACCTTCCCAGTTATTTGGGTTTTGTGTGTAGGAAGGACTTTGTTTTTTAAAAAATTAAGATGTTCTTCAATACTTCAGGTAATATTAATGTAAAATACAACAGAAGGTTGTTTTGAAAGACTGTTCACATGCCTACAGAGGGACATTTTGTGAGTTTTAAAAGAAGCACAATAGGGCACTGAAAAGGCTTGCAAAAATAAATTTCTGATGAACTGTAATGAAAAAGAAGCTTCATACGCTCAGCTCTTTCCCTAGGCTATTCTCAGGCATGCTGACATTCTTACATGTCAAATTACTGAAGAAGAATAAATGGAAGCAATAAGAACTACCTCTAAATTTACTAAGAACGGCTGCGAAATAAACATGGAAGAAGATGTTGAGAATTTCTAAATGTAACTAAAGGAAAATCAAAGATCTGTTCCTGGACATGCATCTCTCACAGAGTTAGCAGCACCTCTTTTTCTCAGAAACAACAGCATGTATCTGTTCTCATATATCTTAGCTCTGCTAAGGCCCCACAGAGGAATGCCTCAAGCATTTACATTCCACACAGGAACATGACCAGAAGGGATGACTCCTGGTTGCCAAACAAATCTTACAATAAGTGATTATTATTTCTGAATATATCTCATCGTTCACCTGCAGAGTTTACTGGAAGTACGCACAAACAGAGCTCGTTTATTGATAAAATCTTCCAGGAGAAACCCTTTCTGAGAAGCACCTCTCCCTGGAATGCTTGAGTGGGCTCTCCAAGGAGGCATGCTTATGCTGACCTCCCTTTCGCTTGCAGGAGGCAGATGAAAGGCACTGCCCCTGCCCTCGTCAAATTTAGCACTGAATTTGTAAGGCAACAGAACCCGGCTGCCAGCATGCAGAGCATCCTGAGAATTTCTTATTCCAGGCACCACTGACATTTTACTGTTCTCCTAGCCTGAGTACTGTTTGTCAGCAGCTAACGCAAATGTTTGGAGACATATGCGGACAACACGATGATAGTCACGATGGCCCTAAATAACAAGGAGGCAAGCTAGAGAAAAGCAAAGACATCAACAGCAGCTGAAAATATTGCCTTTAATATCTGGGTGGAGTGCTGCTCTCCTATTTAGTTCTTTTACATCCGGCAAGTTTTGCTATATCCTGCTCTGGTGAGTCACTCAGAGAAGTAAAAACAAATGAAAAAATACTTTAGATTTTTTTCTCTTTTAATTAGATGATGACAGATGTACCCATCAAATATGCCAAAGCAATATCAATCTAATTTAAAGCATATTCAATTTTACTTTAGTGTCTGTGACGACCTTCAAAAGTATAACAGTTTGCAGAAACTCTCATTTAACTGATAGGCAGGTTGATCGAATGATCTAGCTAAATAAAATGTGATGTTATGAGAGCAAAAACTCCACAGATTGGACGGAGTCCTAAAATATGAGTGATTACATCTCAGAACAGTCCTGGAAGATAGGAGTACCATATCCTTTTGATTATGCTTCTAAAGTATAGCCATCAGTTGGAGTGGAGTTGAGGGAGAACTGTCTCAGGCACAAATCTGTGAAAGGTTGTACCTCCAGGCAGAATTACTCTAAAAGTCTCCACCCTAGAGCGGTTCAGCACGTCTGTGCTAAAGGGGAAGAATCGTCAGGCAAGGTCAAGTACAAAAATCCTCCACGTTCTTTTTCAGGAACTGCCCATACCCATGGACAGAGCTGACTGTGAGCACTATAAATGCTCTTTGCACTAAGGTGGCCAAAACTTGTCTATAAAAAGTGTTCTGGGTATCTGCTTCTCTGTTTCCACTTTGACATCCTTCTTCTCCCTGTTTCCTTCTCAGAATGGTGTGGTTTAACTAGTGACCAAGACAAAAATGAAGAAGGCATTCCTTACAAGCATGAGGACTAGTGACCTGCAAGGGTGAATGAGTAAGTACTCTTGGCCTTTTGTGTGAGCACACCCACGTCCACAGTGCAGAGTGTTTGTTTTGGACTGGTTGCCCAGTAATGGAAGATATTCTCTTTATAAAATAAACGGTAGACATGCTTGTTAAAAAAACACTGTGGAACAGAGCAGGATAATACTCTCAGCTTGCTGTGACACACAAAGTGAGAGAGGTTAACTTTGACTTGGGCTTCGGTAACACAGAGATCATTGTTTAGGGAAGCAGGTGTGGCTCAGCCAGTATGTGAGCACTGCGGCCTCATCTTTACAAACACAAGCAACACCAACCCTTTAAGGTCTACATTTTTCTTTCAAAAGCCAGCTCTTGTGTCTGTACTCTCACAACATCATCTGAAGGCTTGGGGACTGTGTCCCTCCTAATTCTTGAACCTCATGCCCTTGTCCCTCATGCATAGCCCTCCAACACTGCCTGATGCCCCACATGAAGCACAGCTTCCACCATGCACATACACATCCCAAGCACATGCAGCACAGCAGTATGTGTTATGCTGTGCTGCTGCTTACCACAGCAAATAGTTATTCTGGACCAACCATGCTAGGCTAACTGCCTATGCAGCACAACTTTGTTATAGGTTTGCTATAGGCAATGAATTACACAGCTTTCTTCTCAATCTGCTGACACAGCTGGTTGGGAACCTAAATCCTTCTGATTTCCTGGCTCTTTGTGCCCTTACTGACTGACCTGCCATCTCTGTCAGTCCAGCAGACCCAATGGAAGAAGAAGAAATATAAATTCTGCTATTCAAGTAGTGCTGGGCTATTTACCCTTAGGTTTGTGTTTCTATAGCAATTTGTATAAGGGGAGAGCATATAAGACATCCTGGAATTCACACTATAAATGAGAAAGAGACAACAGAAGATGGGAGGAAGAGGATAAAGAGGAGGGGTACATGTTGGAAATGGCCTGAAGTTTAAAAAAAGTGTGTGGGGGGGAAATTAAGAGGATCAGCATAGTATTTGTTAAAAATGCATGGCTGAGGTTAGTCAGAAGATATGAGCAATGCCAAAAACCAGGAAGTATATAAATATATAAAAAGATGAAAAAGCACAAAGTGCTGACCTTTGCTGTGGGCAACTACTGAGCCCTAAATGGAAAGGTGAACTCAGAAAAATCTATATTAATAAAAAGAGAACATCCATCGCAAACGTAACTAATAAAATGGAGTATAAATGCTAACATGCAAGGTACATCTAAAAAAGTCCCAAATTTATAATTGCAGAAAATATTATTATTCATGAAGTGCTCAAGCAGTATTATTGAGTGATTATCAGAAACAGAGGTCAGGTGAAATAAAGTGAGGCTATAAGGGAATCATGAAAGTCCAAAGCAAGGCACAAGAAAAATGTTTGAAGTATCTCTGCTCACAGAGAATTAAGAGGAACAAAGAGTAATGCTGCAGTAAGTATTTATATACATCACAAGTGGAAGCTATCATCTCTTAAGGCCAAAGGAAAAAACAAAGGAAAAGTGGCATTGCAGGAGCTCTGGAAATACAATTGCAAAGATCCACTGGGTTGACACAACAAAATAAAGTCTTTGATGAATTATATCTATTATCTCTAAAATCAGCTACTGCAATAAAGAAAAATGTGAATAAAAAGATGTAATATACTTAAGACTGTCAAAATAGCTTCTAAGTAGAAACTTTCAAGGGAGACTACTAAAGTATCATAGAATCATAGAATCAGTAAGGTTGGAAGGGACCTCCAGAGATCATCTAGAGTGTTATCCATACGGGGGGAATAGATAGAAGTTCTTATTGGATCAAAAATTTGTGATAGACAGAAAATTTTAAAAAGACACAATTAGTCATTTGCCATTTCCTAAGCTTAAGAACACCCCAAAGATCCATATGAAGATGAACATCAGGCAAATGTGCTGACCAGAAGGGAAGGTTTTGCACAAAACTATGTTGCTTTGTACTCCTAAGTCTAAAGAGAATTATGGGAAAAAATAAGGAAACTAGCAGCATAATGAGTGATTAATTACACTCCAGCCAAATGTGAAGTAATGTACACTGAAGGGAGCAGTATGATAGATTTTTCCCCAAAGGTGATTATAAAATCATTAAACCACTTCCTCGAAGGCTTGTTCCGCATGTGGACTCAGTACTGCATCAAGCGATTCTCATAACAAATGAGAGATTTTACTCTCTGTTATTCACAAAGCAAAATGGGATGCAACTGGATTTATCCAAACAAAAGCATTGAAGGACTTTTCATTTTAGAAAGATTAATGCAAATAGTTTCCAGTCATTTTCAAACCAAGAAAATAATAATCACATATGAAGTCATCAAATAAACAAAAATTAAAGGAAAAGCATGTTCTTTCCAATAAATACAAAACAACTTTCTAAAGAAGATACTCATTTTTTCATGGAATTTCAAAGTTCCATTCTTCTACTAAATTTGATTAGGATCAATAACATCAGATTAACCAAATCGCTTCACTGTTATAAATTTGTGTGTTTGCATGTATGTTTGTGGAGTGGGGTTCAATAGTGTTTTACTTTTTCAGAACTTCTTTTCTAGGAGTGAACACAAAATTATATGCACAATTACCTACATGCACAAAACAATAATTTCAGAGACTAGTTTGAAGTCTCCATCTCTAGACTGCGTTCAAAAGGCAGTAAATTACAGGTCAAGTCCAGTGGATTAGGACTCAGCTCATAAAGCTGATCAGTGTCCAAACAAAAGAAGTCCAACCATATCTGTCAATCTATGTCATTTGAAGTATATTAAAAGCCAACAAGGCGGTTGCACTGAAGCATTTATACATTTTAAACAATGGCTATTTTCTTAAGGTGAAAAAGAAAAACCAGTCAATTGACTAGCTTGCGCTAGGCTTGGTTCACATGCTTTCTGAATTGTAAAAGAAGAGTGCAAGTGTAGGTAAACAACTGGATCATATTATCCAGACTGCACTCTGCAGTAGATGGAGAAAATGTACAGAAAGAAAAATGAAGGGAAGATCCAGCCTTTACTTAACTCCTCTTCTCCTGGGAAACAAGCCTTCAGTCAAGGACAGCTGGCTTATACTAATGAAAAATACAAAAGGAGAGGGCATATTTTGCAACTTGGAAATAAAAGTCTAGGCAACACATCAGTGTGGTAACATTCTCTTACCCTAGAAAGGACACATTTAAGCCTAAAGAAATCCTATATGCAAAACTTAGACCTGATCAGTGAATATGTACTCATTTCATGTTACCTTTGTCTCTGTTCTTCTCCTTCCCTAATGAGTCCAGTTTCTTTCTTAATGATTTCTTCCTCTTTTGACCATCTGTAAGAGCAAAAATAGGAAATAAGTGAAGAGAAATACTGCTGAACAAACTATTGCATAAACTGGAAGATGCAACTGAGATGACCACGGTATGGAGAGTCAGGAAGGATGTGGGTACATTCCACAAAGGCTGGGGGCTGTCCCGTTCCTTCAGCTCTGAAGAGTGCATCCGTGTTCACCCAAACACTGAGGTTGTGAATAGGAGAACCAAAATAAATCCTGCAGCATGCTGCCGGGCACATGGACACCTGCATGGTCCCAGATCCCACGGGGCAGAATGGAAAACTAACATGGAAAACTTAACAATTCAGACTGTTGCAGGATGCTCATGATAGGTTACTGGAGAGCAGGTCCCACAAACCCAAAAGGCTGTGCTTTCCCCTCATCCATAGTCATAGGACTATGATTCAGTCGGGGAGCTGGAGGTAATATTTGGAGAAGGAGGACTAAGCTCCGAGAACAATTCCGCATACCAGTCACACCAGCTGGTTGACAACTGACCATCTTCACATGACACATCTGATCTCAGCTCACACTGAGAGCTTGCAGTTTGTCTAGACTGGTTCAGACGGATTAGTCTTAGAGAAATTATTGTTCTGATACAGTATATATTATCCAAGTTTTCGCTAAGGCATTAAGGACTAAGAATTTTAAAAATGGGCACAGGCAGGTTTATTCTTGAAACAACTATGTCAAAGGTTGGCTATCACTACTTCCTTCAACAGCACCTTAGATAATGAAAAGTCAACAAAAATGTATTTTATTATGTCTCAACAAATACTTAAGACAGGAGCCTGCTTTAACTCGTCACTTTTTAGTTTTCTAAATCCAAAGAAATATAAAAGGTCTATACTAACACAGGCACCACTCTAGCTAAAGGTTAGCGGATGTGCATCTTTGTCTTACTGGTTTTGTAATATGGCAGTAATTCAAAACTAAACACACAGTATTTCTGTTTCACTTGTATAGTAAGAAGAACACCAAACAGTCTGCCTCAACATGTTTTCTTAGTTTTTTAAAAATATGTCTTAAGTGGGCTTTTACGGTAGGGAACATACTATGAAGGATTGAAGGGGATGTCCTTGGATTAACCCTCATCCTTGCAATTACAGTCAATAAGATAATATAGTCCGTTCCCCGATCTTTTCCCCTCAACTCCTATTGAAAGCCATTCTCAGAACACAACTCAACAGACAGCTGGACAAATTCTGATCCTTTCATGGCCAGCTCATATCCTATTTTATCTTAAACTAAAATTTCTTGTTGCCTCATGTAGCTCCTGTTCCATCCTCTCCATTTGAATGCTTGTACTCTGGATATATTCAGAGAGAGCAAGAGTGTCTGCTCCTAGCACTCACTTAACTATGACATTCAGTTTCTATCTCTTGAGATAGAGGCAGGTCCTCTTTCACTGGTTATACTAATACCCCTTTTCTGTATTCTCCCCTTCAGTGAGAATTGATCTCTCTGAACTATGACTGAATAGAAATGATAAGGTATTCAAGATGAGATTTCACCAGTGCAATGGTGGTAATTCATTGCCTGATATGGCCTATGATTAGATTTCCCTTTTCAATAGTCAGATGACAAGTTCATAATTCATAGTCATACTTTGATTGATTTATAGGCCGAGTTCTTTCACACCTTCTAACATTTCCAGTTCATAAAACTGAGCTTATTACAGAAATTCTTCTTTCACTTCTTTACAAAATAAATAGTCAGTAGCCCGCTTACGTAGATAACAGTATCACTTGTTTTCAGAGGGTTCCCTACTCCTTTTATGTTCTGGCTTTATATACATACATGTATTTATATATGTGCATGTATGTATGTCTGTGTGTTTTAATTATATTCTACGTTACAAATTCAAATTACTGCTTCACAGTGGCCTTTTGATAAATGACTTCTACCTCTTTGGAGTCTTGGAGTCTTTATGGAGACCAAGACACCCTACTAAAGTTTACTGAGATGCAAAATTGAGAACAAAAGTTGAAATTGGATCTAAAATACAGAGGTTTTCTACTACAATTACACAAGTGCAACTTTTGAGGGGGTTAATGCTACGTAGTTTAACACAACAGAAATATAAGAAAAATGAATGCTATTCATTATAGAAAATGGAAACAAATGACACTGATTTACACAGGGAAAATAGGTCAACAAATTCTAGGGCCAAATTGTCAAGGCTTTCTCATGAACCTTGTTCATACTGAATGATTCCTTCAACACCGAAACGACAACTGAGAGAACATTTCTGCATTTGTCTCTGCAAGCCTTGGATTTTGTATACAAATGACCAGGCCCAGAGGAATGTGAAGAAGCAAGAAACAGTTTTGGAGATGGACAAAACTAGAAAACACAGGGAAGAGCCCATTCTAAGCCGCAGTGCATACCTGAAGCAGAATGACAGAGAGGAGGCACTTGTACAAACGGATGCAGTCCCACTGATGTCAGTGGACCTAGAACCATTTACACCAACTGAGAATTTACCTCCCTAAGAAAAAGACTTGCATAAGAAAATGAGACTGAGATGCATCTTACTGAAGAGCTAAAGCACAGAGGATCTGCCAGGAGACCTGAGTTCAGTTCCAGCTCTCCTTCTCCCAGCAGAAGGCATGATAAATTATGATCTATATTCTGCAAAAATAAATATGCTTTGAAATGACAGTTGATTCAGGTTATGTAAGGAATAAGGACTGCAGAAATACTCAAGAAGTGCCAAAGGGCTTGGGCAGTCCTGGCACTTTTAAACCTTAAATCTATCCAATTCATAATAATAATGCTTAATAGTTATTATTTACACTGTGTTTTGAGAACATAATTAATATCCAAAGCATTCTTGGGAAACAGGTAAAGTATCATTACCTATGTATAACACTTACTGTGTCTTTCTAAATTAGAAAATATTTATGCAAAGTATTACTACATCAGCCCAAAGTACTATTAAATACAGCCTGGTATACTCAGTCGTGACTTGAAAGTGTTTAAACTACAAAGCCAAACCACTAGATTTTATCTGGCCTTCTGCATATATAATTATAATTTATTGTCTTCTTTCTATAAAGTAACAATGTATTACTTGTCTAGCAGATTCCACACAAGAATATTAGCAAGACAAGTGAAGTACTCAAAAGACAAAAAACATCAAAGTGAAGGAATCAAACAAGAAATTTCAAAGTGAAGGAAGTTGCATTGTTTTAGCCCTTTCTGAACCCATTCTGACTTTTCTGAAGAAAATGTGCCTTGGCAGCTGTGTGTGATCAGTTGTTTCAGAAGTGAACTTGTTTGTTGAATACTTACTAATTTATATCTTCACTGCATTTTTCACTGCAGTGCATACATCACCCTCTGAGCATCTATATATTAAGACTAACATGATGAATATTTTAAAAAATGGGAGTCTAGAATCAAACTCCTGAGTGCGCAGTAAATTGCTACATGACCTTTTTTCCAAAGCCGTGAGTACTTCCAGCTTCAGATAAAGCCAAGAGGACTTTTCTCTTTGAAAAATTAGGTCATCTACTTTGGATTTTGTTTTGGAACAAAGGCTACAGAATTCTGTAGGGTAAACAGCAAGAGTATTTCCACCAATATATCCGACTTCGGACAAGAATTTAGGAGTCTGACTTTTGGGTGTTTTTGAAAATTTTGGTTTAAGGTTGAAATTCAACCACAGCGACAACACTAGCACCATTTAATTTTCACTAAAACTCTCAACTCATTTCAAGACCTGCATTTTCCTCTAAGTGAGACCAGGGTTGTACAAACTAGGCAATAGGAAGCTATTTTTATGATCAAAATATATAAATTCCAGCTTAAGAAAGAAAAAAAAAAGGGAAGAGGGTACTTCAAAATATAAGTCGTTGACATATTTTTAATGCCAAATTTCTGTGTTCAAGATCACCTACCAGCACCAAATATGACTGGGATAGAGCGCAAACTGAATCCTGTTACTCTCGCTTACCCAAAATACTGCTTTACTCATTCTAAAGTTAGGGAAACCAGAATGCCTAGTTAGTGGGTATGATTGCTGCTAAGCATAAGCAAAAGCGTCACAGATTAGGTAGATGGAATTTCCTCATGATGATACAGTTAATGGGACACCTGGAGTGAACAGTGAGGAATTCTTGCCACCAATTTCATATTATGTCACTAAATAGTCACCGTACTACGAAGCCTTAGTGAATTTTCTTTAACTTGTTTCGTAATTAATATAATATAAAGTAAAAACAACAACAGCACCTGAGCTTTCTAAGTCATGTTTCTGACAGTATCACATATATTACAGATACTTCAGATGATGGAAGTTTTCCTGGGAGTAAGTTTGCAGTGAAGCTTAAAAAAAAAAGATTCTTCTGCTCTTCCTTTCTTTATGCATCAACTAATGAATTATACTTATGAATGGACCTTCTTTTTCATAGAATCATAGAATCAGTAAGGTTGGAAGGGACTTCTGGAGATCATCCAGTCCAACCTCCCCACTCAGCAGGGTTACCTAGAGCATATTTTTAAGTCACTTATATGCAAGGACACCTTTTTGTTAACCAAAAACTTTTTTCTAATACGTAAGGCCAATTAGAGGCTTTAAATTAATTTAACTAAGTGTTTTTTGACAAAAGAAATGTTTTTTTGCTTACCAGTTTACTAAACAAAAAAACATGCCTCTCATTTATTGGCATCTTCCTTTGCTTACAAGAGTTGTGTTTCTTGTCCATTTAGGGAAGAAAATTTGTCCTGTTCTACAAGTAAGGGTTATTTTCACACAGAATAATGAGAGGAGTTATGTAAGAGATGAATATCACACCCATAGCTCTTTCATCAAAACAGAAACAAATGATAATCCTGATATTGAAGGCTATTTGAGATTTCTAAAGTACTTTGTAGTAGCTGTATTCATGACCATTTTCATTTGATGGGGTGCTAATAACTGGATACAATTAAATGCAAAGAAAAAACAAGTAAAATTAGGATGTATTTTTTAGAAGTGCAGTCAATTCTATCTTGAAAATTACTTTCAGTGGCATCCAATGCACCAAGTCTGATCTGCCTTGCAGACTTCTCTGTTCACTTCACTCACTAGGAATGATTCATTTTCAAAGTGCCAGCCTTGGAATCAGCCTGGGAACCCCAAGCCCAGCTCTACTCTCTCTTGCCTGAGCAACATTTCAACTAATAAGGACTCTGCAATCCGAAAATACCACTGAGCTCGGCAGACAGAGCCCAATGAAGAACAGATTGTGCTTTATTCTTTCACGGATGCACCGTTTGTGCTTGCAGACACTTCTGGTCACCATACAAAGCAAACTTGCTTCTGAATGTGCACTTGGAGCTGATCTTTTGAATAAGAGGATGCTGGTTTCACTTCATCATTTTGTGACTATAAATGTCTGTCTTGAAATATTTATTTAGATTAACTTGGGTGTTGAAACGCACTGTCCTCATGCAGTAACTTTCCAGCCCAGCCAGCTGCAGCACAGATGGAAGGTAAACATTTTCAATTAGAGAACCAGAAGCAAAAGTTTTTGACACATAACGCAATACGAAAATGCAAAAGCTGAGCTCACAGGTATTTCCCATCCTTCTCTTTCTCCCTTTAACAACACACACACACTTTCTAGCAATACAGATTATTATACAGCTTCACAACTCCAGGGCTCTCTCTCTACTGCAGTTCTCACTCTGCATCTACTTGCTGCTCTCTAATTGCACTTGGTTTTAGATTAGCACTCCTTTGCACTTGTTAACCTGCAGCTAAAATAAGACAGGCCATATTAGCAGGCTCACATCTGCTTGCCTCCGCACGTTGCCCAAGCTGCTGGCAAAGGACAACGCTGAGCTACTCCGTCAGCTCCCTTCATACCTGCCCGTCTACTACAGTGTTTCTCTGGCCATTTATGACAACAAACAAGCTTGAGCCTTTCCAGTGCCACCAAGTTCCTGATGGATGTGTGAAGGCAGAAGAAACAAGCAACACTGATAAGGACAGATGCAAACCTCATCACATCAGAGGGACAAAAGTGCCTTCTTTTTCTCTTCCTCCCCATCCTATAAGACTGTTCTGCAACCTGTTGTTATGGGATGTAGGTTTCAATTGCTTTGGCCTATTTATTGTATTATTGACTGGTAAAATAAACCAAAGGAGTTCCAAAGCACAAACATGCAGGTTTAGGTGATGCTGCTGCTGGAAGCTTAAGCTTTGCATTACAAACAGCTTGCTTCTTTACTGTGTAATGCTAAGGATTCAGCCATAATGATATATCAATGAAATTATTTATTTAGAAAATATTCGTAAGTTGCCTTGGAACTAGCCTAGAATGCAGAACTGCTGGAATTCTGACCTACCTCCAAAGAAAGCTGCCCCCTACCAGAATTGGAATTTTATCAAACGAACAGCAGTTTACAAATAATTGATGCAAATAAAAAAAAGAGAAATCACTCCATAGCTTGGTTGTCAAGCATTAATAGATTTTTGATGCTTCATGGCTACATTAAAGGCAAAGGTGACATATTACTTTACACCAGCTGAGCATAGTATCAGTAGACTGTCCTGCTTTTTGGGAAAACACATCTAAAATGTGTAGTTCTAAATTAGAATCAAATCTAAAATGAAAAATGCACCGTTTCTATTGAACTCCATTTTCAAGGTCTATTTCTATCAGGAAGAGTTCATGTCCTAACTTGTTGAAGAAAAAAAGTTATGTGTAGCATAAGAGTGGGACATAGATAAGTCGAATGAAATAGGTATGAATTCCTTCCCCCTATAGAAAGCTGACTTCGGGAAGTGCTGTAATTCAGATAGCAAATACTACTTAGTTTCTGAGGACAGAGGAATCATAACAAAATATGACATTTCAACTCTATTTGTCTACACCTTCCCATGTGTACTGTAAGGTTTTAAACAATCTCCAAGTATATATGCTATTAAAAATAACCCCTTTTGTATTTTGAAATATGTTCCCCTGTGCTTGTCAGTACAAGGGACATATTGTTAACTGGTGGGTAAACGCATATGCAATGTAATTTAACTGTGAGAGTCAAACTAGTCCCTAGGGGATAAGGATTTCAGGAACTGGACCTGAATCATAACTGCAGAATTCACAGCCTTCAGGTCCTGCCACCTTTCTGCACAGCTCATCTGTGCAAGCAGAGGGGCTAAGGAGGAGACTCCTTCCCAGTGCTACCCCAAGCTACTGTACTTCCACAGTCCAGAAGGCTGCAGGTTTAACAGATGAACATGAGCAGAGCTATACCAAAAGCAACTCTAAAAAGAGCACAAAAAGCATGCCTGCTTTCAATTTGTTCATGCTGCGTATTAATATCCCTGAAATTGAGTCAGAATACTCAATTATCTCAGAATTTCAAATGACCACACCAAAATTGAGATTTAGGCTCAACTTTCATTCCCTACTTTCTGTTTTTATTTTATTTTTTTTCATGTATTCCTTGACCTTTCTGTATTTGGTCTCCGACCAGAGATGATTTTGTTTGGAAAGTTTAAAGAAAATATTTTCAGCTGTTTCTGCATTACTGATGTGGAAAAATGTACAGTTTTACATCCTTTAAATACCTTCTTATTCACCAATAAACTAAAAATGTCTGAGAGTATTACATGAACTCTGAGGAATAAGATATTCACTAGGCTTTACAGAGGAAACTAAAAAGCACAGCATTAAACTATTTAAAGATAGTTAAAGTAAAAAAAAACTAATAAACTTTTGGTGCTTAATGGTATTTGCCACACTTTTAGCTGGCCCTAAGGAAAGAACCTCACTTTGACTTCGCAATAAGCAGCTGCTTAGATCTTTTTCTATGCAAGCACGAGGGAAACTGCTGCAGCCATACATAGAAGGGACAACGGAAATATCTTGCTCAAACAAACATGCAAAGCTACCTGGCAGCCTTTAGAGGATTACAAAGGAAGGACCAAACGCCCTTGCATGCCCTTCTATGGTTGTCAGCAGGGGCTAACAAAAAGCAGGTGGATTCAGAGAAAGGGAGAAAAGAAGCAGGAAACCAGGTTTGAATTCCCTGTGCACAGGCAGAGAGTCACTCTGCTTGCTTCAGCAGGCTATATTTGCTGAAGATTAACTGTGTCATACATACTTAAGTCCCATATCCTGTTTCTATCTAAAAAATGACAGAGTGGCCAAAGAGCAATTCGCTACACATTTTTTTCCAGGAAGGATCTTTCATGAAGCATACTGCCTTGCAACGGTATTGGAAGCAAAAAAATTTCTCCAGGCATACTGAAGTAAAAGGGAACCACTCTTTCCATAGCTCAGGGCAATAGACTGCAGTCAGACTAAAGATGTGATTTATGAACCAGCAACGTAAAGTAGCAGGTGAAAGATGACTAAAATATAGGTACAGTGTAGATTGCAGCAGTGCTCCTAGTGTGGCCGGAATTTCCCTAAACTCAGAAGAAATTCCTATTATAGATAGAATACGGCACACCAGGGAGTTTGCTGCTACCATTGATTCTTCATGAAGGCCACCTGGAAACCACGATGGTGGGCAGAAGTTTAAATGCTTTGAGAAAGACAACAACATTCCCTGCTTGGAGAACTTCCGTAATTGTTGGTAAAATAGGTCGGAAATGGTCTGCAGTACTATATCAGAACAAACTACAGTAAAAGAAAATATTATAGCTCTACAAAAAATAAACCAGGAGCATTGATACAGTAGTTGAGGTAATACAAATACAGATTATAGCTCTACAACTTCCTTAAACCCACGGAGGGGAAAAATTGTCTCCTGATTAAATAAAAAGCGATTTTACAAATACAAGAATAAAAAATACTTCCATGCCATTCCTAGTCAAGGTGACTCTTGATTTGATCAGAAGGAAACTTACTTTTACTTCCCAGAGTACTGGGCAGGCTAGAGGCAGACCAGTCTGCAGTTGGCATTACATTTTCTATGTACTGGTAAGCTGGCTTGTATACACATACTGGTGGGTCAAGCAGCAGCCAAGTTGCTTTATAATCTGCCTGAAGCATTTGCCCCGGATCGCTCTGCATGAGCACGGCTTGAGCTCTTCAAATGAACAGGGAATTCGCCAAATGGCAGAGGACCTGTCAGTGGTCATGGTCATGGTCAACTATTTCAGAGATCAATGGTTTCAGGCATCCCATACTATCACCTGACCATCGTGGTGTTGTTATGACCCCTTCATACATTCCTCTACTTGAAATTTCTCCTCAGAGAGGGAGCTGTGCAAGAAAATAAGCCAGCCTTCATAACTTGGTCTCCTCCCTCCAGCACTGATAAACCCAGGGTACAGTATTCTTCCACAGTGCTCAGAGCCTTGACGAATAACTGAAAGGAGAGAGTCGCCTTTAGTGCAAGGATGTGGACTCAAGCTGCAGAAAGTCTTTCAGGGGACAAGTTTGTCTCTCCAATAATTTAGACATTATTTCTTTGAAAAAAAAATGCCAGTATATCTTTTTTCTAACA
Organism: Rhea pennata; assembly: GCF_028389875.1. Lineage (NCBI taxonomy): Eukaryota > Metazoa > Chordata > Aves > Rheiformes > Rheidae > Rhea > Rhea pennata. The sequence continues at coordinate 137,878,463 of NC_084663.1, read as the reverse complement.
ATGTCTCATTCTAATCATTAATTGCCCTCTGTACAGGTAGCATCCATCACCATGCTTGCATGCTTTTTATTAATAAACAGAAATAGATGTTGAAAAATGATAAACTATATGGATAAAAGGTACGAGGAGATCTGCAGAGATCACCTAGACCAAATTCCTGCAGAGAAACAGAGTCAAATATTCTTTGACTACCAGAGACAGACATTTGTCTAACCCATTCTTTAAATCTTTTGGTACAGGATTTTAGTTCTCCCTTAAATCTCTGGGTAGCCTTTTCAGTGTAAAAGCCTGAAAAACAAATGCTATTTAGAATCTACGACAATTCAGTCAGTGCTCATTTCCTACTACACTGATAATGCTGAAAGCATCCTTACAGTGTAAAGGCTGATAAAAGAAAGGAAAAAATACAAGGATACACACTGTACAACACCTCTGATGAAATAAATCTATCTGTAGTCATCTTATCTTTCCTAATCAGTACTCAGTGACTGAATTTAGACTGCTGGCAGCAACTAAAACTGCACCAAAACCACACAGTCGAAAATTTAGAAACTTACCCTTCTACCTAAGTAGGAATCCTCATCAGGAATACTTCCCCAATGCACTTTTGAAAGAAGCAACATGCAGAAGATAAGAGAAATAAATCTGTTTTTCAACTGAAATTTTAAGATTTATAACAGCAGAAAATACACATTAAAGCAGTCTTCAGGCAAAGTCAAGCAGAACATGAAAACCAGTAGGCTGTAATGCCAGCATTTTATTCTTTGGTTTTGAAGATAAATTGTAATAAATCATAATGAGTAGTAATAAAGAACAAAATCTTAAGTCACTATAGAATCACCATATACATATATGGATTACTTGCAAAAAGCAGGACAGCCTAATTAAGTGTTCGGAAGCACAACTATTTTCAGGATCAGGACTACATTAAGTACTAAATACATTGTATTTGGTAGAACACAGGCTTAAAAAACAAAAAGAATCAAATCCATCTGATTTTGCAAAACACTGTGTGTACAGTCTACTTTTTATATGCCTTCTCATTCCTGAAACTAGTTTACTCAGAATGTATGTTTGAGCTTTTCTATTTATCCATGAGTAACATTTTAAAACGAAAGCTGAGATTTTCACGCAGCATAATAATATAGATAAAACATTTAATGTATTTATATGAATTTATAGGCCATAGCTATTTCAAGTGTACTATCAAGGAAATTATATTGGAAAGGACATTTCACAACTAATTTCTAAATCCAATGGGACTTCACATCAAATGTACACAAATGTATACAGCAATCACAAATGTACACGGCAATCGCTTAACAGTATCTGGATTTGCATAAAACGATCCTAACTCCACAAAAATCAGTATCTAAATGAGCAACACAATCCCCTAGAGTTACTATGCCCTAATAATCATTCAGTCCCAGAGAATTATGTTTTAGGACATTTGTACATGGAACTGTGGATCATAATACTTCCTTATCTATCTCTGGAGCTTCAGCAAGATCCTTCTGCCTCATTGCAATACCCACTGAAAGACAGGGATACTTCTGCTCACTGAGCTCAGCAAAGCAAAGTGTTCCCTCAGTTTCCATCCTCTTTCTCCAACTTCACATAAACATATCCACACAACAGGTAGATTCTTGGAAGTAAGACAAATATCTCTTTTAAAGATACTAACTCTGTTGCAATATATGCTAACTGTTTCATGCTCACATTAACAGTGCCACAGATTTCACCAAAAAGCCTAGCATTTGTATTTCCTTTCTGTATTTGTATAGCACTGAACAAAATGTATGATGCTTCTAGGTATATACCAAAATTGAAAAGGCAAACTTTTTTATTGGTACGGAGTACAGAAACATTTGCTTTTAAAACCATTAGCCTGTCACTAACTGATGGAATAAACATGCTGAATAAAGTATTCGCAGTATAAACAGACATGTAAAACCTACTATGTGATACCACAAAATCTTGGAAGTCAATCTGATGTGCATTACACAGTGTCTTTAGTAACAGTTGACTAAAAGCAAAGATTAGAGTGGAACAGATCACTAAAAACTTTCCTAACTCAGTGAAGATAATTTATTACTTCCCCTGTTCTACAGTTAAAAAAACATATTCTTGTAAGCTTCATTTATTTCAATTTTTTTTCTTGTCTCAATTATGGCTAAAAGTCAAATCTGAAAAAAAAATCACAACAAGAAATTCTGAAAATTTCTGCCTAGGGAGAAAAAAAAATGAAATTCTTGGCTTCCTTATCTCCCTGCCTGGAAAAGCTCCTGTTACTGACACTTTGACAAACTCATATGCAGCAGCCTGTGACACCGTACTCTAACCATCTTTACTCTGCAGCTGGGGCTTCTCTCAGCTTAAAACTTTAAATCCATTTTGTTTTCTCTTTTCATACTGAGAGATACTGCTTTTATTTTCTCAGGGGGAAAAATCCCCATAAAATTTATATATTTATATGGAAATTTGGGATTTTGAAAAAAAAAAGCCTCCATCTAAAATTCAGCAAGATACACGGTTTTCACTAAGCTCTCCTAGCAAGCCTGACATCAACAGAGCAGATCCAAGAATTATTAATATAATTAAAGAAGCAAAATTTAGCCTTGCTTGTCTCTAATATAACCTTCATGAACACAGCTGTATTAAAAGAAAACTTTACAAACAAACCATGGACTCATAGGATCATGTTGGAGACTCTTCTACATGGGAAGAATTGTCAGATGTTGCCTTTAAGAAGAGTGGTAATTCGCCACTCCACTTAAAAGATATAGTGTACGCCAATATAAAAGCCTCCAGTTAATCTCATAGCCCCACAAAGTATAGGATACAGTTTACTTAGATGCTTTCCACTGTTATAAAGTCTAAAAAGTGTATTACATGGTCAGTGATTAAACACAATGACCAGCTTGGAGCCATTACAAAAATGCAAGTCCAGATAAAAATCATAGTCACCCTCAGTGTTAAGGAAAATGGGTAATGAAATACAATGACGAGTAATGTAAACAGAAAACAGACCCAAAAATCCACTCTCTGCCAAAATAAACAAGAAGTAGAGAACACACAATTCTGAATTCCCATTTTTATTCAGAGCTTAACAGGAACATACTGGGGACAAAGTGCACCAATGAACAACAAAAAATCAGAAAACCCAACCATATATGTTTTGTTCAGTTTCAAAATTTCTTAAATTATATACTTATGAAGTGTTGCGCCTTCAAATTTAACTTACTTAAGGAAATTTAATAGCAGACTATTATTTATTTCACATGAGCAGATGTGCAGCTTCACACATCTGCACATCTGACAAAATTAGCTATAAAACTTGCATATGAAAATGTGCACCAGCACATACAAAAGCAGGATAAACTATATCCTTTCTAGAAATGATTAGGATTGTATTTAGGTCTCCCAGTTCAAGATTAGATCATATTCACTGTAATTTTAACTAACCGAGAGATCTGAGAACTAAATTTGGTAGACACTAGTCAAACACTAAAATTACCTTCTTTCTCCCCGTATGCAGTTCAGACAAAAGCTCAGGCAGAAAGTCAAACATCTGCTGTGATTACTGAAACAACGGCGTATGACCTGGTTGCTGCTAACAATAACTAGTTGTGTGGATATACACTCTTGTCATAGGTGGCATCAATACCGTAAACAGTCTTCTCAGTAAAGGCAATTCATCTCTTTTACTACATCTGGTACACTTGTTAAAATAGCTGGATAACATGTTTATCATCAGTATCATCAGTGGAAAGCAAAGACATTTCTGTGGCTCACCCTTGCATCTTTGCTTCAGAACATCTGAGGAACATTCAAATACACTAACTTCGTACTTTTGGGTTTATGTAGTACTAGTACTACAAGGTAAATACACTCTGGAATGTGGTACATGTTAAAACAAAAACACTGTATCAACGTAACATTAAGGCTGTGACCCAAGCCAACAAAAGCAAGACAATTCATCACAGAGATGGACGTTCTGGCTTTAGCCCAACCTATTGCATCTGTTGCAATCTGTGGCATCTGATCTGTTAACAATCCTGCACCAACATGTAACCTCAAAGTTCAAACTTGCTTATATCAATCTCGTATTTGGGAGATGAGAGTGGAACCTAGATATTTCAGCAAGTCAGTTTGAAGATATAGGTCTGAAGTCCAGTGCTAGTACTTCTCCTATAAAAAAGGAAGTTTGAAGCATCCTGCAGTACTCTACTGAAACATGGGTTGATACAGGGATTAATTATTATTGCTTATAAGAAAGGAATGACATATGAAAAACAAAAAAATACTCCCGAAGTTCTTAACTATTATTACAACTTCAAATTGACTGAATATAAGCTTTTGAATCTGAGGTAGTACACACACAGAGAAACATTATTTAGTTGACACTCCCACATCTCAAATTTTGGCCTGAAGTAATTTAGAAACTTCTAAGTAAAAATGTCCAATAAGAGAAATAGAGAGATTCTGTGTCAAACCTAGAGTCCCTCTGCTGACTCAAATTCTACCTCATCCAGGTTAAATTAACATTTCCTATCTTTAATTAGAAGAATTCACCTTAACTTTTCACCTCTTCTCCTTTGTTGTAGAACAAAAGGGAACTCTCCCTTTTTAAGTAGGCACTTTCCTCTACCTCAGAGTCTCATAACTGAGTAATCCCACAACCTTTTTCATCACAAGAACCTTTTCTCAGTTCTGGTCCTTCTAAGTCCTTTCAGCATCTTCTCTTTTCCCATCTTTACGGGTCACTTGAAAGGTGCCATCCACTTAAGGATGAACATTAGAATATCAGGAGACCTCATAAACTCTGAAGGTGATGCTACCTTAAGTTGATTGATCCACAAGTCCCTATTAAACTGCTGCAAAACTAAGATTAAACATAGCTATAAAATAAGCCACTCTTTCAACACATGGGATTTGGGGGACATTTCAACTCACAGATCAGTGGGGCAGGGACAGGGATCTCCTAAGATTAGGAGGTGGGCAGTTTTTTTTGTTTGTTTGTTTGTTTTGTTTGATGGAATTGAAGGGCAATGACCATATCAACTAGGCCACTATTGCCATAGATATGAGTGCTTGATCATCCTGTTGACTGCCATTTCTCCTGAAGTATCTTCTTATGTTTTATTATCAGTCCAAGAACGGCATTTCTTCTCTCCAGGTAATTTCATATAAGGAGGTATAATGTCAGCTACATATTTAGAACAATAATTTCTAGGCTGACAAAAAAGAAGAAGGTTCAAATTTTTTTTTTTTTTTTTTTTTTTTGATGTCTTAACAAATAAGCATAGGTTGCACCAAGCCTGTCAAAACAAAACATAAGCAAAGCTAACATAGAAGCTGACAGGAGCTTTTGTCTGCTTGTTTTCTCCTTTTGATGCCTACGGTCAGTTTTGAGTCTGTGAAATGCACCAGACCGAGCTGTACAGTATGGGACTGGCAATGCATATGCCCTTACAACATCTTGCTAATCTGGCCTGGTAACTCTCAGAAGCACCATTTTATTCTAACAAAACAGACATCACCTGCCCCCCAAAAAAGAGAGTGGCAGAGGAGACAGGGAGTAGCTGGTTCTGTGTACTCCTGGTTACAATGCTTGAACCCCTGCACAATCAGTGCAGAAAAAGAACTGCTACCTACTGAAATGAATACTTGCCTACTATTTTTTTCTTATTACAGTAGTTGAGACCACGAGGTGGGCAGTCTTTCTTCCCAAAGTGGGAGGCAGTGCATAAACCTACAACAAATGATCATCTATCTACAAAGAACAAAATAAGCAATAATCACAAGTGGTAACACATATTATGCTTTAATGTAATGCAAATGTAAATACCTCTTACCAGGCTAAAAAAATATATCCTGTAAAAAAAATAGCTTTCTTTCCTACTCATTTTCCTGACATCTATTAAAATCCCTTTCCTCCTCAGCAGAGACGTCTTTTCCTCCTCTTCCCAAGGGATGTTTGCCCATGCTCTGACCCAACCCCAGCTTTGCAGCCAAGGGTGGGTAGTAATACATGGAACGATTTCTACAAGTAATCTTGCACAGCGCTTTGATAGTGAGGATTATTGGTGACACCCTGGTTTTAAACAGGTATTAAACAGACATGAGTAGAAATAGAGAGAAGGCTGTTGTCCAGAAATCCCCCCAACATTCTTCCATATCTCTTCAAAAAAAAAAAAAAAAAAAAAAAAAAGCAGTGGAAGAATGTTACATGCAGAGTCTTAAGCAGATAATGGGCCTTACTAAATTGCTTTACCAGCCCCAATTCCAGGAACTGGTTCTTCTACATTAGTAAACCTCTCTGTATCGGGCCCATGGAGGAGGAAAGAGGAAGGAAATTCCCTGGGGGAAGTTCCCAGTACACAAGACTCCTATGTGCTTATAACAGTTTCAGTTCTCCGTCAGCCACAGTCCTTCCCCAGAGTTTTGGAGAAAATGCTTGGTGTGATAAGAGCACATACTTCTTTCACATCCCAGGACAATGTAGTCAGCTAGATCATTATTATAGTAATAATACAATTTGTCTAATTATACTGAGATGTTTACTGTGCTGTAATGTTGCCCAGGTGGCTACAGCATGTGACAGTATTACCAGTGAGAAACATAATTTAACAATTTTGGGAATTACAAGAGATTTATTCTTGTGAAAACATCAACTCACAATTATCACAATATTCTTTGTTGGTCCTACGAAGAAAACAGTGACACATAAGGAAACATACCATACATCAACAACAATTTGTGCTTTGTGATTTGAAAGTGGCCATTTCTTCCCAAAGAGGTAGATCGATTGTCTCAGAAATAAAAAACTTGTTACCAAATCAGCAATAGATCAGAAACTAAAATGCTGTTTCTAAGTCACTGGAGATCCTAGCCAAATTTGCATCTGACCTGGTACAGGTAGAAAGGTGCATGAGGAAACACGCATTGTTCTTATACTTCTGCTCTACTGAGATCAAGAGAAGTTCCTCAGCACTGAGGTAGCCAGCACGAGCAACACCATCAGGAGAAGGCAAAACATAGATGAAAAGATAGGACTTGACCTAACAGAGAGTAGTAGCTGAGCTGGCTGGACTCAGCAGACAGTGGTTATTGCATCATTTTAATATTGACAGAGCAACTTCTCTTCCACAGAAGTCAGGAAGGGTTGGTTAGTTGGCAACCCGGGGGACACAGCGCTTCACAGAACTAGGCCCTAACGGCGCACACATCCTACTCACTGTTCCTGCATCCCAGGCCCAGCACTGTTCTCTTCCAAAACATAAGCTCTCAAAGAAATGGTAAATTAGAAAATGAGAAATCCAGGTGAAGTCATTCTGTCTTTACAATTTACTAGGACAAACATGAAAAAAGCAAATGGACAAAATAAAAAATTTTTAAATATTAACTGAGGATCCAGTTTGACCCTTATTTTCATCCAGATGCACTGCTTTTCAACATGAAGCATTGTTTACAGGCATTTGATCATTCTTCTGTCTTATGAGCTGACAGTCTCAGTCACCTCTAAATCAATTTAAAATACTATTTGATGGGCTTTCATGGGATGGTCAAACTTTCTACAGAAATTCAGCTATATCTACTTGCCTGAGCACTGGTACTACCTACATATTTTTTTCCACTTTTTTAATAGATATTCTCCCAATGTTTCCAAAAAACTCTCTCTATCTCTCTCTCCCCCCCGCTCTCTCATTGACAGGCACAAATCAGTGCCTTAGATGCCTCAGAATACAGGTCATGTATATGCAACAGTTTGTAGATAGTATTTAGTTTCCTATGATGCCTTTGGCTTCTTTTTCTGCGGCTCTATTTGTACAAGCTTCATTACTTTCTAATTATCCATGTATCTCTCCCTTGTTTATCTTCTTAAGTAGTGACTACAAAAAGTAGCTCAGTGATTTATATTTACATATCACATTGGTTAACGCACAACTATCCAAGGAGTATTCAGAATTAGTAGTGAGCACGTCTTTCTTCCTCATTTATTCCTTCCCTCCACAATTCCTCTCGTGCACTGCTGTAGAGCTAGAAGACAGGAGTTGAGAACAACCCAAGCAGCCACGGTCTCTTCCTTACTAGAGAGATGTGAAAACTGCAGCAGCAACCCTAGGTTCCCAAATCCTGTTCAAGTCCCTACAAGATACGTTCGCAGTGTAAATGAAAACCAAGCCAGACACTTGAGGGCTTGAGTTAGGGTTTGAGCCCTAATTCCTTGCTTTTTCTTAATTGTTAAGGCCCTAGTGGCACCTACCAGAGCTCCCCAACATAGACTTCCAGGCTCTTTGCAGTTTAGGGGAGTGCAGCAGTACCAAGCGCACTTTGCTGTGAATGGAGGACAGTTAAAACTGCAAGCTATTGAGGAGAGCGCTCCAAACAAACCTGCTCCAAAACCTCCTCTGCTCAAGAGATATCTGGAAACTAGGAGCATAGGGGAAGGAAGAGTGCCTCTCCTCTTTGACACCACCTTTGAGAGAGCCATCTCACTTGAGTTACCAACCTTCTTACGAAGGCTCATTTTTCTCAATATTTACCCAAAAGGGCATGCATAATTTGAAAGTTACAAAGATGCAAGCGCATCTGATGTGAATTTCATCACTGTTTTCTTTTTGCTGTTACAAAGAGAAGACTTGACTTTCTTGAAATGAGAAAAATAGAGTATATTCTAAACAGGAACTGTAAAGAAGTTGCACCAGAATTGTACTGTTGTTCCATTCAGAACATCAGGTAACTAATTAAAAATCTGCTAAATAACTGTAGCAGTAGAGAAACTGTATAATCCTTTGCTTGGAAATAATAGCTTCTTGCCACTTAATAAGTTACCCAAGAAAGAATATAAACAATATTAGGTATAGTTATTGGTGGCAGATGGGGGAGTGACAGGGGAGCCAGGACAGATGTTGATTACAGAGTATGAGAGAAAGATATGGCGCTGATAGAAATCAAGAAAACAAAGGAACAAACTCAAAGTGTCTCTCTGCTAGAGATCTAAATACTTGTCTACATCAAGATAATGATTCTTGACCATTTTCAATTCATTTTAATCACCTACTGAAGTGTGAGCTAAAGATATTTAAAATGACATGCCTATAAATTTCTATGGGAAGAGGTGTCCTCTGCCTCTGACCTCAGGACATTTAACGTATAGATGGTCGTGACGTGCATCATTAAGGGCTCCTGGCTGCAGCAGAAGTGGCAGGAAGGGATTATATCTGAGGTGTGACAACCTGCACATCCCTCCCGGAGCGGCTGGCTGTGCCCCACGAGTGCCAACCATGCTGGCTGCAGCAAAGGAGGCTCACGAGCACAGGAGAACTGCAACTTTATCAGAGAGGCCCCGAACTGCTGCAGAGATGCAGCAGATGCTGCTGTGCTCTGTCCTAACTCCCAGGCCAGTGGGTTTGGTGCAAACACTGGTTACCTAAGAACAAGGGATCTTCACCTCCACAGTGCTTGTGTGTGCTGGTAAATGTAATTACTACTCAGTCACCTACAGGAAGCAAATGCCCAGCAGGCATAAGCTTGCTGACATTCATTTGCAAGTTTGGAAGAACAATCAAGGAACCACAAAGAACGTGAAATTTTGAAACAGCAGTCTGTATTTTCTAAGGCATAGATAGGCATAGGACCACTAAACTGCTCCCGAATAATTTTCTGCCACATTCTCCGAGGTGGAAGAGAGCTGTACAGCATACCTTTGTATCTCTCCAGCTCTAGAGAGCTCCTCCAGCTCTGCCAAATATATAGTGCTAGCTCTTCTGGGAATTTGGCCCAACACAATTCACCCTTTTTTCCTGAGAATACTTAACAACTTTTAGTCTGTTCTTAACTTGAGGCAAAAATGGCTGTGATTTAGTTTTATGCTATTTATGTTCCTGCCTGCCCAGAGTGCCTGAGCCAGTTTCACACTGCTAAAACATTTATGCAGTCCAATGATGTTAGGAAATCAACTGGGATGGCTGCCTGTAGCCTCTTATCATAATTCTGCATTCCCTGCTATTGAAGAGAAATAGGAACATGGCCTATGCTTTTGAAATGTCTCTACAAAGGGCCCAAACTAAGCTGTAGTAACTTAGGAATATAGTAGATTCATATGTTCCTACTGAAGCACAGGCACAGATGTAGGATGATGGAACGACAGAGTGATTATTATTTATATATATTGCAATGTCTTTGGTGCCAAATTTAGAAACAGGATGGACTGTTAAATACTACATGATTTCCAGTTCTGGCTGCTACCTTCATTCACTTCAACAGCTGGTACTACAGTATCTTAAGACTGGATTGCAGCTGCTATTCATTCACCCTACATACCTTAAAACACAGAAAAACTCATGATTAGTTGTTCAGAGCAAGTATGCAGATATGAGATAATTAGACTCTTATCAATAATATTGTTTATAAATCTAATTTGATAGAATAGAGTAATTTATTCCTTGTCTAAACTGAAGCAAAAGATACATGTAATGATGGAGTCAGTAATAAAACTAGAATTGAAACAGGAACTCAGGAAAGTACCTTTTATTATGAGATGCTTTTCCAAAATTTACAGTATTCTTATGCTTGAAATGATACTTTAAATGATACTTTCAGCTCGGTATATATAATTACACATTATACATGTATATAAGCGTTGTGACTATAAAAGCTGTTCCTGTGTGTGATTTGAACCTGAAAGATGCAACAGTGCCCATCTGAGGCCCTGGCATTGTGCTAAGTAGCCAATGACTCTTTTTTACTACAAGGTCTTACAGAGCAAGATTGGGCTGAATGGGCAGAGACCCTGGCTTTCCTAGACAGTTGGTCTTGTATGCCATTCCTATCAGGAAACAGGGAGGAGTACATATGAATAATACCAAATGCTCATTCTCCAAAGCTCAAAGTTTCTGAATATTAATATGCATACTCTGTTGTCTTGGATGCGTTTCCTCTCTCTCTCTCTCTCTAAATATATATATATGTATGTATGTATGTATGTATGTATATCCATCACCCACTGGATTTCAGGTTGCCAAAAGATACTACAGTGTCCTTAGTGATCTAATTTCTTATTTGAATGTTCTGTAAAATTGTTGTCATATTGATAGAGTATTTTTTGAGGGATCAAAGGAGTTGTGGAGAAGCTGACTATCCATCTCACTACAAACTGATACAAAGTTTGGCCATCTGTAATTGGAAGTTGGACTCTTATTTTTGGCGGGAGTTTTTGCAGATTTAAGAAGTTCAAGAATATCCAGGCTGATGTCTCTTACATTTGTTCTTCTCCACTTCATTATTTTCATACACTGGAAACTTTTGTTCTGCTTAACTTTGATTCATTCAAAAATTGTTCCTGTGGCATTACTGTGCGTATGCTGCCACACAATACCTCTGGTCACAGACAAAGGTGAGAATAGAGTGGCCTCCTCTTATTCCATATATAAAAGTATACAGCAACTGGAAAGACACACAGGAAAAACAGACTTGCAGATGATCGTATCATAGCACAACAGCTATCTTTGCTAGCCCTGATCTGCAGTCTACAAAAAGTAATGGAAACGTTCCAGTTAGTTTCAGTAAGGTTTGGACCTCTTCCACAGTAACCTAAGTATAGGTTTCTGTGCAGTTGTCCAGCATCAGGACCCTGACAGCTAAGCTTTTCCTTTTCAGTGAGTGTCTTGTTCTTTAGGTGTTCAGTGTCACATGCTAAAATTAACCTATATTCTAGGAAATAACCACCACTGTGGTCAGGAAAATTGGGAGAGGATTCATCTTACTTGATGCAGATGTCTTCATTGCCTATCTGAGCCTGGCTTCCTTGGCTTTAGAGCCAACAGAACTAAAGAGCCACTTCTGGGGCATGCTCTATCTGATCTACTTAGATGTATCCTTTTGGATGACAGGAAGTACAAGGAAAGCCTTTTTTCTCAACTGAGTATGAAGGAATCCTAGGATGAACAGGTCAGATCTTAGATGTTATCTATACAGTAGGTATCTGTCCTTGAGCAAATGATCCCACACCAAGTGGCTCAGTATGGGCATAATAGTGAAAGACCAACAAAATTACTAGTCATTTCTACAGTTATGCTGTTTAAATAAAGATTAAATATATGATAATGTCTGCGGAATAACCAGTGTAAATCTTCTCCGCTTTATTACTGTGATACGAAGGCAGTGGTTTAGCAAGAGGAGGCTTTGCGAACTGAACAGAAACAGTTTATCAGACTCTTACCTTTGGGGATAGTAATCTGACAGCTGAGGTCACAGTCCTGCTGCAACTGATAAAAAGCCACTTCCTGTAGTCGGGCTCGCTCCAGCTCGGAGAGGCTTTGAACAGGAACTGACTTCAGCCGAACGCTGCGCCCTGACATGCTGTTCCAAGTGAAATCACCCTACAGGAAGTCAAATGGAAAAATATGAAGCATCATATGGTATGCGCAGTTTAATAAACATACCCATCTCTTTTACTGCTAGGAAAAACACAGGTCCTTTTTTTCTAAAAGGCCACTTTCTTGGACATCTCTAACCTTCAAAATTTCTTTGTTTTCCTAAGACCAACATTCCTTAAAAGGAGCACAGACATACAAAACAAAAAGTCAATTCTGCCGGAAAACATTTAACCAAGTGTTGTTGCAAAAATATTTGGATTCCAGCAACCAAAAGCACAAAAAAGCACAAAAAAGGGGGGGGGTGGGGGTGGACCCCTTCTCTGTTTTTCCCCTAGTTTGGTTTCTTTGCCCAGTGCTTTATTGTCATTTCACTCCTTTCTTTGCATAATCAGTTCGACCCCGACAACTTTACAGACCCCTTGATGGCATGCAGCTTATCTCCCACCACGCACTGGTGCCACTGCACAGGGCTCTTCCCAGGGCACACAAGCACAGCCTCTCCTCTTTGCTCACACATCCCCTGCTATCATGCTCAGACCAGACTAAAGGACAAGATGTTTCACATTTTCGAAAAGCCGTAATCAAGCACGTGTTAAAATTTATGCAGCAAAACAACACGCAATGAGCTGCACCTCTGGAATGTACAAATTATGTTTGGAAATCAAATCAAAAGCTGTAGATCTTCTGCCTCCCATCTGTGATAACATACATAAAAAGCTACTATCTTAGCTACTACTTAGTGCAGGTGAGAGAAGTAATCATCAGTCAAACAGAAGTGGAAGCATACAGACAAGCTTAGAAGCTGATAACTAGCTTCAAGCAAGAGTTTTGGAATTCACTGAAGCATCACCAAGCAGCACGTTTTAGCACTACAGGGGAAGAAAGATTTTTTTTTTCATTCTAACCATATTAAAAAATAAACATCAAGCTTGTAAGCCAGTTTGGTGTAAGTGTAATAAAGGTAACACTGATTTACATCAACTGAGGTATAAAAACAAATCCAACAACCTGCCATTCATCACAACACAGTAATTAACAGATTTCATTTTCACTGTGCCTATTTTTAGCTTGAATTTTAACACCCATACCTTCAGGGAACTCTCATTTTTTCACCAATTACTTGCAATTCATGTGTTGTGAATACACATCGATAGTCAAAGGATGTCCCTCAACCTTTTCAAAAGACATTTGTTAAAATGCTTTACATGAAGATAAGTAAATTTTGACTTTATTCAGTAGCTATGCATACCATTGGATATAAACATCTTTGTGCATACGCCTTCAGGATATTTTGCCTATATACATGTATATAACCTGTATAAATATACATATGGGTATATATATATATGTACATATGTCTATATATATATATATATACACACACACACATATGCGTGCGCGTGTGTGTACCTACAAATATATAACCTATATTGCTATGCAGTGCTGCATATTTGTGAACGATTTGTCTGGACAAACCATTCACAAATACGCAGCACTGTACTGCAAAATAGCTTAAAGGAACTACGCATTAAAGATCTTTCCTTATGATGTGTGAACTATATTGGAGATCAGCAAGAAGCTTTTTTCATAATAATCTTTTTATTTATATGGCATTAGGTAACCATCATAAGGAAAGCTGTTACCTCAATCTGTACAATTGCATACCTATATATTTGACGAATAACAATACTATGTTCAGTTTCTTTACGGTACTATATGTAAGGACCAAATATGCAAACTTGAGGCTAGTCCAGTATCTGACTGCTGGAAATTGTCCCTTTTTTTTTGCCTGCTCCTCTCTTCCTGCACTTTTACTGTGTCATTGTTGACCAGCTGGATCTAGCAATCTCAAACCAAAAGTTTGCAAAGCTACTCAAAGGAAGCTGACTTGCTTTACTCAAGCAAAATCAAAACAGCAAGATTCACATAATGCTCATCTGTAAAACTGGAAGGAAATGTTTACATTTTTTTTTTAAAAAGCTGCTGTCATTTATAGTTAAAAGTGACCAAGAACAGAATCCACAATCAGACAATGAATACGAAGAAACTATGTTTCCAACCCCGGTCATGCAAAAAGAAAAACTTTACAAGTATAGACATATGCAATTCATCCACATGGATATATAATGTACATAATGTTCTATATCCAAACTGGTAAAAAAAGAGATTGAAATACAGATCTATCATAGAATTTGGGAGTACTTTTAACTATTTCTCTGAGAGGAATATTTTCCTAAATAAAAATACCACTGATGTATGTCCAACATAAAAAAATTCTAACCATGACACTTAATTTTGGAACAGGAATTGGAAGTATTAAGGCTATCCATGAAAATGCTGATGTAACAGAGGTACCTAAGACTGTAAGCTTTTTAGGACGTATTCTGTTTCCTGTAGAGCAAAAAATCCAAGGGATATCTGGGACTTTTAGGAATTATCACAAGTTAAATAAACATTGCTTACCTGGAATTTTGCATGGACATATGAGTCATTGCTTTTTGGGGGATAAACATTACAAAGGGTAGGTCTACCTCGGGAGGTAGTTCTGCAGCCTCTGCTGTGTCCCTGAGTTAGCTTTCTAAGTGCAAGCAGTAAGTCGTATCACTGCAATACCGAACCTGAACTGCTGGGCCCAGCCAGAAGGGTTTAACCTTGAGAGACAGTCCTTGCTAGCTGTAGTACAGCACTGCGTTGATGTGACTATCCTGCCTTTGGGACCCAAGTAAGCCTCTTTGCACAGAGCTGTGCTGCTTTATACAAGCGAATCAGCCAACTTGGCACTGGCTCAGGAATCCTACCCTGGCTAATTTTACCTTCATATGGGAGCATCCCACCTCATTTTTTTTTTCATGAGGTCAAGGGTTTAAAACCAAGTGAAAGAAAAAAGCCTCCAACACGATCGTGAAGGCTGTTCCTTTCAACATGAGCATTTTTATTTTGACGGCCTGCAAGCTTCCAAAATGTTCATGGCACTCACTGTGTTGGCCCTCTTTGGCTAAAAAATGATACAATGCAAGCCATATATCTTCAATCGGTACAACAGATCGCTAAGTCAAGATAAAGAACTTGGAATCATTCTGTCCAGTTTCTGTGCATTAAAGAAAACATTCCTCTTTTACACTTGATGTGTTTGATAAAATCTCTACTAGGTCACATTAACATAGGTTTTTACTATGCTAATGGAACACATTACTAATTAACTAAAATATTTTTGGAAGATTGTGCACTAGGGCCAATGGGACCTCCTAATCTGCTGAAGAAGTGAGAGGCTCAAGAAATTTTGCCTTGAAAATATCTGTTTTATTTGGCAAATAAATATCATAGTGTCTTCTATGAGCCAAAACACAGTATTTTATACTTTAACCTATTCATAGACTCCTATGCTTTGTTCATGTGATGTGAAGTAAATTAAAGACCCTATCTTCTTTCCAGCACACTGGAGAATTTTACGTATGGCCTATAAATTACTGTAAAATCAACCAGGCCTGGAACAGGTCCAGAAAAGTCAAGCTCCCTTTGACAACAGGTACTAGTGCAATTACATCAGTCACATATGCCTAAAGCTATTTGGCATTGCATGGAGCAGTCAAAGGAGGGAAAGGCAGGTCAGAGAAGCAGAATATTTTCTATTTTTTCTATCCATAAGAGGAGGCACACTTTATCAGAGTCTACTTCAACCAATGCCCTAACATAGCTCTTTGGAGAAGCCTAAGAGAAGACTCTGTAGTCAGGGTAACTTATTTTTTACAGTCCATGTCCTCCATTTGTGATCAGACATTTATAGACAGATTTTCTCTATTATTGTAGGACTGGCTAGAACATGGTCTGCAAATGGTTCCTTCATCACCAAAAAGGAAAAAAAAATAGAGAAGACTATAAACAGAAATATAGCCCAGGGATAAAATGATCAGTCTGATAGGACACAACCTACTTCTAAAGGTGCTTTTACAATTGACTTTCACAAAGTCGCAACCAGGCTAAAAGCCTTCTCCCATTTCTCCTACCAATCAGCCACTTCTTTCCCCTCAGAAGTCTCCAGCTTCAATTGCCTTTTCTTCCTGGCCCTCCCACTAACATCTAAACTTTTCCTACATGCACCCAAGCAGCTCACTTATTGGGTAAGCAATACCAGAGCAGATGACTCAGCAAAGGAGATGCATGATTAACTGCATTTTGAGCCTTTTAAAAATCCATCCACTTTTCCCATATGTCTTGTCCAGGGTCGTAAGCAAGATGCACACTGCAGTTTTACTAACATATTTCAAACAAACGTCTTTTATGGATTTGCTGTCCAGTGGTTCTGAAATAAATATATATGCTACGTACTGACTTACGCGACATCATGTGCTTTAGTTACTCTTCAGGCATGTGCAGGCTGTTCTTGTGTATTTGACCTCTTTCCCCTGAAGCTCCAATAGAAGGTCTTTCACTTGTCTTTTAGTAAAGGGTTGTTCCCTTGTGCTTTATACAATGCAGAAACTGGCTGATAAATACGTCAAGGAATCCAAAATGTAGGTATCCATCTACTGCTGACCACCTCTGCTGGCTGCTATGGAGTTTTAAGCTGAGGTGAGTAACATGGAGCATGTACTGGGTGGAGGGATATGCACCCTCCTCACATAGAGATTTAAAATATTACAAATTTCGATGCAAGATGGAAAAAAAACCCACAATTTTTATCTTACTGCATTATTCTTATTGTTGACGACTTTAGCCTGTACTCATTTAGGTAAATGCCATTATCAGATTAGCCATCTACTTTTCATTAGTCTCTTGCCTCAAATCCATTTGAAACCACTAAGATCAAAACCAATTACGTCTATTTGTTTCTCTCTGACCCTAGCAACACTTAGCTCTTTGTGTTTGTAGCTAGATATGCCTCCACTGTAAAAGAATTGAGTATTTTTGCACATTAAAAGATTACATTGTGGATAACACGGCAACTATAACACTATAAAGTCTTAACTCTCTTTGCTTAATTATTTCTGTAAGCAACTGCATGTAATTGCCACTTTATAAATCTTCACACTAAGCTCACTTAACTTTTGTGATTTATTTCAACTCCCTCTAAAATCTTTTCCAGGCTCCTGAGCCATAAACACTCAGATTTTGACAGTTTATATTCCCCCCCCCAACTCAATTTTCATGTCTGTACATGTAATCCCTCTCTTCCTCACTTCCCCGTTGTTGCTGCTCGTATCAACCAAAAACAACTCTGAAATGAGAGCCATTCATTCCAGCACAGCTGTGTCCTTTCATATGAAATCAATGTACAAAATACTGTTCCCAGACAGGATGAGAATTATGGCGAGGGGGGAAATAAACGACGTTAAATACCCATTTTAGCATTAAATGCAGTTAAGGACCGAATCTCTCGTCCTTTATTTGATGCCGCCCTAGATAATTACCTGCACACTAACCACGAGCTGGGAAACAACCAGATGATGTAAGCGCTGTAGAGTCTCACTCTTTCTGTCACCTTCTTTCCAGCTGCTCTCCCACAGCCAGGGCAGCTGCAGTGGCAGCCTGAGCAGTGGTTTCCAGCTGACATTGCCAACTAATGCCATGCAAATACCGAGGCATCTCCAAATTGAGCACCGATTCCCAAGGGACTACTAGTAGCACAAAATGAGACAAGTCTTTCTGATTACTAAAAAGGCTTCTTAATACCAAAACACAAAGAAACACAAGACTTAACGTATGACACCGACGTATTCAGAGGAAGGCGTCTGAACACGGACATGTAAAGCACGAGGCACCAACAATTAAACTTCACTACAAAAATCTGGCTTAATTAATGTCATTATCTACAGTGATATCCTGTTCCCCTTGACATCGGTGGCAAAACCGTTAATACAATGTCTCCTCTAGGAAGAGAAAGTACAGTCCAGATAATACTGTGTTACAGTTTGGGATCTTGTGTTAGTGTTGACTTACATCATTCTGTGTTATACTTATGTCTATTAAATAATGTATGTAAAGAGAAATCCATTGATTTTGGTAAAAGATCACACTGTACATAATAATGCTAAGGTATCAAAACTATTGAAATGGTAATTAATATTAGCATAGCATTGCTAAATAGAGACATTTCCTTGCTCCTGCTTATCCTGTCTTGTTCACAAGGCTATGGACTGTCAGCTGGCCTTCAGTGAACTCAGGACTTGTATTGCTGAGTTCTTCATAGCAAGACAACCCACGTGGGTTAGGCATGCTGGTTTTTCCCCACAGGGGAGACAGAATTCACACTTACGGCAGAAATACCTCATCTGGCAAGATAGCATGAACCAGTGCCCAGGTAAAGAGATACATTTCAAAATATTACAGCTGGTGATTTCCATTTATCAATTCAAAAAAGCTCTGCTATCTTTAGGCTAAGCATAAACAGGGAGTGGAAGAATGAACATGCTTCCACAGCAGTATTAAAATTGCTAAAATAAAGGGAAAAATATTTCCTCTCCTTCTACAATCAGCCTCCCAAAGTTTTCCAAATACCTCATGATACTATTTCATGCTTATAACATTTAAACATATTTTCTTAAGAAATTCACTTATGCATAGTGGAGATGTTATTTTTCTGATATGAATAACTATGAAAGTTGTGAAATAAATATTGCCTATGCAGTTACATTACTAGCAAAGTATTCATCCCTAGCATGCCCAGTCTCTGGTGGCCTTTTTACCTATCTAAGAAACCAACTTCAGAATGTTGGAAATATTCATTAAGCACCAAAATTCATGATCATTTTTTAAAATTTCTTCAGCAGATAACAATATTTTTGGAGAAGTTTATCCAGAAGCATCACAACTAGAACTAGAAGGGGCTCAGTAACTTTGGGAATGCCAACAAAGGAGAGAGAATGCCTTAAAAACCTAGACCCAACTGCAGAGTTACAGCTGAATTTCTGTCAGTCTTAACATGTTAATAGATTTCTATGTACTTCTGTCAATAAAGGAGGTCTAAGCCATATTGCACTACTCTGCATTTGTCTTTGGGTTGAGGGCATGTCACAAGTAAGATGGCATGCCGTACACAGAGCTCTGCAATAGGCTGGGTTACTTAAAAGAAGTTGCTGCTTCTATCGCATACTGTATTTTGATAGGTTGGAGTTACAGTTTTCCCAAATGTAAAATCAGTTTCCTTCTTAAGTATGAATACTGTGAACACCGCAAGCCAGTGGCGGCTGACCCAAAATCAAATACAGTAGCTCCATGAGTTTATTTCTAGTGCCAAAGCTGCGTTAAACAGACCTTGCTCTGGGCTGTACTACCTATACGAATGCACTCCTATCCCCCCACAAGCCCTCAAAGTCCAACTGCTTGTGAAGTTGAAGAACAAACCATAGCCTACGATGCACCAAAGAAAGGTATATTTTGTTTGTATATCTTCCCTGTACCACCAAAAAGCAAGGACAGTTTTTGCTTGATACGGCAGTATCCCCTCTGGCTTTGCAGTCTGAAGATATCCATGCACTGCAGAATTTGCATTCATACCATTGTTTGAGTTAAGTTCTTACTAAATACAAAGATTTCAGATTAGATTTTTAGTATGAAATATTGTTCTTTCTCCTAACTTTATTGAGATTAATGTAAAGCAAGTGAAAACATAAAGCCTACACTACCTGAGCAATGAATTTTAATTTGAAATAAAGAAATACAATCAAATGTTCTAGCTGTAGCTTTACTGGTCCTGAAGATGTAGTAGAATAGGTAGGTAATATAATGCTTCCATGAAACAAACAGGAAAAAAAGCATTTTCTGATCTCTGGCATGTTTTAAACATGGATGAAAGAAAAATGTTTGCTATTCCTGGGATTTCAGCTAGCTCAACATAGAAGTTATCAGTTTCTGCATCCAAGAAGAAGCATTAATTTGAATGCAAATGCTTTGAACAGTTCAAGAGTGGACTCTCTATTCAGTATAAAAGAAAAAATGCCGATATTAGAGAAATGATCTACTCTTACTTGAAAAACAGAATGTGCATGACAGAGCACATGTTGTCATTTCTAAGCATTTAAAAATCATATAAACCTGAGTATTGTATATATTATGAGATTAAAAATATATATATATGAGTATTCTAGTCTACCTTCTGGATTTTGAGCCTTTAAGACGCACTAAAATTCCATTATCGACTCTAGTGTATGGCTAGAATCTCATTATGAAGTAAAATAAAATAATTTCATTTCAGAACTCCAAGAACTGGGATTTAAATAACAACAGTAAAGCCTTTAATTCAATATAAACCACTATTTGTATTTTTTCAAGTGGTCTGAAATAGTATTTTCTATAAACTCTGACATCACTTAAAGAAAGGGCTTTTTGGTTTAAGGAAAACGAGATTTGCTGAGCACATGGAAAATAGCTATTTTGATTTTCTATATACCAGCTCTTACTGGAAAGCAATATTCTATTTTTTGGAGGGGAAAACCATTGGTTTTAGTCTGAACTGGAACAAAAATAAGGTATCTCAAAATATTCATACTTCATAAGAAATCCAGCAAGGAGGAGCTCCCGGTAACTTAGCACAGAAAACACAGAAAGCTTGTGTAGGATTTGGTTTAGAGCAAGAGCTTGCACCAGACGTTATCCTCTCCCAGGCGAGTGCCTTAATCGGAGGGCTACTGACTACTCCAATATTTACTCCCACTCCTATATATAATGTTGGTACAGGTTCTCCGGTCCCTCCAGGCTCCCTCAAAACTCATTACATGAGTGGCCATTCTCAGACCTACCTTGGACACTTCTGCTAGGGCAGGATAAGGCCATCCACTTACTCTGCACTGTTCCTCGCTGAGAGGATATTATTTTAAGGAGTTTCGTCTCCACGTACAAGTGAACTTTCCACTTCCAGATCATAAGTTCAGTTTAAATTTTGCAGGCTATTGTGCCAGAACTAGCTATTATGTCAGCTTTTAACCTTTGCTGAAAGAAAGGTGTTGCATAAGCATTCTCTCTCTCTCTCTCTCTTTTTTTTTTTTTTTTTTTGTTAATCTTAGGGAAATTTTCTTTGAGTCATGAGTTTTTCTCGTCAGCCAGTAACATTTCAGCCTTTTAGTGACACAGAATATGTACACCTTTTGGAGGCAGGGAGAGGCACATTTCAGACATGTGGAAAGTAAATAAACAGCTTTTAGGGATTAGGAGTCTATTTCATGTGCTACGTAACCACTCCACCCTTTCATTTGGGTTTCATCGCTCTCACACGCGCTCTGTTTACACACACATACACACAAACACACACACACACACACTACCCTGTCCTACACACTGCTGTCGGGCATCCTGGGAGAGCTCTGCACTGCTAAGTCAATCGCAGAGTTTCAGCAATAGACTCCAGTTTCTCCAGTTTGTTGGGGCTGGGTTTTAGGGGGTGGGGAGGGTTCTTTTTTTCTTTTTCTTTTTGACCTCTGGGATATCGAATTCCCTCCCACACTGGCAGCTGTTCTGACAATTCTATGGCTCTCTTGGAGCTCCTGCGAAGACTGGGCAAAAGTTAAATAGGAAAATCAGAAAGTCTAATAACCAGGAAAATATTGTGAGTATGAAGGGGTGGCTTATATGCACTCACCAGCATTGCTGTTAATTTTAACTAATGTGATTACTCTTTCTTTGTTCTCTATGTATTGAAACAGTGTTTGTTCCCTTTGGGCTGATTTAGGGATCTTGCAACCTGTAGTAAAGGACATTATTTCAGCTTACAGCTGAATTTCAGCACTGCTTGAATTTTTCTAAGAAAAAAGGATCACACTTGGCACATATGCATCTGCTGATCTGCCATTAAGTATCAAGGAAGCATCTTAAGAATTTTTTAACAAAGAAACAACCTCAGCTGTAGAACTAACCAATGCCAAACGGCCCTGAAATGCATATATAACAGTAAGTTAGATTGATAGATCAGTGTACACATACCAGGAAAGGCCTGTAAAGAGTACAGAATCACAGAATCACAGATTCAGTAAGGTTGGAAGGGACCTCTGGAGATCATCTAGTCCAACCTCCCTGCTCAGCCCGGTCACCTAGAGCATGTTAGACGGGGTTGCATCCAGGCGGGCCTGGAAGATCTCCAGAGAAGGAGACTCCACAACCTCTCTGGGCAACCTGGTCCAGTGCTCTGTCACTCTCACGGGGAAGAAATTCCCCCTCACGTTCAGGCAGAACTTCCTGTGCTTCAATTTCTGCCCATTGCCTCATGTCCTGTCACACGGGACAACTGAAAAGAGTTTGTCCCCATCCCCTTGACTCCCTCTCTTCAGGTACTTGTACACATTGATCAGATCCCCCCTCAGTCTTCTCTTCCCCAGGCTGAAGAGGCCCAGCTCTCACAGCCGTTCCTCGTAGGGCAGGTGCTCCAGCCCTCTGATCATCTTCGTAGCCATACGCTGGACTCTCCCAAGTAGCTCCATGTCTCTCTTGTCCCGGGGAGCCCAGGACTGGACACAGTACTCGAGATGAGGCCTCCCCAGGGCTGAGTAGAGGGGCAGGATCACCTCCTGCAACCTGCTGGCAACACTCTTCCTGATGCAGCCCAGGATACCATTGGCCTTCTTGGCCACAAGGGCACATTGCTGGCTCATGGTCAACCTGTCATCCACCAGCACTCCCAGGTCCTTCTCTGCAGAGCTGCTCTCCACAAGGTCAGCCGCCAGCCTGTACTGGTGCCTAGGGTTATTTCTCCCTAGCTGCAGGACTCTGCCCTTGCCCTTGTTGAACCTCATGAGGTTCCTCTCTGCCCAGCTCTCCAGCCTGTCCAGGTCTCTCTGAATGGCAGCACAGCCCTCAGGTGTGTCAGCCACTCCTCCCAGCTTGGGATCATCAGCAAACTTGCCGAGAATGCACTCTGTCCCCTCATCCAGGTCACTGATGAAGAAGAACAGGATGGGACCCAGTACTGAGCACTGGGCCACGCCACTAGCCACAGGCCTCCAACTGGACTCCGTGCCACTGATGACGACCCTCTGAGCTCTGCCTTTGAGCCAGTTCTCAATCCACCTCACTGTCCACTCATTGCTTATCTAGGAGGATGTTGAGAGCACCTTGATGCTCTCTCCACTGTCTACTAATACAGGGGCTCATTCAAATGTGGCTTGCCAAAGCAAGAAGGAAGTATCAAACAGATCCATACAAATAAAATTGCTGCACTCCAACATCAGTTTTCAGGAGACAGGTATGTTTTGTGAACTGCCCCTCTAGTCTGAGGAACCCCAAGTTCACACTGCATGCCTGCCTGCTAGTCTGCAATTCCATTCTTTGTTTTTAAGCAGCACATTTATTTTGGACAGAGAGAGGGAAAAATAGCCCATAAAGTTCCCACTGTTATGAAAAACAGAAACAATTGCTAGAGTTACAAGCTCCTCGTGGACTGAGCCAGAAGATGAACAGCTCTTATTCTCCACTTACTTCTATGCAGTTGATTGAAACTTAAAAATACAGTGACAACACACTCATGTCTATAAAGCATGAAGCTTACAGAACTTGTTACCTGCCAAACTGAACCTAAGCAGTTGTAACTGTCATACCATCCACTTTCAAGAAGTCTTTATGGTATATTTTGCTCACAACCAGCATGGTTATAGTCGCTTACACAAAATGACAAACTTCTTATCACAGACTTCAACGCCAACCCTGATGTGACTAAGCCATTCAAATTCAAATCAGCATCATTATGCAGCTTAGTTTAAATACATAATGCCACTTCTCATTCCCTGGGCTTCATTCCTCTCAGTTTAACTATGAAAACATGCAAGATCATGAAACCAGTCTCAAAACAGATAATATTTGAGGGCCCTGAGTTTGTTCATGGAAGAGATATTGAGAGCCTGGTAAAGCGCTAGGTAGTACGGTGCTACTTTTTTCCCCCACTGAGTCAAAGTTGTTTTGTTTTCTTCAAATTTAGCTAGAGCAAGAAAAAAATTAAAACACAAGCCTGTTACTACATTCAGCATAAATACTCCATAACACTCACCTCTACCACACTACGTATAAGCGTATTAGATTTCCTTATCAATTTACTAAGTTTCCTTGCATCTTCAGTGTCCTTTATTATTTGCTCAAAGCAGATTTGAATTAAGAGTTGAATTCAACTATGACTTTCTGTAAAGTAAGAATAAAGTACAAATAATGTAGTTGTCCTGAAACTGTGTACTGAGTGTCTGAGAAAGAGCCCAGCTGGAGCAGCTACGGCTCCCATGATACCTTTTTCTGCCAGAGGCTTCCACTGTCTTGAATCTTCGGGGGAAAAATTGATCTTTTCATTTCTTTGCTTCGAAGTAAGCCCAGAGAGCCCAACACTGCTGAAAGCTACATTGCAAAGCGTGTGTGCATACGCATGTGACAGAGATAGATAAGTTGTAATCGAATTCTCTGCTTCTCATTTCAGGGGATGTGTTTTGAAAAAGTACAAGGAGTGTTAGGAAGGGGCATGTCTCCCCTCAGAAATCCTTCTTCCACATGGCTGTGCAGACTCAAAACTGGCTCTAACTGCGCAAATGTTCCCTATTAGGAATAGCTACAAGAATGCTGGAAGCAGCTGGTGTTATCCCTCGGAGCACAGTGCGCAGCATTTGGTGTTTGCCGTCTGACCTTCCCATACAGTTATTTCAGAGTTTTCTAAAACACCTTTAAAAAAACTCACTGCTCAATCAAGCACACCAGCTGCATTAATAACATGGTTTTGATAAGAGCAACACACAAACCAAATATTTTACACAATTTGCCAGAAAAAAAACCTTGATAAAGATACTCTTTCATAAATAATGTCTCTCATGTTCACACTCCCCACATACAATGCTGTCATCTGAAGCGTGTGGGCAGGAAGCGTAGGAAATCTGTGAAAAAACAAACATTGAATCACCAATGATTTTGATTGCAGTTCTGTATTACACGGCATTTCAGCAAATAATCATCCTGAGTGACAGCTCTGTGTCTCAGCTGATACGACTTGTTACTTCATTGGACTGCTCACGGAGCAGCAGGAAACCATGGACCACAGCTCATGGTGATGGCAGGAGAGACTATGTCTTTTTTTTCAGATGCTTTGTCCGCTTTTAAAAGTGGACAGGCTGAATCGAGGCCGGTAAACCTCCTACCTGCCAGAGCAGGAGAACCAGAACTCAGACTGGAAATGCATGCATCCACCTTCCTGCTGTGCATCATTCCTGCTGCCTACCTAGTAACAGCAAATACACAAATCAGATGCTTCTTGTCTCTCACCCTGATCCAAAGCCTCTTAGATTAGACCATTAAATCCTCAACTCATATGGCTTCTTCCCTTCATTTCCAGTTTTTATACATGCCACTACCCACAGCAGAGTGGTGCTAAGAACATGCCGTGTGATGCACACTAAGCAGCGCAGCACACCTAACTTACCTGCAAAAGATCTGAACAACCGTCTCAAAAAAGTACTGTCAGTGATGGTGCTGACATCCCAGTACAAACCAAGGATGCTGAACTTTAATTAATCTCTTTCCTTCAGAGAGCTGCAGCCTGAAATTAGTGTCCTGCTAGCCATCTCATAATCATGCTGTGAATTTGTAGTTCTTGTAATCTTTCTTCAAAAATAGGTCTCTTCAGCCCAGATCTCTTTTATTTTTACTTTTTGCATTTCTTCTAATGAACAAAATGCTCTTATTTATGTAACTGGAATCGGAGACATATTCATTCAGGAACCCGCTAACTAGAGCTATGCAAAAAAGAAACTGTCATTTCCGGGCTCTGCACTGCAGTGGTTCTGCAAACAATCCTAAAATCACCAGCCTTTTGGGTGGCCTGCAGAAAGACAAAATAGACTGGCTGTGAAGTACCCAATTAGCCTGTCTCCTTTGTATTTATGAACTCCAGACACAATTATAGTCCCTAACTTGGATAAAAAGCTTGTTTTTTGTTTGTTAGAACTATATGCTGACAGTAAAGTTTTCCATCTCAGAAACTTAAGAGTTCAAAGATATTTGTTAAGTTCTGTTTTAAACCATAGTTCTTCACAGTATTCAGTATCCAACAGTGTACATATCAAAGTATTTCAGGGTACTTTGCCGTTCACTGTCTACATCTGGGCAACCTTTTTTATAACACTGCTATTAGCCACTAGCATATTTGAGGAATTTCCCCTCCCCCCCTTTTTGAGCTATTTTTTCAATAGTTTCAATAGCTTTATTTTTAAAAAATTGCCATTCAGGCTGAAATTTTATAAATACAAAATGTTCACAGTTTATGGATTGGCTGTATAAATTACAGTCTATCAATCATCAAAAAAATGGAAGAAAATAAGCTTACTCATTGTCAACTTTGGAATAATTTCCTCCTAGAGCCCTTGGAAATATTCATCTTATATCTTCAAATTGTGTTTAGGGCTAACACTCATTGAGAAACTAGTTAACTAGTTCTGAAATTGTAATTTAGTCACTCACAGACAAGCAATATGCAACTTCTGATTTGTTTCTTAATTATGCAAAATTGCAAGGACCTGCATCTCACTCTGGATGGACGGAGGATTAGGAGACACATTAACAGGCAGCCAAGAATTCCTCTGTCTGATCTCTTATTACACCAAGGACCAATGCTGGCCACAAAAGCCTCATGGGACAGTCAAAAATAGCTTTGCAAATATAATTAACCTAAAATCTCATTTTTTTCCAGTGGAAAAGCAAGTTTTTGCCTTAAAACACAGTCATGAACGAGATGTGTTTTCTGCAGAAGAATTGATAGCTTGTTTGAAAAGCCCCCCCCCCCCAAAAAAAAAAAAAATCTAAGCACAAAGATACTTTCATTCAAAAAACACTCTGTGCCTCGTGGAAGTTGATTTTCAAGTGTTCTGCACGCATGGCTCGTTTTCCTATCATGAGCAGAGGTTCTTACGACTTACTCCTTCATTCATCTTGAGGGTGAGCACTACGCTCTCGAGAGCTGAAAGTCTATTATGGCTCCTTGGGAAGGATCTGAATTATCAAAAAACCCTGTATGTAGTACAGCTTCCAGGAGACAGAGCAATGCTATTTGGAATAAAAATACTTTCAACTTTTGTATTTCCACAAAAAGTAATTGAAAAATGCTGATTACTTTAAAAGTCATTCTTAGATTCTTTTCCAACTGAACTGGAGAGCCTCACAGAAAACGTGGGCAACCACATTCACGCAAAGTGATACCCACTAAATTCTGGCAACACCATTCATTCAAAAATCAAAAATGTAGCAGAAGTACAACAACCTAGATTGCACGTACACTTGATGAATTCCTAAGACCTCTGAAAACACAGAGCTGGTAGCAATTTGCATATGCAAAAAAGCTGCTTTATTTACATCTGAGCTGTCTGATCCAGCCACAAAATACTCTATGCTGCTTCAGAGAACATCTGCATGTCTGTCAGAAACTCTAAAAAACAGAAACCAAAAAAAACCCCTAAACATATTTAACTCATGGGGTTGTTTTGCTTAGTGAAATTTTAAAATCCATGTGCTACGAGCAGCAGCATTAGGTACAAGAACAGTTACAGCCCATACATTATTAGTGGTTGAATCGCAGTGGCAAACTTCCATCTTTGGGCATGCTTAGATTTCCCTTCGGCTAGAAAGCAGCGCATACACAGAACTATGGATTGAAAAGTTGTTTTGGAAAATTACATCCTAGACTTTAAAGGAATATTTGGTAAGAGTAAGGTGCAGCAAGAGCCTTATGTTACTCTCAGAAGAAGCAAAACCATCAGGGGGATGTTTTCGGCACCGACCAGCACGTAAAACCACAAGAGCATCTACAATCCTCCAAATTCAGCTTCTCAAAACTGGCACCACAGCACCAACACAGCTTAAAGAAGGAAGGCCCTGTTCCCAAAGCATTTGGGAAGACAAATCTCTATCCACATTCTCAAAATGCAAGACACAAATATAAACAAATGCAGAGGCAGACTGAAACCTATTTTTAGATGAACGAACAACATGAAAGCTTTCCAATGTCTTCTCTTCTCTTTCTTCTCTTTCTCCTGTTCTTCTCCTCTCCCCTTTTCCCTCCATTTGCATTTGTTGGTGACTGCCAAGTGTTCTCTGCTCCTATTTAAAATTTTTAATGGCAAACTAACAGCCTTCCCCAATCCAATTATTTTAATCTGTGTTAAGTGGCCACAGCAGCTGTTTAGCTCCTCTCACCAATCTTATTCATACTGTAATTAAAATATACATTAGTCAGCTGAAAGAGCCATGTAAACCTCTTCAAGTTCAACATTTCACTATAGATTTAGTGAGGAAAGCGCTTAGTAAAAAAGAAGGAATCAACAGTATGTGTTTTAAAGGCTTGCAAACACAGGAAGTTAAAGAGCTTTTGCGGCAATATCCTTGTAAAATCAACAATTGCTTGAAAGATTAGATTTGTTGCTGGGTCTTGCATATTACAGTACAAAGAACATCCCTTCCCACATACACATAGCAGCACAGTATATTGTTTTTGAACTTTTATCAAACCATACTAACAGCGAAGTATCACAGCACTTCAACTTACTGCCAAAGATTTCCATTAACACAGGGGTCTACAGAGCAAATTCATTCTGAGGTTTACC
Source organism: Rhea pennata (assembly GCF_028389875.1). NCBI lineage: Eukaryota > Metazoa > Chordata > Aves > Rheiformes > Rheidae > Rhea > Rhea pennata. Next base: position 137,849,539 of record NC_084663.1, on the reverse strand, counting down.
TTAGCTACAGATTGCTTACTTATATGATGCCCTTTAGTAATCTAAGGGAGATTTAACTTATATATCTCATTAATAACAACATACTTTATTCAAGGGAAACTCAAGTCATAAGCCTGTGTTTTGAAATAAGAAGAATCACAGTTTCCTACAACACCACTGTGATGTGCTTCTAATGGACTTGTGGATGAAATTTAGTTCACTGGTTTAGACATACTCTTTGCTCTCTGAAAACCAGGGAGCTCTGTTTGCACTGGGGAGGATTCTATCATCTGCCATTTTTGTAAGTTACGTTAATATGCTTTAATATAATTACAGGTAAGTTCTGATATAGGAGTACAGTTCTTAAGAAAAGATGCTGTGGCAAAGCAGCATGAATTTTTAAGCTTTGCTGCAATACGACAACTTCCATTAGCTGAAGTTCTGGCTATCCATTTAGAACCAGAGGAGGACAGAAAAAAGACTGATATAAATAAAGCTCTTAAAATCTTTACTCAGATTGGAAGAATTCAACAGCTGCATCCCATTCAAGAAATGGAACAGAATAAATATCCTCAGCTACAAGAACTACTTTCAAAGGGCCAAGTTGAAAACCTGGTACATTTCTAAAAGCAGAGATTTATCTTAAAGGCATTTGTAATACTGTCACATTTTACGAATTTTTACAAGGTAACTCTGTGACATCTGTTATTTTCTTTATAACTTTATTTCCAGGAGATATGTCAAGACAGGTGAATCATAGTATTCAAGCAATAAATAAAGTTCTAGCCTTTGCAGTCTGCAAATGTGCTCTAAGCACTTTCAGAAAGTAAGAACCTAAGAAAAGAAACTCAAATGTATTTTTTACTTCATCCTATGATTTGAAAGTCATTTTCATTATCTTGCTTTTCTTGGGATCAGAACAATTCTTGAAGTGTGAAGCTAGAATTAATGGAACTACAAAAACTGTACACAGCTCCCTGATCCGGTTCTTTCCCAGGGGTGACGGGACTAGGGTTGACCAGAAATATCTTGGTGCTATTGATACTGGTTTAAGTAAACGTGGCAGCTGTGGTGGTTGAAAAGCCACTAGTATGTTTGCTTCTGCGACTCAGCATCAGGGTCAGTGACCTCTGGCTCTCGAGTCCAGCAGATACTGGGGCAACACCTTCTTGACTGCTCTCACTAATGTCAAAATGTCTGTATTTGAGTAATTATTTTTTGTATTTGAAATTTGCCTTGGTAGTATTTTCCCCTAATACTGTTCTGGGTCACGGAGAAGCATTCAGTATCTTATGGGGTTGACACAATTAATGAAATACGTGACTTGGGCTGAAAGAATTACACACATTCTACAGAAGAGATATTTTGGTAATGACAGACAATACCCAAAACTCCCTACAGAGGGAAACTCAGAAAATAATGTGGAATAAAGCATCTGCTAAATACATAATTTTATGTTTATTATTCCGCAGAATATTATTTTACTTATCTTACTCCTTTCAAAACCTACAATGAATAAATATTAAACTGAAATTCCTAACATTTTTCTCTATGTTTTCTCACCACAGCAGGAAAATAATGAAGAATATATTATCGTTATTACTATTACTACCCATGTATCATTTGGTATAGAATGAATTAATTTATCCTTGAAAACTTCCTTAGAGTTTGTGAAGTTTTACCCTTTTCATTCGATAGAGTAAGCAAGCCCAACACCAGCAGAAGTGCATAGTAATTACCATTTTTCAAAAGCTGACTGATCAATGTAGGGGTAGATCTGACCTACAGTGGGATTCCTGTCAAAATGCAGACACCCATATCTAAACTAGACCCTGTAGGAACTCTTTGCTGCCAATGCAGTCAGGCAGGAACTCTGGGGGGCGTAATTCATTTGATTTGGTTTACGAAATAAGAAGGAAACTCCAGAAATGCCTTTGTCCCCCACTTCCTACATACAGGGAGCATAAGGTGGCTGACTCAGAGGCAGACTTCAACATTGTAGACTTCTTGTGAGACAAAACGAATACTGCCCTTAAGTACCATTTTCCTGGCTGCTGAGCACTGAACATGCTAAACACACTTATCCGTGGCCATCGCCACAACCGCTTGATAAAACACAAGCTTTGGTAGCAAACAGCTCACAAGTTGCCAGAGGTTGGGTGTCTGTTCAACCACCGCTCGTACTGAGATCACCTGAATCGCGTGACTCTGAGCTTGGTCAGAGTCCCACCGCTGTCACTATGCCACCCCACCCCTGCAGAGCCCACTCTGTCCCAAGCGAAGCAACGTTCCTCGCATCGTTCAGGAGACAGCTAAAGGTTATTCTTCATTTTATTAATTTCATGCCTAGCACTGGAAATGTCAGCTGCAAAGGAATTTGCCCTTGCTTAGTTCACTGCCTGCTGCTAATTCCCTTAAGTCCAATTGCCATTTATAGCGATAGGGCTGGGTGGAGCCATGGAAGCTATCCCTGGGAAGAAGGAGATCACAGACTGCCTTCTGCAACTGCTGCAAGAGTGTTTTCCCCAAGAAACTGGGCACACAGTGTATTATTACGAAATAAACTACAACCGCTCTCAATTTTTAATTGTACTACTACTGTTTCTCAACTAATTTGGTGTCAACCTCTGCCAGAACAGTTTCCAGCACTACAGAAATTTACCCTGAAAATTGTCCTAGTGAGCTCTGTTACAAGGGACATGAACTTCCACAAAAGTGAATGCCAGCTTAAACTTTCCTGCCTTTCACTGTCTTCTCTCAAAAAACTGCCGTAACCCAAAGCGGTAAAGCACTTAGAGCTCTTTTAAGTCCATCAGGGACTGTGTTATTGCCACTCTGCTCTATACAGACCATACTCAGACTACACTAGACTATACAGAGACCATGTAACAGAGAAATGCAAAGAATATCCATAGCTTGCAATGACATAGTTAATACTGTCCTTTTCCTACATCTTTTCCAAAATGTTAAAATAATCTTCTATATGATAGCAAAACAGAAGACAATAGTACAAATATCATCCACAGGTCATACTTCCAGAGTAATGTATCTAAAAGCAAATAAGCTCCTCTTTCCAAAACAAGTTCCACTTTCCTATTAATTAATGATTACAGAAAAATTTTCTCAAATTTTTTGATGGTGAGAAAAAGAAGTACAGTTAGAGCATTATTTTCTTGCACAGAACTGAAATAACACTTTTTCCAGATTTCCATAGAGATGTTTAGTGGAAAACTGCCCAGTATCCTGAAACACTTCTCTCTGGAAATTAATTTCACTCTTTCCTTCCCAAATAATCTTTTATGAATTTGCAGAAAAGAACAGAATAAAATAATATGCAGTCATTACAAACAGATTAAGCATGTACCTGAAATGTCTACCTGTCAGGATAAAGTGTATTATACAGTATTCCAAACCAACAGTTTCAACCAAGATAGGAAATCTTAGGTTTTTTTTATATTGTTTCTTAGTATTACCCCAGTGAGATAAGAATGAGAATCAACAAGTTCTACTTAGATCTAGTTGTTTTATACAAATAGTTGCTCAACAAAAAGAAGAGTAAACTCCTATAGCCAAGCCTTACAGTCTAAGGTAAAAGACCAAGATGCCAGCTATTGATAAATTTCAGTGTTTTGAGCATGACTATATGCCTCAGGTTCTTATTTATATCCAAAGCTTCTGGTAATTACACAAAGAATTCTGAGAACTATATATCATGCCTCATGTTCAAAATGTCTTTACAAAATGTGCCTACTTGTTTTGTCACTGTACCGTGGGTGAGAGGAAACAAAGCCATTCAGACTGTGCAAAATAAACAGTTTTTAAAACTTTAGATTACCCAGATAAACACTTTCTCAGAAATCTAGGAAAGAGAAGGCAGGAGGGGGCAAAGAGAAGGGAAAACAAGAGGGAACAGGCACTGACCCAGCTCATTTATCTTAGCAGAGGAAAAAAAAATGGAGAAGTTCCACATCAGCTAGCTGTTTCAATCATATCATTTTCATACACGTGATGATTGAAATTTACATTGCTTTTTGCAATATGAATACACAATAAATGTTATTCAACTTAGCAATGAACTAGCCACTACCTCTCTGCACTGTCAGTGTCCCTTTAAAAGCCTGGCATTGCAAACACACAAACAACTCTGCTTGAAAGTGAGGAGCTGACAAAGGTTGCATTTCAAGCCAAAGTGTTTAGTTCACTGGAACGTCTTTTTCCTTAAAGGAACAGCAATTTCCCATACATATGCCCCATTTTCAGGGAATTATCAAGCGAAGTATTTCTGCAGCTCTTCCAAATCTGAAGACTCATGGAGAGCTCTCTACCTAAAAACCTGATGGATGAGCAAGGAAGTGTAAAACACTGGTTCATGCTTTTGGTCTTAGCATAAAGCACGTCTGTGGCTTCATGGCAACCACTTGAGTTTGTTAAATCACAGCCTGCTTATACTGAGGCTCTTCAGATGATTTCTTGCTATCCGTACGGCCAAAACAGTTGAACAGATAGGATGTGGATCATATATCCACATTTTATACTCACTGAAGACCTGCAGGACATTACTGTGTGCCTTTATTTAAGAATCTTGCTTCATAATTTAGGATCTACATTTTGAATGTAAAAAACAAGTCAGTTTTTGTTTTCTACTGTCCTTATCCCCAGATTTGACCTCACTCACGTTTGCTGATCCCAGTTGAATTCAAAGAGGCTATTAAATCATTCAGGATTTTTACTCATGTGGACATGGTCGGAATCTGTTCTTTCACTTTGCATTATGCTGTAGACCATCCCACAGCCCTGGAAGCTATATAGAAGATAAAACTCCAGGGAGTGGACATTTACCTGGCCAAGAGCATTTTGCTATTACCTAAAGCTAAGGATTAGAGAGTTTATTGGCTCTGCTTACAGCTTCAATAGATTTTCAAACGTAGGCCAAGAAACACTCAGCTTAGCCATCTATCTTGTGGTTTTTATACCATATTGGATTTTCAACTTTTTTTTTTTAAATCATAGACTTTGCCTCCCCTTTAAAATATGGAAATCAGTATGACATACAGATGTGGATGGGTCTCTGAAGAATTTGTGTCTGCCCAGACCACTAGAAAGGCAGTGGCAGACCTAACGATTTTTTGCCAGTGGGGATATCATCATAAAATTCTGAAGCAAATGTGTGTGTTAACATGCACAATCACATCTGTAATGGAACAGAGGTTTAAAGATGACAATGTCATACACTGAGAACTGCTCATTATCAAAATAATATTAACAAGAATATTCAGTTGTTACAAGTTAAAAAGTGGTGGAAAAAACATTAGAAAGATGAAGATTCTTTCAACTTTCTTCTGTGTGTGCCAGCTTACACCCAGGCTGAGTTGCTATGTGCCCCTCTTACGAGCTTAGGGACAGCCAGTAAAAACCCCACTGTACCATGTTCATGTGTTCGTACATAAAACCAAATCAAAAAAGAAACCTACAGAAACCTCTTATGCATTGTAGTAAGTTGTTATATGCTTTAACTTACTAGTATTTAACAATTTTCAATAGAAAGGGGGCAATTTGGCCTGAGGACAAAAAGGGGTCTGAAGGAGAGCATTACAAGGTCTTCTACAAGGTAGAGGGTTTTCCTGATTTCCAATACACAACAGCTAACCTCATCTTGTTACAACATCTTGAAGAAAGTCTTGCTTGTATTACATTGTTCTCATAAGGCTTTGGGAAGGTTTATAAAGTTCTGGTGGAGAAGACCCAGATACCCCTAAAGTAGGTGCAAATCCTGACTGAAGAATAAGGAGGGCTTCATGTACACAAATAAAGGATGCTTATATTCTACAAACATTTTTCAGGAAATGCCTGCTGTGTAAGTAAGTCCACTACGCTTACCTAACAGGGCACACCATGGCACCCAGATCCCCTAAACAGGGCTGATGAGGAATCTTCTGCGTCTTACCAAGGCTCCCATTCTGCATTTCTCCCAACCTACCTGAATTTCTTTGCATGGATGAGAAGGCTGGAGTACAGCCAGATCACACCTCAGGATAGGTGCAACTGGAGCGTATGCCTAGACCTGGGCACTGAGAGGCATTTTCAGTTTGATTACACAGCTGTAACCTCTACCAGCTACACATATAAAGGGAGAAGATATATGTCTTCAGAGTGAAAAAGCATATATCAAGCTTTGATAGCACTTTGAAGCATTGTGCCAGTCCGCCAGCACACGTATGCTTAGCTGACTTGCTAAGCTTCAGCAGCCCCGTGATGTTCCTGAGATCATGACAAAATCCACTGCTGCTAAGCACAGTTTACCAAGCCCATAGGGTAATCTGTGCTCAGGCTAAGAACAGGGAGCTGAGCAATTTCACTTCAGGACAGAGAAAACCGCAAGCCTAGAAGCAGAGGCTGAAGTTTATACTAATAATGTAAACATGCCGAGGATCGTTCCCTGGCAGTGACCCAACACGGCCTTAGTCCATCCTATTAAACCGTCTCCCTCTCTGGCGTGGCCGCATCCAAACGGTCTGTTATGAACAACCCCTGGCCTCGGCTAACTGTACACCAGGAAATGTTTGGGAGAGTTGGCCTGGACAAAAACTATGTCAGGGACCGTGGTAATAGTTTGACAGTACCGAAGATCAAGTTCCAGTGCCTGCGGATGCTCCCTGACATGGTTTAATTTCTCTGCGTACGCAAGGAGGCAGAAGGACAGATATCCGCAGTCATGATATTTCTGCATCATAAAGAAAGTGACTCATGCTATGCCTGAGAGAAAACACGAAGCTGTACTGTCAGGACTGAAACAAGGAGAGAGAAAAAAACATTTCCTTTACTTTCCTTTTGCCTCCAGGGTTGTGTTAGGCCTGTGACGCCTACTGCCCAACCTTGGGAGTGCAAATGAAAAAGAGAAAAGAGATTCTCTCCCATGACTGATAAAGTAAATTCTTCATACTTGTACAAAAATGAGTATTACATCTTTTGGTTTTATTTTTCTTGCTTGAGCTACACGGAATAAGAGTGACCTTGTACTTACACCATGTAGTAGCTTCAACTAACATCAGGTATCAATTAACATTTGTCATTAACATTTATGTCAAAACATTAATTAACACTTACCTCTATTAGGCAAGGTTTTCCAAGGTACCCTTGGTCCAACCTAACTGGGTAAAACTGCTCTTAAAATTGACAGCATAAATTCTTTTCTCTGAGCTTCATCTAGATTAGGGTCAAATGACAAAAGACTCAATGCATCCTAAATTAGGCAAATCTACATCTACAAGGCTAAATTATAATTTTCTTATCATTGGATGCCATTTACTTACAAATCAGACAGTGGGGCTGCCTTTCTAAAATCACCTAGAAGCATTCTAACATTAACAAAGAAAAATGAATTTACTAGAACTATTTACAGAATGTACTAAGTACCGCTTTCACCTACTTGCCAACCCACACCAAAATCAGTGGGACTTTATCTCCAAGCAGTTATGCACAATATTGTGTCTGCTGCATGATGGCAGCCAGATCAGCAACTCTCTCAAAACACAAAAGAGGTCTTTCTTGCGACTGGTTCTTTGTATGTGACTTACATAAAAATTGGCTAATTGGCACTCCTTCGCTCTCCACGAGCATGGCAGCAGTACTCTCATTACACATTTTAGATGAGATTTTTCGGCTCAGTGTATTTACATTTTTCTATTTAAGTGCCTGCACAATTCTTTCAATACCAGAACACAGTCTAGAAGCACTCAGCCTGATGAAATTCCAAGCAGCTGTCGCGTCCCAATTCCTAAGGGATGGTCCTGCCATTTCTGAGCCCCTCTCTCCCACTCTCCTGTGACAGGAAAACAGTTTTGACTATTTCCTCAAATTTCAAAAGACAAATGGAATAAACAGGTCTATGATCCACCTGATTATTTTCCTACTTGGTGAATCATAAGAAGAAGCTGTTACTGCCTATCTGCTCTCTTTCCTTAAGCCCAGAAAGAATAATCCTTCCAAAGGAAAAAAGATTTGTCCCCTAACTCATTGGCAGGTTAGAAAAGAAGATGATCTGAATATTCCTTGAGAAGCAAGACCAGGATAGGTATCCTCATCTACCTCCAGAGGGAAGTAGAAGTGGATTAACAGTTTTTAGAACAATAATATTTTAAGTATATGTGGAGCAGAGCAGAAGCTGTGGCACATAAGGATTTTCTTTAGAGTTTAGTTGTGCTAGCAAAAAAGGTACTTTTGATTTCCCTGTCAGCTAACACAGATGAGCATTTTTCACTCCATGCTTTTAACTCAGCTGATTACCATCTAACCAAGCTACCGTTGATCTATTTCTGCTCCTACTTAATGTAGAAAGTTTACATCTACTTCTGGTGAGGGAATGCTGACAGAACTTGGAGACTGTAAGTAATACAAAACCTTGGATTTGATTTAGACTACTGTTGCCTTTTGATATAAAAAAATATCCTTAGCTACACTCCTTCCTCCATCCCACCATAGCATGGACTGGTAGGTCACAAGTACTCTATATAAATGAAAATGCTCAGACTTTGTTATAGCAAAATGCATCTTTGGAAATGTTAGCAAGTACAACTTATCTGACAGTAAAGACATGTTCAACACTCTTCAGATCCTGGAAATACAATATAACATTTTCACATGTCCAGCCCAATGGGTTATTGGACCCAGTAATATGGGTCATTCCCATGATGGGAAGACATTCATTTTTGAGGTCACGTGGCAGGTCCTCAGTCCTGCACTGGAATGAGGAGGCTTGTAGCAAGGTGCTGCTGTTCGCTGCACGAGGCAACGCAGGGTGAAAGGGCCTGAGGTGCACAGGAAATGTGCGTATCAGCAGCACAGATGCTGAAACATCAGCTAAGGTGAGAATCAGAGCTTACCAAATAAGAAGCAGACAGCCTGCTTGCAAATGCAATAGACTATAAGGTCCGAAAGATTACATTTCGTCTTCACTGTATCAGACTTGACATAGCAGATGATGTGGCCTTTCTGCTCTCATTCTTAAGACAACTTCTAACTGTGTGGCATGTACAAAAGTCCCAGAACAGCAGAAGAACAGAAAGGCTGCCTGACAGTAATACTGACATAGCTTTTGTTTTAGTGATCTTAAGCAATTTCTCATTGTCACGGCCCAATCAAAGAAGTTGGTTTGTAGGTCTAATGTTACATTCTTTGAAATCTAGAGAAACCTTCCATAAACATTGGGACTGGAATGGCACTATTCCAGGTCACGTCTGCAGGACCGACAAAACTAGGGAAAAGAGAACTTGGTCCTATCTGCCAAATTCAGATTACGAAGTCTTTCTCATGATAAAAAGCACACTTTTTTCCATGACCAAAAAAAAAAAAAAGTTATATTGGAACTAGTTAATGGATAGGGGAAACAGATCCTGCATGTAGACTGAGCAGTAGGAGAACCCCTGAATCCCTATGTCCTGGTCCCTCGATCTGTACTGAAGATCCAGCTAGAAGGCGCGTTGTCTCCCTTCTAGCCCACATACCTCAGTTTCTTTGTCAATGAAATCAAGGCATGAGGGAGGAAGGGATTCACACATGTCCGTATCATTTCCTAGAAGATTACAGAATAAGGCTGGAGCTTGCATGCCCACTTGGGTGCTCACAGGTACTCTTGAGTCCCCAGATAATGCAGAGCCTAATGGATTTGATGTGGAAGCTCATTTTTGCTGGTCATCCCCAGCCTTGGTTCATCACGTTACTTTCCTGACTCCGACTGAAGAAAAAGGAGCCAATCACCAGGGCATGAACATCAGGTGCTGACGTTAAATCACCTTTCAGCCTACCTCCTTCTGTTCACCATATAAAATAAAATTTAGGAAGCACAAAGTTAGTGGGTTAAAATTCTTCGGCAGCACTGCAAAAATATAACTTAAGCAGCTCTATGTAAATCAGGATTGGCGAACTATGACAGGGCATTATAAAACCAAAATCTATAGATGGGGTCCACAGAAGCTCAAATATATGTCACATCAATTTTATACCCTTGGGCTCATGCTTCAGATGCTGCCCATGAATTTTCTACAGTCAGGAAAAAGTAGACCAGTTAACAGTGACACAATAACCATTCAGCTGAGGCCCAGAGGTTCCCCTCTTAGGGCATGTCGTGGAGGTGAGGGCACAGAGGTTAGTGCTTTTAGGACTCCTGAGAGCAGTCATTCTCACTTGAGTTATCCCGTCCACACCAAACGCTCCTGAAGAGGATGACACAGACATGACACAAACCATGTTCCCGTCCCAGGGCCAAACTTTCTTTTCTCTAACTGCAGATGCATATAAACTTCCTAAGATAGAACATAAAATTCTTTTCTTTGCTATCTTTCAATAGAGGTATTAGTGTAACAGAATAGAATTTGGTCCTACATTTTCTAAGTTTTTGAGATTAGAAACAATTATTGGAAACAACTCTGTTCTCCCATAGAGATATGGTGTAACATTCTTTCGTGAGACTTTTCCAGACAGAATTGTATGTACATACCATCATACCATCAATTCACTTAAGACTTCATATCAAACATGCTTAAGCATTGCTTGATAGCATAGTACTTTGTGTAAACCTGCACGCTTTAATCACAGTACTGCTTCAGTGTTGTATTCTGTTTGCTGAATTTTCATGACAGCAAGTTTTTTTAATGAATTTTGATTAGCTTTTCCAGACATGAAAATGGTTTAAATTGGTCAGGACTATAAGGCTATCCAAGGCATCGATACTACCTGAGCCTGCACTGAACCAGAAACTTGTTTAGAGCACTTCGAAAGGTAAACACTTGATTTATAATTCTTTTTTTTTACAGGAAATTTGCAACTTAAATCAATTTTAATTCATTCTCACTTTTAAGCATTTCTTCTATGTTCTTATTAATAAGACTTTGATAAGCTCAATGATAATAAAACAGAAAACACTGTTTTAAAATCAATGCATTCGCCTAATTTCTGTAGCCACATTAGGGCAGCAGAAAAAAAATCTGATTGATAAAATACATAACTAAATACTTAGATTTTAGCTCATATGTACAATTAGATGTTCTGAAACTACCTTGTAATATTATCAATTCTCACAGTTACCTTAAGCATTTTTATGAGCTGTAAAGACAAGAATGATGAAAGACTTCAGAATCATATCTTTAAAGGCATGAAGTCGTTAAGTGCTGAGAATCTAAAAGTCTCAGAACATGGCCTAAATGCAGGAATTCACCCCTTCATTTTGGCTTTTACTGGGGTGAGCTGGGTGGTTCCCTGTACAGAGAGTTGAACACTTGCTCTCTGGGTAAGACATGCGTGACAGCTCTGTGATTGCTTGTAACTCTGTGCAGACACGTATTAATGAGCCTCCTCTAATATGGAATTTTGAATCTGAGAAACCTTTACTGAAAACCAATCATTTCTTAATGCAATGAGAACAGGACAAGTCTTTGCAGTGGCAGCATCAAGCCTTCCCAGTTTCTTAACTCTGCTCAATGCTTTGAAAGCATGACCTTCTTTAGTCAGATGGTACTTCTGCAGAGAGGTCACCTCAGAAAACACTTTTAGCAAGACAAATGTACCGCAGCCTTAGCTTCATAAATAATATGTAAATTCTGCATTTGCCTAAAAATTCTGTACTCTGTGAACAAAATTACATTAAAATAGATGAAACAGCCAGCAGAAGCAGAAAAGAGGAACTCTGTTCCAGTGAGGGAGTGGTCTTCAAGGCAGCTCTTAAGTAAATATTTTTATCAAACTTTTCTTGAAAATCTCCTGTGAGGTTTCTCAAAAAAAACCATGGGAGCAAAGATTCAGCACAGGAAGGAGGAGGGAGCGTGCACAGCTCTCAAATGTTTTTACAGATTCTCCGGTTGCTAAAACCTATTGTTGTTTTTTTAAGGCTATGACTGCTCCCACATTCCTCTCTCAGAATCTATTAAAGCTGTGTTGCTGGCAAGTCTTCCTACATTACTTTTAAATGACATTTAGTCCTTTTGCTCTTCATAGTCATGAGCAGGGCTTCAAAGTAAAGGGGAACTGCCTTCAGAGATTGCAGAAACACTGAAGAAAAAAAAAGGTTTAATATCTGCACTCTGTCTCAAAATTAATTCCAAAATCCAAAGAAATTTTATCATTGATTTGCTGTTTCCACCAAGTATTTAATAATGAACAACACTGAACTTTCCAAGTTCTGCAGAAGACTTCTCCTTGATATCTACAAGGATTGTTTGTTTTAATGCAGATCCAGATCACAGAACCACAGAATAGTTGGGGTTGGAAGGGACCTCTGGAGATAATCTGGTCCAACCCCACAGGCTAATATAGAAGCATTGTTCATTTCTGATCTAGCACTAAGCAAGGCAATACTTTCTCCGTTTATTTCACGTACTATACTTTGAGAAAGAGGGCTGACTGGATCTCTGCCTGCATCATTTGCTACACCAGAGAGTGTAATACTGTAATTCAGTGTGCAGTTATGTCACCCTTGACGGTCTCTTTCTGCTTCGCAAGCAACGAATGGAACGTCAACTCAATGGTACGCATACGGGATTTACAGAGTGACAATTACAAAGGAGAGAGGGGAGATTTAGTTGGTCTGCACACTGAACAGTCTGATAAGCATTAATTTTACCAGACCGCTCAAGAATTCCTTCTCTGACCTACAAGACAGAGCCAAGGGGCTCGGGCAGGAGCCCTGGCCCTGACAACTGTCTTTCAACAGGGATGCCTTCAGTGCAAGGACCCACCACAGCCACCCATCTCCCTCTCCATGAGAGCCCGCTCCCACTGTGCGAGCCACTGCTTCAAGTGCACAAGCTCAGCAGATCCTGAGGCCAAGGAGCAGGAGAAAAGCCAAACTGATGTGGGCAGAGGAGTGTAGGAGGGTAGAGGAAAGAATCGCTCATCTTGGTCTCGCAGTTAACACACAAGATTTCACAGCTCTCTGCAATTACTACTTTCAGAAGTTTATCCTGCTTGTGTAAATAGCAAAGAGAAAGATCAGTATGAAAACCCACCCTCAAGAGACCTGAAATACTACTTGGTGTGCCCCGGAGTGATGTGCTGGAATTGGCAGCCACTCTGGGCTAAAGAGCTGCGTTACTTTGCCAAACTCCTCCAATCTCTTTATTTAATCTGTACATAGGAATGAGGTAGAGATAGCAACTCTGCTTTGACTGTTAATACTTCATGTAAAAATAAACTCCAAATAATTTTAGACAGGAGGCAAATCTGCCACTCAGCAAAACATTTAAGTACATGCTTAAGTGAAGAAGTTTTGCTATCTATTGTGTGCAAGTATTTTGTTGAACTGTAGATGTAGACTGGGTTTTGTATGGCCTAACTAGCTATTTAGCAACTCATTCCACCCATCCTAGGAGGAATGCTTTGACCTAAAGAGGTGCTATCTCTTTCTACTGACTTTAGTGAGGTACCAGACAATTGCCTTATATGTTTAACTTGTAAATGAGAAAGCTCATGCTTGAAAAATCTTACCCATAATGGCTTACCAGTAACCAGTAAGACAAATTTGTCACTGCAATATTCATTACATAAACTCAAAGATTCCCTGCATCACCCAGACCAAGTTCTATGTTAGTTCAGGGTAATATTATTTTTATAATACGCATGCAAACAAAATTTGTCTATCTTCTCTTCTTCTTCTATCTTCTTCTATCTTCTGTCTTCTTCTCTTATAGCTACCCCCATCCACCACATACTGCTTTTTTCAACTTCACCTATGAAGCAGAATATTTTAATCTTTTTGACATACTTTACTGTACCTATTTCTAGGTAGAGACTGGTTCATTATTGTGTTACATCAGTTTTAGCCAGTCCTCAGTGATGTAAAACCGAAGCACTACAAAATGAATCTGACCACTGGAACTTCAGACAGAGAGTATTCATTACAAAGTTAATTCAGTAGACAAAACTGGATCAACTGTAAAAAACACTTCAAATGCCAGCACAATTTTATCAGTCTAGAATTGTTTAGAACATGGAGGTTCATGCAGTGGGAATCTTCCTAAAAATGGGAGACATTAATGCATTTCCATTCTGGCAGCTCCATAGTCATAAAAGCCTGTGATGCTCTTTAAATGAAGGAAAAAAACAGAAGTCTGCTCCAGTTTTAGAGAGTATTTTTTGCCTGCGCCTAATCAGAAAGTTCAAAAGCGCACTGAATACTTGGAAAAGCAGATCTACGTAAAAGAAAATTTGATCATCACATTAGCAAAAGAGAAGCACAGATTTTGGAAACTATGATACCTGTTTTTTTCCTCCTTTTTTTAGCAAGTATAAAAATATTTCCCATTCCTTTAAAACCAGATGGCTTTAAGTTTTAACCTTGTGGACTGCAGCATAGAGATAGGAGAGCTGAGGTTGTGGACTTACATAATTGGGAACATATACATATAGAACAGGTAACAATTTCTGATTCTCAAGAAATTGCAATGGTTTTAAAATTTAGTTTCAGCCCACAACAGGCCCACATCAAAAATTTCAAAATGTGTTAAAACAGGAGATTCTAGGCTGGTGACAAAGATGGTAAAAAGATGTTCACCAGGATGTCTCAGTCTAACAATAACTTTAGTTTCACTTGGAAAATTCAGGACTTCACAACATTTTTTAATTTTAGGCCAGCATCTCCATGTACAGAAGGGACCTCCTAGGGCTTCCAGATTAATGGCTTATCTGAAAGACATCTTGTAAACCCTGTGGCATAATGATCTGCCTTTGATCTACTACAAATTCATCAAGCTTTGTGTGTTTTGCCCCAATCAATCAGCTTTTTTTTATGGAATTGTTTTACCCAAATTGTTCTGTCTCTATTCTGGTGCATGCATACTGGTGCAAGCATGCTGGTGCAATGGTGCAATGTACTACAGCATGCAAAGCCTGATGAAAACACCATACAAAATGAGGCTATTAAAGATATTAGAACTAAATTACAATGTAACAGTAGACTCAACACAAGGCTTGGCTTTTCCATCTCTTCTTAGAAAAGGAAACATGCTACGCTGACATATCTAACCCTGTTTTCTTCTCTTTTGAAGGTATTAACATCTTTGGAATGCTACCGGTTTAATAAGACCCCAATATCACATTTCAGTTTTATTCTGTTTTTCTCCATATGCACAATCTTCATAATCCCAATCACTGCCAGGCTGACATAGATATTGATAGCCTATGACTATGTATACAGAGGCATATTACTCATGCACTAGAGATTACATTTGTTACAAGAACAGCTAAATGCCAAGCATTTACAAGCGCTGCGTCAAGGCGCTTGGAACAGAATGAGCCGAGTGCCGTCGTGGGTACAGAAGCTATGAGACAGTAATAAATACTCTTCATTGTTTGCCCCACAGGTGAAAGTCAAACACAAGGGATGACAATATATGCAGCAATACTCTGCATGGGCAGATATGTCACTGTACTTTGGCATAGAGATAGTTTTTCTGTAAATATCCCACATGATTAAGTAGGTTAGATGTTTCTTCCTTAATGTTTGTGTTATAATAAACATGGGATTATAATAGAAGGAATAGAAGAATATACTCTCCATTTGGGGAGGTATGATACTTTAGCACTGCTGTATGTGCTAACTGTACCATGTGGAGCAAGGACAGGATTAGAGAGAGGAAGAGGAGACTACTTAAGGCTAGAGAAGATAGGAGCTAACCCTCTATGTTTTCATCCCAGCCAAATAAAGAAAGGAGTAACAGGCTTTATTTCAAACTTTTAAAATTGTGCTGTTCTTACACGGTTTGAAAACCTGCAGACAAACAAATTACCAGAAAGACAAGCATTGGTCCAAGCACTTTTATTATATCATCTGGACAGCAGAAGAGGGGCCATTCCTGAGAGCCTCTGGGTGCCACCACAATATATGTGCTAAAAAGAAAGTGAGAACTTAATAAAATGGATTGTCTTTCTCCTTCTCTTTGGTATCTATCCTATGGCTATGATTCAATGGGAGGCTGACTACAACATCAACCAATGTTACCAGTATTCCAGCAGCATCCACAAATCCAGTCTACCACCTCCCCAGCAGAGACCTTTTGTGTCACTCCAGGACCCACCAATGCAAATTCCCTCACTGTATCCAATTTTACCAGTAGTACAGTACCAACCAAACCTGCAAATGCCAGCTCAGGACCCTGCACGAACACCAGCTGGGGAACAACCAACGAAGCACAGCTTCAGCATCCTGGAAATCCCAGCCGACCAGTGCAGCCCCAGCAGCCAGGGTACCCAATGCATCGGTGCAGTGCCAGCAGCTGGGCAATCCGACCAGCCCACGTATCCTATGCAAACGCCCCACTCTGCTGCTGGACTTGACTCTGGATCCGTGGCAATCAAGCGACAATCACACTCCTGTCATGGGTTTGTATCAGTGGAGTTTCTGTCGGATTGGAGCAAGAGGTCAAATTTCAAACAAATTTGTAATTAAAACAGGCAGCGGATTGTCAGATCAGATCTGTTTCAGATCTAGCCCATCAACACAGCCATGAATCTGTCCTGCCAAAGCTTCCTGAAGTCAAGTGGAATTTTAGAGGAAGAACTACATATTAACAAACTGTGCAATGCTGTACAAAGGGAAGACCATACTTTCCAGGACCTTGCATCCGGCAGGAAAATATAAATATATTAACAGCTTGGCCTTTGCAACAGATAGAGTTAATAACATGCTGTTCTTGTATGTTTAAAAGAAATGAAGCATATAATACAGTACGTGCTTACCTACTATGTCTTTCAGAGGGCTGGAAGATTTTAACAGCTTCTTTTAACACTACAACAAGCTTCCAGTATTTTTAGCTCACTGCTTTTCTCCCCATTGTATACTTACAGCTCATTAATGCTTTTATTTGGGAAATAAAAGCTAATCTCATTCTTTCTGTATCTTAGAAATCACTTCTTATTATCCATGGAAAAGAGACAAAACACAAACCCCATCACCACTGCACAAGAGCTTTTTGTAAGGCTGGTTTTAATTTCATTCTTTTCCTTTTCTTTCAGGATTAAAGAGACCAGGAAATCAGAAAAAAAGCAGAAGTATTTTAGGCATTTTCGCTTGCTTTCAAAAATCCATCATTCTCCTTTTGTCAGCAGCGGATGCACCCATTAACCCTACTTCTTAGTGAATTTGCTAGCTGAAAAAACAAAAATATATAACTAGCAGAGAATAAAGATAACTAAAAATATCAATTCATTTTGAGGTCTTCTGTTGAGCATGGAATTTAAAAGATAAGCTTGAGGTATTACACCTTGTACTGAAAACAGCATAGTCACTGAGCAGAATAAACATGTTAGGCAAAAAAACTGTCACTCCGTGGTTTGAAAATAAAAGTTGTATCAACTTAGAAATATCATTTCATAATTTTAATCTTGAAACAAGTGGTTAAATAGAGTCATACCTCATAGAACTTAGTGAGAAGGTGACACTGTTACAAAGCACACTGTATTTCTAATAAAAACTACACAGAGCATTAAATCGCTAGAGTGTTTCTAGTTTTGTTTTTTACAAATGACCTGGGAACATAAGGCCATGTCTTACTCATTCCCTTAGCAATAATGTAAAAATAACAGTCCATTTTTGGATGGACAATTAAGAATTCTATCAAGTATGTTTTATTAAAATCACTGCCTTCACTGACTCTGTGTCATAGAAGAGTCTAAAACATTAATGTAAAAAGACACAATCACAAGAGGAGTCATTATTTTTCCAGAAACTTTATCATGCTTAAATACTGCTATCTTGTAATTTTACTACAAGTTTAATTGGTTTTCATGCTTATTATACCAGAATATGATACGAGAATTTCAACTTTCACTAAAAAATAGATCGAGTCTTACCCTCTAAATACGATCTTAGTCTACTTCCAAAGCCCAGCAATCAGACTGCAAATAAAAAGGACTTCAAATTAGGATTGCTTTTAATAATAATCTTGTGGGCTTAAGGCTCATATCTGTAATCTTCCAATGCTTGCAGCTACAATACTCTTTAAATGAAATTTAACAGGCTTATATTGTAAAAATGATCTCTATTAAACACCATGCCAGATCACAGCCTGTACCAACATCCTCAGCAGACATACACAGGGGAAAGGTAGCAGATTATCTGCTGCCAACATGCAGAGCATTGTTGCTGAGCTGGCATGTTGGAGAAGTTTTACGAGACTTACCAGAATTTACACCTTTCCAAAGAACCAGGAAAAGAATGAAAGAGGCTTCAGTTCTTTAGATAAGAAACTCTCCCTGGACAGCCACTGAGAAGCCGTAACACCCTGTCTTTTATTCCACCCTCAAGGCGAAAGCTGTCACTGAGCTCCACCACAGAAAAGCCAGGGAGTTACCAAAGGCAAAGCAGCAGCTCAGCAGTGGTGGGTGAGCGCTGCCCCACTAGAAAACCCCAACACGGCTCCGAGCAGGCAAGTCCGAGCCCTGAGCGCAGGGCTGCACCTTGCAGAGACATTCATTTCCATTTCGGGGCAGAATCACAGGCACTGAGTCTCAGCTAGTAAATCCCCAGTGACATAACCTCTCTAAGTCACAGTTTTGCTATTTTCATCTTTTTCAGGCCTGATGGTAGACCTACTAATGCTAGCTCTTATCAGCTTAGATGGTCAAGCTAGGGTCTCCTGAAGCAAGTGGGAGCTCAATCAAACCCACCTATCTTTCCATCCAGATTTGCAAACAATTCTAAATTTTTAGAATGTATGGCCCAAAAAATCATTTTATGTTTTCTTCTTCATTTTAAGGGCCAAACAAATTTAGGAATATTAAGAATCAGCTATAAAGAGAAAATAAACTTGAGCAATCTCCAAACTAATTGCTTTCTTCTCTAATCAAAGCCAAATCCAGTCTTCACATTATGTTAATTATCATAGAATGGTAAGGTTGGAAGGGAGCTCTGGAGATCATCTAGTCCAACCCTCAGCGTAGCCCATATGGGGATTGAACCCACGACCTTGGCATTAGCAGCACCATGCTCTAACCAACTGAGCTAAACAGTCTTTTTTTCTGCATATTGAAAACTTCCTTCTGCATGAAGCCTTGCACTGGAAAAGAGTAAATGGTACTGAACATTTCAAAACAACTGCACAAGTACTGTCACTTAAAAAAATTGGGATTCATTCCTCAGGCTGGAATTATTGCGGAACCCCAGTGTGAGTCAGTTTCTTAGTGTCCCCTCTAGCCATTGGCAGTTTTTTGCTGTGTACAGCTTATCTTCAAGTCTCACAGAGGAGAAATACAGAGAAGTGGAAAGAAGTTACTGTAGAATTGAGGAACTTGTGCTTTTCTCTATCTGCAACAACACAGTGTGGGAATACCCCACTGCATAACATGACACAAATAGAGGAATTCCAGACCTCATCTTCTTAAATTCATTGTGTGTCTGCCCGGGTCCCAAAGAAGAACATACAAAAATGAATGCGTATTTGCAAAACATGGGACATGCAGCACAAAAAAAAAGCGAAAAAATATGGCAGGAATGGAGGAACTAGAATCTCCTTTCCATAAGATACTATTCGGGCTTCTTCTGCACCTTGTCCAAAGCGCTTCCATTTGGAGATGGTCAGCTAGCTTAAATTGCCTAGAACTATGTGGTCCAGTACAATGCTATGCTGAGTTACCAGCTTGAGTCTTCAAAGAATAGCCATGTCAGGACAATGCTGCAGGTGGGCCAGTGAAACCTTGGTCTTTCAAGGGAGCAGGCTGGCCCTGGGACAGCACAGTGCAACCTCCCCACCAGTGGTGGCACAGGCACACGGGTCCATCCCACAGCCCCCTCAGGGCACTGACTGGGGCTGACTTCAGGGAGACTCAGCTCAGTTGCATGAAGTGCAGGAAATTGAGAAGAGCAGCAAAGGAGAAATAAAATGAGGCAAACAGGGAAAAGATTATTAAAAATAGTAAGGGAAAAGTATGATAAAAGATCAAGAGGGAGATCAATACTCAATATTACAGACAGAACTTTGAATATTGAGAGAAAAAGTTACTAACTTCTAAGCACAAGTAGAGACAAGTTTGAATTCAAGTGGAAGATGTTCACTTTAATTTGTTCTTAAAGGCTTAATAATTTGCAAATTAAGACCAGGCTAATTGCCCACATCTGCTTCTGAGAAGCAAGGTTGGACTTTTAGAGAAATGAAAGCCAAGAACCAGCAGTAGAAAAAAGGAAGGAGGATACAAAACTAGTCCATTTGAATTTGAAAGAGGCTAGCAAAAAGCTTCAGGCAACTGTATTTGCATACCAGCCAGTGGGCCTGAAGAGCAACCTGAAATTTTGCATATCTGCGTGTTGAGGGATATCTCATTCTCTTTACCTGTTTGCTCACTAAGAGGAGATTTTCAAGGCCACAAATGGTGATTCAGAGCTACAACCAACCAGGAGGTATGCAGGCACATTAAATATTTGCAAGCATAAAAAATGTACGTGCTTGAATACACATCTTTGAAAATCTGTCCCCTAAGACAGAGATTTTGTAAGAGCACAAGTTATCAGTTAGATGCCCATATGTCACTAGCAATGATTTATAGCTGTCATTTATGATTTTGGAAATCTCCTCTTTTATGATTACACTGACAAAAAATGGGAAGTGGTAATGACAGCAAACTGAATCTCTTTCCTTCACATATAATCCATTTGCAGTATTCTACTTTCGCTTGTTCCTAAAGTCCTTACCAAGTATTTACCATGCTGAAATTCTGAAAACATGATTTCCCAGTTCACAAGCTCCCACCTGATACAGAATAATGATTCCCTGGCTTCCTAGCATATAACAAAGGAAGAAGAAAAGATGAACTCAACTTACCATCAAGGAACTCACTCACTATTCTCACATTCCTTTCTCAGATAGAAAATTTCACATCTGGATTTAAGTCCTTTTCCTTTACTTCTACCTTTACTGTACAGCCTTTCATAGAGGGACACAGCATACAGACATCACGTATTTGCAGGTAGCAGACCACTTGAGAAAGTTAAACAAATCAGCTGTATGTTGCTGAGTTCCTCCTTATTCATACACAAAGCTCCAACTTACTGATGGGGAAAGGCAACCTCTGTAAATAGGCAACCTACTTGGCACAAGACAAGACACTGCTGAAAACCAAGGCAGAGATAAGGAACGCCTGAAAAGACCTCATTTTCTTTAAAATCAGAGCCAATTGGCTTCTGCAAGAGACCATTACTGGAATAGGAAGTGTAAGAAACTGAAAGGGGCAGACTGGGGAAGAAAGAGGAGTGTGTCTGAGGGAATGTGCCGCAGAGAATCAGGGGAAGCTCCAGCAGATTGCAGAAGGCACCACGATAACAACCTGGATCCTGGAAGAAAAGAGAGGCTTTTCAAAAGATACAGACTCAAAGTAGCCTGAGACGAATGAGAAGTCCTGAAAGGCACTGTCTGACTGTATGGTAGGTGAAACTTTGAGGAAAGCAAAGGGATACTGATGCTAAGTAAAGAATAAAAGGGGAAGCAGAACTCAAAGAAAGAAGATGAAAATCAATGTGGGACTGTATGAATTTAACAGAAATTCAACTAGAAAGCAAAACTGTTATGATTTCCCCTAGGAATTAGTATCTCTATGTCCCTTGATACAAGTTCACATACAAAGACTATTTATTATCGTTGCTTAAAAATTCCAGCAAAGTACAAATATTCTCAAGTCTAAAGCCTCCATGGGAAATTTATCTTTATAACAGCTAAAATCAACCAAATCAGTATGTTTCCAATATCATAATATGATGAAAAAGAACAGCATGAAGTGACTCAGGTATTTTTTTCCAGAGCTTTTTACTCTATCATCAAAGCAATGTAAAATGACATTCTCTGAAAAACAACTCAGGAATTTTGTTCAGCTTCACATGGATTCCCAGCAATTCAAAGCTGTTTGTGGAATGCAGTCACCCCAGGAAGCCTTCCTTTGTTTACAGGATGGGAATGAAGTGATCCTATCACATACTAGTTGTCTGTAGATAATGTTACCTGCAACAAGATCAATCAGAAAATGATCTACTGAACAAAGTATCGTGACATTAACTTAATTGAATCTAGATGTTATCATATGTTAAAAAGTGGGAAATTTCGAAGGTGCTGAAAATCCATGACCTAAAATCTTCTTAGAGCCTTGCGAAATGATTAGCTCTTTGATTAATAGAGAGACAGAAGTAATTTTGAAGGCTGCTTAACAGCCATTCAGTCCTTCAGAGCCGAAAAAGTGATCAGCCCAGAGTCAGCTATAGGAAACACTATGAACCTAAACTAACATAGGCATTTGAAATAGGCAACTAATAGACCACAACTGCAAGGTCAGTTACCTCCATGATTATTCCACCGGCCCAGCACCAAAACCTTTGCTTTGTCAGAAGTCAATGATGGTCCACATATGTTCAGGATCTCTCTGAGCAAAACCACTCAGAAGGTCAGGGCCATCAAGATTTCTACGTACAGACTTTTAATTCACATGACTCAGTCTTTTAGTTTCATATCTGTGCAATTTTAGGTCCAAGTGAGCTTCTCCTTAAACTAATGGATATGTACATACCACAATAAAAAAGTATGCCTGCTGTTATCAGATGACATTTTCTCTCACATCTAACTATGTAAAACATGAACGCAGACAAAATTAAGTATGGCACCAGGGAAAAACAATTTTAACGGTGAATACTAAAGGGAGTGGGCAGAAGCAATCAGGAGTATGGAAAGCAAGGAACGGGAAGCAACACCTCTAAATGGAATTCCTCCAACTTTAATGAATGTCAAAGGGATTTGGATCAAGTTCCCCTTGATTATATTGTGCAGATTCCAGATAAAGTCCTTAGTCCTCTAGCCTAGGATGAACCCCACTACTTAAAGGCCTGTCTTCCTTTATTCTGTTCCATGAATGCTCAGGCAAGATAAAACAGATGGCACTTAAGCACTCAGACAATAAAATGAGAGATGGGTTTTTTTAGAGAACAAATGAGGAAGAAGGAAAAGTCAGTCCATGAACAGAGGGAGAAGGGTAAATTAATATCTTCATTCTTCCCTAATGCAGGGCACTAAAACTCCCATGTGATTAGCAAATTTTTCCTCTTCTGAACTGTAATAGATACATTCCATAGCTCATTGAGCTCTCTCTGTCACTAAAATATGGATAAATTATCTCAGCAATGCTTCTGGCTTGGTGTAATAGGCTAATCTATAATGATAACAGAAATGTATGTATCACTGTCATCTTCCAAGTACTGTGCAAATACCGAGGAACTGATCGATGACCACAGCACCGAAGGAGTGCTAGTGTAGGATTAATATGTTCATAGGTATGTGGGCAGCTAATGTTTACAATCAGCCTTTAATTTATGTGCTTGATTTCACCTTCCAAGAAAGGTTGATCCCTTAAGGCAGGTCATCTGTCTGCCTGAAAAGGAAGGGTGAGATTCAGGAAATAGCAGTTGACTCTGTGCCAGACCCTGCCTAACAGTGGAAAAAGCCACTTCAAAAAAGCTTAGAATGTTCCCAGAACCTCTCCGCTTTTAAATCCAAGCAAAAAGAAAGAGAAAACTTACAGCCTACTCAGGATACAGCATGAGGTGACTGACATTTCAAGGAAAAGTTCTTTCATACTAAACGGGAACAGTAAACCCAGGGACATAAAAGAGGTCTGAGGTACTTCTGTGATGGTGACATTTAAAATTTGTTTTCTACTAGAGTCTGTGGCAAGTGCCTAAAGGAACAGTGTTAGAAGAATTGTGCCCAAACACTCCCCTGCCAAGCAGACCTGCTGTCTTGCATGGTCAGTGCAGCAGAGCCAAGGAAATCTGTTACCCATGCTACCACTTCAATAATCAAGCCAGACTTGTTATCACTTTGCAGATCGGATAATCTCACCATCAGACTCTGAAAGGTAGCAGATACAGGGATTTCAGCACTGTCCCTATGGGTAAACAGCTCCTATTATTACACCCATGAGCACATCTGTAGCATGAAGTGGATGATAGTGAAGAGATCCCTAGCTTACTGAAGTCTTAAATCTGTAAGGCCACAGGAAGAGGAAAGAAGAAAATAAGCTGTTCCTCTAAAAGGCTATTTTAAAAAAATATATAATGAACAAGATATATGTACCTTTTATTTACAAAGTTGAAATGTTACCTACATATGCACATCAAAAAACAATTATAAGGAGTCCCCTCCCACAAAAAAAATGTCTACAGGCTCAAGAAACAGCAGCAGATGCCTTCAAAATCTTCCTTGTCCTGGGAAAAGAAGACAATTCTTAGATCATTGTATCTCCCAGCTTTCCTTCATCCAGACCAGGATGCCAACTGATGGTTAAGGGAACTTACGTTCTCAACAGTGCAACCGTTCTGCTCCAGAAAGAGGGCAGCCTTGAATTAAGTTTGACTCTCACTTATGAGAGAAATTTCACTGCAAATGACAAAGGCTTTTCCATAGCTGTTAATGCTTCCGCAGGCGGGCTGTGATAAAGGGAAGCCTTGACAGCATGGAGGCCCTCAAAGCTAAGAGTTGCTATACTCTGTTACAGTCTGTTATTACCCAATTCAATTACATGAGTTCACAGTAGTGTGATGAAGAAATAACAAGCATTTCTGAAACATTAGTACTTTGAAAATGCTTTAGAATATGGCTTTGCTAATACAGATGCTCCACAGACAATAGATGAAAAAAATGTGATTTTATCCTAATTTGTGTCAGGAGGTTTGTACTTTCAAACATAGATGGCAGAAGTTAGACTTGTTTATCAGGGAGCTTTAGAAGCACAGCTGTTGATGAACCTCTCCTTCCTATTTTGGTCTATCTGGTTTTGTTAACAGAATTTGCAGCAAACAAGTATAAACACAAGCCTTTTCTAACAGAGATTTTTTTTTTACTAGGCAGCATGTATGCTAAGTAGTGAGAGTTAAGGAAATATTTTCACTCTGATTTTGTGCGTGCAAAATCTAGAGAACTGTCATCTTGTACCTGCTGCTGTGGTGAGAGAGGAAAACCCACTGCTTAGCCTTGACACAGGAGAAACAAGAAAAGTAAGGCAAGATAAGAGTCCTGTCAGGCCCACAGCTGTGCATAAGCACCGCTCTCTAAAGAAGTAATACCCTCTACACAGGTGCTCTTGTCACATAAATACTAAAGACACCTCCTTGTAACCCTATGCGCAACTAGCAATATTCTTGGCAATGTAGCCCACATAAATGCTTAGAAACAAAGCCTCACTTAAAACCTTCTGAATGCATGTGGATTAAGAAATATTGCAGCCTTTTGAGTTGCAAGACTGGACTTGCATTTAATACATGTGGGTGTCATATACCCCAAAGATCTTGTTACTTTGAGGAGCTCAGCGCCTTTCTCAGAAGGATGCTAAACCTTTGGGCTTTTTTTGGCATTCCCATATCACCAAAAGTGATCACAGACAGATGTTCAGCAACGGAGAGAACACTCCACAATTCTCCATATACTGTACCAAGTCCTGCCTAAAAGCAAGGACTTTCTTCTACTTGGCCAAATAGAGCTGGAGCTTTCAAAAGTTAGACTCTCAGGCTCTGATCAGAGCCGATTCAACACAGTTGAAAACATCTTTTAGCAGAGCATCAATTACTTGATAACAAGAGCCAACATATCTTAGTCATTCCTTATCTCCAGTGAACCCGCACTACACAATGAGTAAGGCCAGCTTACTCATTGACTTGCCAGCTTTCACACAGCCCCTAAGTGCCTCCTCCAGCTGGCCCCAGTGATGCAGCGCCAGACTCCGCAGCCCACGCTGAATTCCCACGTACCAGGCGCTGCCTGCGCAGCTCCGGCGGGAGCCCCAGTGCACCAGGGAGGCTGCAGGGCAACCTGGCGCTTGGCGAGCTGGAGTTTCCTTGCAGCGCACCACACATGCAAGCCATCTTCCCAGAAGGCTATTTCTCCTAGCTGGAGCTTCATAACGTGACCTCTCTGCTTATCCACGAGATAAGACGCATGCCGCGTGAAGCCTCGCTCATTAGGTAAGGAACCTGGCTAAAAAAAAAGAGGTTGTACTTACCGATGTCGGCTGGGGAGAAGCCATCTGCATGGTTTGCAGACCACCCCCTCGGCATCTCTGCAAACCTTCCCAGCCTGTCAGCATTTTCACTGACACCTTGAGTAGCCTCCCCAATCACTCGTCCCAACTCCCTCCCTTTTCTGCACGCTGAGGGTTTAGTATCTCTCTTTGATGTTAGGCTCAGCCTTGAAAAGGGCAGCCTGTGCGGAGCCAGCTAGGATACTTCTCTCCCAGTTGATGGACCAGATGCAGTTATGTTCAGGCCTTTGGAGCCTGCAAACACTATCACATTAAATTCGTTGGGTTTTTATGTTTTTTTGTTTTTTAAACCCAACCTTTTAACCCTTTGATCTAAGTCTGTGAATTTAGGGAGGCATTAGCACACAACTACAGCAAGGAAAACTAATCACGTTTATGTAAGTATCTCTCCAGATGAATCATATCAACATGTTAGCTGTGAGTAAAATCAGTCCAAACTAAGCTGAACCTTACTTCCACTTTGTAACAGGCAGCAGTACCCCAAAGTGACCTCATTCACCTACTTACAGAAAGTGCTAGCATATGCTTCAAAACAGTGAAGAAAAAAAGCCATCCTACCATTATTAAGATGTTGGCCTCAATCCAACTTCCCTTTCAAAGAAGCAGAATTTTGCCTCTTAAAATTAATGTTTATGGAGAAATCTGCATATGGAGACTCCTATTGTAACAGCTGTGCAACTGTTTTTACTGCAGAATTGTAGGGACACATTCTTTGGAAGAGCAATAATCTGCTTTTCCAAATTTCCCAAATGACAGTTTTATCTGTCTTTAATAACAGGGAACAGAGGATTGATGCTTTTGACAATAAAATACTAGCATCAATCACATAAACTGAGTCTCAGTTCATTACCTTCAGTTTGTAATGCCATTAATACGAAGGCAGCAAAAGCTTCATTTCAGTGCTACTTTGAAAACAGTTCACAGTATATCTAATATCTAGCTGTTTCACAGGAATTCACTTTCAAAACAACTGTGAATAATTTCCTACTATATTTGATCTGGAAAAAAAAAGAGAATAGTACTTTTCCTTTATATTTCCTGAAACAAAATGCATGTATAATATCTATGACCAAAATGCTTTTAACTAACCCTAGCCTAAGTCACTAAATTAACCAGGATAAGACCAGTCAGAATATCCTCACGTACTTTTGTCTCAAGCTTCCTCAGTTATTTACTGATGCCAGCGATGACTGATTAGTTTGATGAACTACAAGCAACCTTTCCTTGCTGTCAAATCATACCAACAGTTCTTCAGGTCAGAAGCTCCAGCACATCCAGAGATCCAAAGGAAGTCCAATGTGGCTGGCTAAATGAGACACTAAAATACTCCAATCACTTAGTAATCTCAGTATTTACTTGTTCAGATCATTTACAAGTTTGCACTGCATGCTTACAGCTTCCTTCAGTGTTAGTACACTCAAACTGAATGCCCAGGAATCTGAAGCCTCCCAAGTCAAAGCAGTATCACCCACAGTATTAAAGTAACAGGAGGCTTATCTGAAACATAGGTAAATGCAGCTGAGGGGAGATTCCCTGCCTTCAAAGTTATGGGAGGTATGCATACTGGGTATTTAATCACCATTACATTATCTCAACAGATTTTTGCGTTTTTCAAAATAGTAGAAGTATAAAAATGTTAGGATAAAAAGGAGGTACCTTTATGTGTATATGTGTACATATATGTATGTATACACACACACACGCACACACACACACTCTATGCATCATTTATTTCTGTTATATGTAGTTCTTCATATCACAAGTACCCTTATCTGTTACCTAGGGAATCAAGCACCTGCCTTTCACCTACAAGCCAAGAATTTACTGGGGTTGAAAGATTCCCATTTTGTGTGACTTAAGAGCAGAAGCAATATACAGTGAACAACTACAACAAGTTCTGCTAGTTTTCATCTAATAACACACTATTTGGCAATCTTGTGATGCTGGTTGAAGAGCATTTAGGTAAGGGATGAGAATCAGACTACATGAAGTCTAGGCAGAACTGCAGAAAAAGAACTCTAGCTAGCTGAATCAATGAATTTGACATGAAAATGAGAGGTGGGCAGCAGTTGGAATAGCACACAGGATCAAGAGTGCACACAGGATCAAGAGTGCAACACATTTTTTAAGATGAGAGAGATGAAAGTATATTTTTATTACTACAGGAAAGATGGTGAGATGTAACCCAGATGCAATACAGATGGAGTCTGAAAGAGTGAGCATAAAAGAGATCTGGAGATGGAGTTGTGTCACTGGGGCAAGCAACTGAATGAATGAGTTAGAGAAAGGAAAAAGATGAGAAGCCTTAATGACTAGGAAGAGGGTACAGATGGAGAAGATTGTAGGTAAAAAGGAAAAACAGAAGTTCATCTTATCTATTCCAAATGTTCTCAATTTCTCTTGGAATGAATACTGGGCCCTAACATGAGAATATCTAATCAGAGCGCTTTCTTCTAACCTTCCCTTTACTAAAAATACATTCATTGTCTCTGTTCTGGGCATCTGAGAATTTTTTTCACTTCTTCCTCCTCAAAAATCACATGAATCCACAAAATGGCTTACTGAATGGCAACAGGAAGGTATCTAGTCATCTACAGAGTTTAAAAATGCATAAAATTGGTAGCATATGTTTACTATTTTCTCAGGCGTGCAAAAAAATGTGCATGCTTCATGCACTGCTTCTCAGCAACTCAAGAGCAGTGAATTTATTCCAGTCAAATACCTCAGTATCGTTCACTTGTAAATCAGATCTTATTTCAGTCATAATTTGTAGTAAGAACACAGTGTAAAATTATCACGCATGGTAAAGATGGATTTGGGTTTTTTGGGGGGGGGATATGTAAAATGAAAGACAGGATTCAAACCTACAAAATGGGGCCTCTGGTTGTGACTTGTCAATACTCCAAATATTCAGAAGGACATCTGTAACATAAAACTTACTTCTAAAGACCAAGATCAACATGTTTGGTTCATGAGAACAGGCTTGAGTACTAGTGTAAAAACTGTGTAACCTTAGATTATAATTTCCATAATTGTTCTTATTTACATTTCATTTTATAAAGATGTTTAATAGTTTAATATATTTTCTTTAATAAAGTCAGCAATCTTAATTGTGCCTTGAAGTAACCGATTACGACTTTGTAGAGAGACAGAAGCCAAGGGGAGGCACAGTGCTATGCAAGCAAGGTGGGACTTTGTATTCTAAGACTTTCAGTGAGATTTCAGAAACCACACAGTCTAACTCCTTTCCTATTATTTAACTCAGCTGTAAAATGCCCACAAACTTCAGTAATAATAAGTTCTTCTGAAACCCCCACCATTAAATATAAGTATGTAATCTTAAATAACTTAATAAAAAGTCAGGTTAAGCTACATTTTTGCACCTTACAGCGAGAGTATGTATATTCTGGGATGTGATTTGTATTTCATGCTTGGGCATCATTCCTTGCACATATTAGTAGCTGGATGGGCATAAAACATTATGACAGCTAAATTCTCTCACAGGACAGCAGTTATTTGAGCACTTCTGTGGACGGACTTCCACAGATCTGGTTCTGCCACACTGCTTTGGGGGGCGGCTAGCAGAACTCTCCTCCTGTCTCTAGTTTTCATTATCTTTCATTTGTTCTGTAATACATCATAATTATCACCCAAAAATAATTCCACAGTACTGAAAAGGGGCTTATAAAACTTGCATAAAATAATCTTGGTAGGAAAACGGAGCAATCAGAAGAAAAGGAACCTATATGATACAAAAAGCTTGGCCCAATGACATCTACAATTAAGAAAATTTACTCAAGCAGAGTTAGGAATGCATTTTTTCCTTGTAAAGTATACTTTTTAGAGATGCTTGAATCTTTGCTTTCCGGTGTGTAAATAGTTTCTGCTCTGCTATATCCACAAAGATCATGCAGTCTCACAAATGTGGCTGAGCTGGGCAAAAGAAGAGCCATTCTAAACTGAACTCATAAATTACTTATTGTATTAATATACTGGAAAATTGGCAGGAAACAAGAGAAGGTACGTCAGTGACAGTCTTTATACCACCATTTATCCTTGCAATCCATTAAAAAATGTTAGTTGCTCTAGCAACTGTCAAACCACACTCTGATTGCTCTTCCTCTAAGATACAGAACTTCTCCAAAACACACATAAAACACAGCGCTCGTTCATTTGAAGGACATAGTTTTGGGTACTTTCATTTTGTTTAAAAAGAAAGACATTATCTAATGAGCTGACAAATCCGCTGCAGGGCTATTGCTGTGCGCACTTCAGATAGACAGTTATCTGAAATCTCCATTTTCTGTTCTTCCTTCTCTCTGTTACAGAGAACTTTATTCCATTCAGCTTCTCACATTACTACATCTCTCAGCATTGAACAAAATGTCTACACATTTGTCACATGCAGCTCTCTCTCATTCTCCCCCGTAAGGGCGGCATGTGTGCAATGGAAGGATTTGCTTGGATAAAACATTACACAGTACACATGTTGCAACATTTCTAGGTTCAAAAAGGCAAAGTCAAAGACGCATCCCATATGCAACACCGTAAGCAACAATCACTCTCCACAACCTTTGTTGCTCCATGACTCCTATGGGATCCCAGAACTGTACCTAAGCAGAACAAGCCTACTGTCAACAGGCTGAAATTTCTCTCCAAAGACCCCACATGTGAAGAAAATGACTGAGGAAGCCATTGGCATAAAGACAGTCCTTGACAATGCTCCGTCAGAAACAACAGGCCAAATCACACACTACTGACGAAAATCTCACAAGAAGGTGAAACTATATTCCTCCCCTCTGTTTGGCATGCCGATGTTACTGATAATCAAAGATCCCAGGGAAGCTCTTACATATTCAAGGACACTATCCCGGGTTAGACATTTGTATAATAAAAGAAAGATCTCTCCCACCTTCTTACCTCCTTTTATGTCTAGCAGTTCCATTCCATATCTAACCAGAATTTGACATTTAAATATTCTAGTGCCCAATGGTTTCTAAATTCAGAAACACTGAAATCAAACAAATCTTTCCTCTTGCCATAGCTAATGGGTTGATTATATTTATTTGCTGTCAAGCAAAAAAGCAAGGTAATATTGCACAGATTGTATTCAAGAATATGTACAAACATACTTTTAAATCAATTTCAGACTTAAAATACTTGCCTTTTCCCATGATATTAGTTTTATCATCTCAATAATACTGTGAAGTATGTTGTAAAGTGGAGGATTAACAGTTCTACAAAGCATGATTTTTGGTTCTTCCAGAAGAATATCACCTTTATTCCTTTCTACCAAGCAACTTTTGCCCCTGACAGGGCAAAAATGAATACAGCAAAATGAACAACGCATTTATTCTGTTTATACTAGCCATGAGCATTTCTACACCACAATAATACATGGGCTAGTATCAACTGGACCCCTTCTGCCTTCATATTTTTTGCCCTTCTTTACTTCTCTTCGGTTTTCATCCTACATGTGTTTGGAAAAACTGACTATCAAAAGGGTGCTGCTCATTGACTACCTGCGCACATATTCAGGATTCTTTTCTTCTACAGTTCTGGGAAGAGTTTACATGCATTGTATGTTGACAGGAGGCACAGCTATAAATTGTAAACAATGCATACTACACAGACAGAAGCAGTTTATCATAATTTGCCTAAAAACAAGGATTATGGAAAGATGTGTTCTCCTTACCAAAGCAATACAAAGAGGGAAGGATCTTTGTCTGTCAGTATTCAGCACGTCCTGCTGATGATTACGAGTCCATCTGAAGAGTAGGATATTGCATTTGACATAAGCATCTGAGTGGTTCTTAAGCTGCCTTGAGTGACAGTTCCTGGAGTGGTTTATACCCCCTAGTTGATGTCTTGGAAGCTCGAAACATCAACTCCAGTTGCATTCTAAAAAGGACTCATAGCTGGTGTTACTGACATTTTAACAACAAAACTGTTCATATTACCCAATCTTTTTAAATACAGCATTTTAAATATGATAGTCACCTGACAGGGGCAGACATTGAATGAAAGACATCTTAATATTCCCATGACACTTCCTCTGCAGTCTACAGCTTGATGTTTCATGGTACACTGAATTGTATCGTCAATTTTTGCTGGTCCAATAGCATTGGCTGTGGTAAGCTTGCTTCACTATAGATACCACTTATTTAATCTGAATGCTTATGCTTTGTTTCAGAGCAATGATAATATAAAATGTGTAGCACTGCTTCATCAAGTATTAAAATATTTTATTAAAACTTACTGTAAAGGAACACGTGTTTAAGTCAAGTTGTATTCACATATAAACAAGATAACTTTTTCAAAAACAAATTATAAAATGTGGAAAAGCAGTCATCTAATTTAGTTACAGAGATAGCTTTTAAAATACCTCTTTCTTCCATTTTCAGATTTTTACTTTGTGAGACAACATCAGTTTGTCTGTTAAAACATAAAATTAACCTGTTCTTTAGAAAAAGCAGGTATTGGACAACATTTTATTCTTCATTCTGCTATAATTACAAAACAAATATATCTCTTATCCTTATCCATCCCACTCTTGAAGTCAGCCTGAAGTTAATTACTAGCAACTCAGCATACTTGGGAGTTAAAAAGTACGGACTATGGGAGAGAGAAAGAAGTTGATACTCATTTCCTTATACTGGAAGCTTGAGCACATATGGCCTGATAGAAGGAGAAAGTCAACTGCCTGAGCCTAATAGATGGGCTACTTCGGCATATGTATTAGGATATAGCAAGTTATCTCTTCTCAACTCTCAAAAGAAAGTCTTATGGGTCATGTGCTGTAGTACAAGCCTTTAGGCTTATTTTTTTCTGATATTTGGTAAAAATTCTAAACGCTAAGCTTTACAGCATTAAAGAGGAGTTAACAGCCGCAGGGTAAAGAATGGAAATTTAACAAAGCCTAAATCTGAAGAGATTTTCCTGTATGACTACCTGTTATTGTACCAAAAAAGCAAAGAAAGTCAATTTCTTGAGAAAGAAGGATTTTTTCCTTTTGTTTTTTGGATTTTCATTCTCTGCATTTTTATGAAGAGTTGATGCTCCTTAAAGGTGGTGCACTGCAATTGCACAAAGAGCTGTTCCTCCATCTCCTTCAGAGGCAAATCATAAAAAATATCTCTCACCAGCCTGAAATGTTGAAAATTACATTAAAAATGAATAATGAAATGAGTATAGTAAGAATATAGTTTCAATTCAAAGGTAGTAATTTTGTAGTTATAAGCATAGTAGAATGTATATGAAATCTGACAGACATCCAGTTGCTAAATATAATTAGAATTTAGAAGTTTGTATCAGGAACTTCCAGTATTAAAAAGAAAAAAAAATGTATTTTAACAAAGTTCAGTATAATCATGTTTGAACAGTAAAGTTAAAATTATTATGATGGAAGCCACAGTATGCCTGCAAGATCTTTAATATTTATTGAATACAAGTATAATAATAGAGTATTGAAGTAAGTCAAATCTTTCTTTTCAGAGCAATGATTACATTGTCAAACTATGCTGAGAATGTAACTATAACTTCAGTTTCCAAAATATCTGCGTTAATCAACAGGGAATTTCCCCAGAAAAATATTAATTATATACTGTTGGAAGAAAGAACACTGGCTATAGCTTCAGTTAAACCATGCCATCTAGTTACAGATCTGCCCCTCTCTGTAACAGTGCAGGTAGAGCAGGGAAACTCTGACTACAACAGCTTGGATCTGGCCTGCCAAACTGCTCATCTGAGTTACTAGTCATTTTTTTTTCCACTCTTTTTTCTTATAACTTCACAGTTCCCTTCCGAATTACGTGATGGGAAGCACAGCTGTTACACGACAAGTGCCCATATGGCTAGATAAGCGCATGGTGTGCACCTGAGTACTGGATCATAAAACAAGGACTGACTGAGCACCCCAGCCTGGAATTGGGCATGTCCCCATCCCATGACCAAACTGCTGGTGTCTTCCAGTGGACATTTATCCATGGAGAAATGCCTTCATTTTATTACTGTGATAGAAACACTACTGGCCATATAACAGAAGGCTCCACAAGAGCCTGGGAAAACACAAAAGATTGGGCACAATTGAATCTGGACAGCAGCTTGGGAGGGGAAGAGACAGGGACTGGCTTAGTTAGAGATATTTCTGAAATATTTTTGGCCCACAATGCATTTCACTACAATCAAAAAAAAAAAGAGGAAAAATCCCTCACCACCTTTTACAGAACTTAGGTATCAGAAGAAGCATT
Organism: Rhea pennata; assembly: GCF_028389875.1. Taxonomy (NCBI): domain Eukaryota; kingdom Metazoa; phylum Chordata; class Aves; order Rheiformes; family Rheidae; genus Rhea; species Rhea pennata. The sequence goes on along the minus strand of NC_084663.1, from coordinate 137,815,265 downwards.
TCTAAAAACGTTTTGAAACACAATTAAAAAAATTACTCAGTCACAAAGTAAACTTGCTCTGCAGTATCTGCTATCCAAACACAAGAGTGTGAAAAACCTGTGAATGAAATTAATTGTGCATAAAGGACAGTTGGTCTTCCTTGCCTAAAACAGGAGGCGTGCGAAAAGTAAACTAGTGATACAAATAGTATACTGTCTTTGCTTTTAATATTTTGTATTTAAGAAAAATGATGATAGGATTCATCTCATCTAACCTGGTCTCTAACAGTCAGAGAACTACAGGTTAAGCTACCATCCTCTAGAGATTCCTACCTTTCTGAAAAGGAAACGTAAGTAATTAAACTACCTGCTTAGGCGTCTAAAGTTATTAAAACCAAATCCTGCCCTGCTAATAATGTCTCTTTAAAAGTCTGAGGAAATGTCTTCTAAATAGCACTGTAACTTGTCACCCTATAGGCACAAACAAATTCCGTGAAAGAATTACTAAGAAGTAACAGACCAAAATCTGCCATCAGTTAAATAAAACCAGCATAATTTGACTGAAAATGGAGTAACTTCTTATTTACATTCTGTGAATCCAAAACAGTCATTTTCCAGGCCTGTGAGGATTTAAGAATATATTTAACTTCAGTCACGCAAAATGCTTACAGTGGAGTCACAACCAAAACCCATATTGTTCCCCAAGTAAAACATAAGCACAGTGCTACAGTGTAAACCTTGGTTTAATTTAAACAGCTGTATGCGTAGTGTCTACTGCTCTTGGTTGATTGCTCTTAATTGCTAACATTGATAATAAAAACATATCTCAGTAATTATCACTTTCACTAGCTTACCTGGGTGCAGAACTTGAGCAATGTAGAAAATATCCAGGGGCAATGTGGGCAATTAGAAGTTAATGACTGACAAGCAACCTTGAGATATTCAAGTATCATTTGAACTTGTTGAACAGGAAAGGAGAAAGAAAGGTGAAAAAGTATCTTCACTATGTTATCAAATAATTAATACCAAGCTATGATGTCACGATGCACTCCGACTTGTAAATGCACAGAGAAATGTAACACATTCAGGGCTTCATCCTGATGAGAAGTCTTGCAGAGTTGACAGAGAAAATGACTTCATCAAATGCCATTCTTAACCATGAAGTTCCAAATTCACTGTGAAACTGTATGTGACACATAATAATTCCTGTCTTTTCTTAACAATAAAACTCAAAAAGAATATACTATAAATGAAATTCAGTGAAAACTTGTTATATGTATATTGTTCTATCTTGCCAACAGACACACACACACACAGAGAGATAAACACTGGAGGAACAGCTGCTTGTGAAAAATGAGCAACAAACTTTGTCCAGAAATAACTTTAAAAAGAAATACTGGTATTTTATTTGCTTATCTGCAACTGACTCACTCCAAATTGGCATTGGCTTAACTCACAGTTAACATGACCATTACAAAATTACTTCCTTCTTAAACTATGGATACATATGTGTACACACATATACCTACATGCTTATTTATGGTATGTTCTATAAAAATAATCTGTGAATGTTTAAGGAATAATATGTTTTGCCTGCCATTCCCTCTTCCCCTCTGGAGTCTCAGCTGCTGTTGGCATCTACTACTCTCTCGTGCTTCAATCGTTATTAAAGTTATAGTTACTATTTGCATTACTGTCATGGATCCGGTCATTCTAAGTGGACTGTACAAATCCATAACAACAACAACAACAACAATAAATAACAAGAGCAGTCTCTGCTTCAAGGAATACATTTTTTTCACAACTGGATGGAGACGGACATGAGTTTCTATGCACAACACACTAATCTTAAAAAGCCACGAAGCAGACAGGCTCAGAGTCACATGAGCCTGACATTACATTTGAGCTAAGTCGCCTGTCTAAACATGACCAATTCTCTCAGGCACAGATATCAGCGGAGACAGTGCAAGAAAGTCTGCTCTGTCTGTAAACATAGTGTCAGAGTAAGAATATACAGCAAGTATAAGAAAAGAAACAACAGCTGGACACAGCTGGACAGATGGAGAGTACATGAGAAGAGAGGTACTGGTCAGTATGACAGGCAATGCTATGGGGAAAAGAAAGAAAGTGTATTTTACTTAGCATATGCACATCCATCCCCATACACCACTGCTTCTCCATTCTGCTCAAAACTGGATGGCTACTGTCATTTTAGTTAGATTTGCAATGCTAGCACAAAATCATTTGCAAGAGGTTTTTGAGCACCCAGCAAGCAGTGATCTTCAGTGACTCCTGACACCAGTTAGCTTTGATGAAGCAACCCCACACAGTGAAAGGCTGCGATGGTCTGAGACTATAAAAAGGGTGACATTTGGGAGAAGGGGTACCTCTTTTTTTAGACTGGATTGTCTAAAACACTGTTACCTGTCATAACCAACCTGTCACAGTAGCTGTGACACAAACACATCCATACTCATGCACAACAAATACTTCTAAATCCTTTACCAGAGAGAGACAAAAAAGAGAAACAAGGTCAACAGTAAGGAGAAGCATCTTCCAAAGAAAGAGAAGCAGCAACAAGATTTTCAGTGTCAGCAGGAGGAGTAATGACAATAGGTGAAAGTGGCCAACAGGGGAAGTGTGAGAAACGCAGCAGCTGCCCCATCCTTCTGGCAACATTTCAGAGCTGGCGTGGAGGCGTGCTTCGTGCGCTAAACACATCCTTTCGAGCGAGCTACCTGTTCAAACGAGTGTCTCTAATGGGAAGAGTCTCACCTAACAGGCCGGGAAGATAACAGAGCAAGCAAACGTAACCGTATGAGAAATAACCAATCAGTGCATAATCTTTATTAGAAAATGCAACCTTTAATTGACTCAGCAGTACGCTGACATTGCGTCTTTGTGTCCATTTATAAACCTTAACTGAACTGGGGGGAAGATTTTACATGAATACAAAACGTCAGGTAAAAACTAAACTTTGGTAGTGGACCTTCTGGACTGATTATACTTCATGCAAGTCAGTTCTATAAATACACAGATTTTGAGGAAATGTGAGATTTAATAGTTCCATAAACACGCTCTGTAAAACATTTATGTGGACTCAGCATGTGAACAAATTCACAAATAAACTTGTTCACTTCATTTTTCCTGACGGCCAGAAAAAGAAGAGATTCTTTTAAAAAGAATTGTCTAAGACAACTCAAAAATAGCCTCTGTGCCCTTGCCAGGTGCAATGGAAACTAGAAAAGTAGGAACTGTGGTACTTACTAAAAACAGGGTGTTGTTTTGACTGTATTCCTCGCCCAACCTCAGCCTCCTGGATTTCGGTATGGAGATTTGTTCCCACACAGTTCCCAAGGAACCAGCTCATCTCGTGCTTAACCGAGACGTAGCGTTAGCGGTTTTCCAGGCTGCTTTCACACAGTGCAAAGTCCTGAATATTAGGAATATTTGTGACACAAAGTGACAGGAGGTTTCAGAAGCTAAGGAGATGTCTTCAGGGCTTTAGCTCATCCTTTCCCCCTAACTGAACCCATAAAAAATTCTTTTTGCTTGCTTGCTTATGACCCATGCTTGATCTAGGCAAAAAGTTAAAAAAAAAAAAAAAAAAAAAGGGAAAGTGTGCTCTCTCCTTTCTCTGAAAAGCAAAGTCTCCCTGCCTTCACTTTTCAAACAAAACTGCAAAGAGATGTTTATTCTTTCTAGTCAGTGTGCATGTTCTGTGCACTCAGAATGACGTTCCCTCGGTGGAGACATGTGGAGTTAGATAACATCAATTTATGTTAAATATTCTTAAAATAGATGGAAAGAGAAACACATAGAGTGCTGTTTTTAGACACCCTAGATAATGCTTTTACATAGTCTGGTTTTGCATTTTTGTTTTTGCAGTGAGTGGGAGATGTATTATCTCATGTTTTAATGGATGTGGTCATTTTCTCTCTGTGGCCAAGTTTACAGACTTTTGCAGGTTCTGTTCCCACACTTGGGGACTCTAAATTTCCTTTCAGATCCTTGGGTCAGCAAGAATCTGCAAAACTCCATTCTGTCAGGGAGCCTTCACAAACCTGAAGTAACTGAAACTAGACAGAGTCCATGGACAGCACGGGCTGCTAAAGGAAGATTCATCAAGCAATTATCTGGGTCTTTAACGACCGCAGTTCGCTAAGCAGAAACGGCTAACACTGCTTACACTCGCTGTATCATATAATGAAGGATGGCTTTTATGCAACCGTCAGACCACATCATACGTATATGCACTTCTCTTAACACACTCAACATTGCTAAACTTCTTATTAAAGCCTATAGAAACTAACTCCACCCTGCTCTTGCTAGCAGCTGTAAGTGTGCCATTAGAAAATCACTACTGTGGAGAGATAAAAAGTGAATTGCTCTCCATCTTCTTTTCACAAAGTTATGATAGCGTAGACATGAAGACAGATACAAAAGTCAAAACTGCTAACAACTCGCCAAGTGGCCAAAGTCCTAACTGCCTCAACTGGGATCTACCGGATGTTTCGCATGTGCTATGGAGTATCCTCTTCATCTGCCATGCTTTCTTCATCCCAGTCTTCCCCCATGGTGCAGACTCGGCAAGCAGCCAAACAACGAACAAAAGACACTGTACAGATGGCCAAAACAGATTATGCTTAAAAACATCAGTATAACTAGATATAGAGAAAGTTAGTCTAAATTTAGCAGGACAGTGCACGGTTTTTGGTTTAAATTCATATTACAAAGCAGCTCTAAAATCTTCACCGTCCTCCACCACAACAGGCACTAGCAGTCTCTGGCCTTAATTTCCAACAGCAAAAATTCACACCTGTAAACTGAAGAGGGTTACAAATGGGAAATACCAGTGGTGGAGCAAGTCATGATCTCAGCATGAAAATTAGAATTAAAGGCACGGCAATTTTAAGGAAAACAATGACAGCAACTACATAAAGACTGTAAGAAATACCATACAGTGCACGTCAATCAAGGGATATTTCCTGAAGCTTTATAAACTGTCAGAGTTTCTCATAAGTTACACTCTCCAAAGAGCTACTGATAATGGTTACTATAAGGACATCGCATACACAAAATAGAAAGATGAATTAAATCCTGCTGCTTACAGTGATTCATAGTGTTTTTTTTTTCTTAGAAGTGCAAACGCTACTTAACTGTCGACACATTTTGCAAAGCTGCTTGCAAGGACAGGAAAGAAGAATACGCTTACTGAATCTTCCTCTTTTTACTACACCCTCTACAAGAGACTAAGGAAACAGAGTTGCTATAGCTGTAAATATCTTTGTTTACAACAAATATGTTTGTTTAATTCAAAGGAACCAATGTTTTACTTCATGCAATGAAATTCAAGCAAGAAACAAAAAAAAAAGAAAAAAGCGACAGAAAATTATGCAGGAAAAAAGTGTTCTTGTTTCTCAGAAGAGAAATTTTCTTTATTTGAAAATTACAGTCCCCAGAGTTTTGCTCTAACAGGCATAAAAAGCTATCTGAATGGAAGAATTATCCTTTTAAAAAAAAGAAGCAAATGGATGCTCATGTTGGCCTAAAACATCTATCTGGCAATAACTGACTAGCCAATTATTTTCTACACTGGCAACAAGCTACACATTGAACTTCACTTTTAAATTGCAAATCACCTTAAGCATAGATTGAAACCTAATTTTGATCTAAAGTATCACACTACTGAATTTATTTAAATTGTTAGGTCATATAAGGAAATTCAGAATTTTCAAAAACAAACTTTCAAAACTTTAAAAATAAACTGAAGTAATAAAACAGGGTAATGCTGAAGGGACTAAAAATCTTTCCAAATCAATAAAATCTTACACCAGACTTGCAACCTATTCCCTAAGTATTAAACTTCCTTGAAAATCTGGTATTCATCATCCAAATCTTAGCTCACAGAGAGATATTCTGTGTTCAATTAAACATTTTAGTATGATACTGAAAAATAAAAGCATTTATGCTTATGAAAAGAGAACTTCTCTTGACCCAACAAACTTCCCCCAAGATCCTGAGCAGTTATTTACTCTGCCAAGCGTGTAATCTAAGCAGCTTCGCAATACTACTGCTCTTCTGCTGCTAATTACCAGAGAACTGGATTTTGGCACCTAGTACCTCTAGGTGCCGTAACAGACAATTTTTCCATTTCAGAGATCAAAATTCCAGTATCAGTATTGCTGCTATTACTGCCTGAAGATAGGAAAGCATTATTTGCAGCCATGCTCAATTCCAGTGTTAACTGCCAGGTGCTGGACTGTAGATCAGACGTCTTTGGCAGTTCAGCAGGATTCCTTTTAGCCTTTGGAGCAAAAAGCAGAGGAGGCACCAAAGTGCTTCTGCTCCTGTAGCAGTGATACTGAGAACAAAGGTGAATATTGATCATATTCGTGGTTCCTTGCATCATTAGGTCTTCATGTCAGCACTTCACGCAAGCTCTTCTCTTTTTTATTCAGACGATCTGAGAGTTCCCTGGAGCATTACCCACTTTTAAAATGCACAAATTGGCTTCCCTGGGTACACCACTCAGTCGGAAAAGAACAAGAGTCACGAAAGTAGAAAACACACTGAGGAGTAAGAAAAAGAGAAATCCTTTGTTTTTACGCTTAGCATCTATGAAGCACTTAGTTATAGCCAGGATCAACGAAGCATAAAAAGTCTAGGTGGGCGGACTGAGAAGAAGCCAGCTTTGACAGCCTGGTTTTCCCTTTTCTTTCATTTTGCTCTCTTTGCTTCTTCTTTGTCCTGTCTTCTTATCTTCCATACCTTTAACAACACTCTACTTTCCATGCCCCTCACATGAATCACTATTTGCCTGCCTCTCATGATAACGCCTTATCCTGCAGATACGAAGCAGTTCAGTTTCACATAGCACCAGCCTGGAGTGGGCGAGGACATATGTCATCCAAAAGCCTAAAAATTTCCAGAAAAACTTTGCTAAGAGCCCGTCATCACTTTCTGAGACAGATGCGCTAATCAGAACACTAGTACACTTCTGCAACTTCATTAAACCTTTAAAACACCCTCTCAAGGGTTCCTTGAGATTTTATGGTTACATGAAAAAATCCTTCTGCTTCTTCCAACAAGAGCTTTAACTTTATGGTTGCCTTCAGGTAAGGTTTTCCATGGCCAAGGGTGTAACATCTCCTCACATTGTTATAGATGCTCTAATTATGATAGCAGAGCATGTATTCTGGAAATATATAGAAATTCACAGATTATACTATCAAGATTACGTCTTTTTTGCAATTGTTTGGAGATTATCCAAATTAATACCTAACACTTTGTTTACAGTTAGTGCCCACTGAGGACTACATTTACAGTAGCAGAGTTGCATATAAGGAAATGAATCACAATTCTGTAGAGTCATAGCTTCTGTATGACGGACACTTGTCATTTTGCAATGACTTTCAGCTTTTTTCTTCAAACTCCTGTGTTTTCAAGCCCAATCCAATTAAGAAGAAATCTCAATTTTATTTGCTTCTTAAAGTAAAGCTTTAACCCTCAGAGTTGTGGAGAGAAGTATGGAAATACGATGCAAATGATTAGAAAACAATAGTCAAAGGAACCAGCAAGTATTTTTTAAATCTCTCTCAATATTTTTCAATCCATCTCAGATCTGTGAATGCTCCAGATCAGAAAATCTGGCTGCAGGGGAAGGAAGTTTATGGAAGGTGAAAACAAAGAGGTATGGCACACTTCGAGAAAGCCGTAGATTTGCACGAAGCTTCCCTTCTGCGAGAGCGTGGACTCTGCTACGCTCCTCTGCGGACACTTTCATTAAAAGGTGGCCGGAAAATGAGACTTCTCCTAGGAATCGCTAGTTATGGAATACACTCACTGGTTTGTTTTGGCCATTTGTTAATTTTGTCCCATGTACTGAGGAAGGAAATAACTGAAGGGCTTCTGTTACTATAATGTTTGAATGGGAGAGCTCTAATGTACCACATCTGCAAATGGATACTGACATGCTGGATGAGTTTTGCCATGGAAGTTTAACTACGTAAAAGCATGAAAAAGCCCAGACTGACTATCTTCTTAAAATGAAATTAGGTACTTGGGGGAAAAAAACACAGACACATGAGAAACACACATTATTTTTTACCAGATCCTGGGTCTACATACATTTATGTGCAAAAAAGACATTTTTCACATCACACTGAAAAAAGATATCTCTATTCAGGAAAAAGTTACAAGTTGCTACAGTACCTACATTATCCTTTACAGAGTTCAGAGTATTTTTGTTAATGTCTTTACAAAGTACAGGAGACCATGGTTATTTCAGTGCATTACAGACCATTAAAAATAGCAAGAGAGAACAAAGAGTTAAATGCTAAATACCAAGTTTGACTCCTTGGTTCTACATCAATATATGTATCTTCTGAACATTGCTAACTGCAAGACCTTCAGATCAGTCTACAAGGTTTCACTGTTTCATTCAGTGGCAGACTGTGAAGTGCAATTAGGTATAACTGCACTGGAAGAAAATACACCCTCAACTCTTGCTATCAGAAACCTAACCAACCTAATATTATATATATATGTATAAAATAAGTGGCTATTTTATGTCCCCTGAATGAGTGACTGTTTCAAGATTGAGCATTGTAGTCTACAGTCAACTTCATTTGAAATTTACTTTCCTGTATAAATCCAGCAGTTAAATGTTATGATCTGCTCTACCTTTTTGAGATGATGGGTGAATTCCCTTTGAACAACACGCCTCATACAACTGTGGGTCTCAACTTCTTTAAAGGCCATGGTCAGGTTAATTCTTTCCATAAAGTACCTAAAAGTAAAGTCATTGTGGATAACAAGTTGTACTACAAATACATGTAATGTGAAGAATTACACTACACAGAACAAATATTCTAATAAACATATACTTTAAAGGGATGATGTGTCACCTTGTTCCAGCCTACCCTCTATTCCATGGTATTCTGTATCTATCCTCTCAAATATTTTATATATATATATATATATATATATATATATATATATGTATACACACACACACACACATATATATACACATATATGCATATATACATATACATATATATATATATATATATATATAAACAAACAAAAGAAGCTTGACAAAAATCTCAGGTTATCTGCAAAATCTAGATTTACTAAGGAGTTATTTTGGATTGACACTGGTATCGCATTTCCTTCGAACCTTCTACAGTCTACTGTATTTAATCACATATATTTGGAATATCTTTGATACAGATCTTTGATATGGATCAGATAGATAGACATCACAGCTTTGACATTTTAATCAGCGCAGACTGTTTCCATTTTTTGTTATGTGAACAATCCAGTCATTAAATGTAGTATTAAATAAGATTTTAAGACAGCAGATGGCATCACTTAGTTATTTTAACTGTTATACATTGACCATTTACTCTGCAGCACACTCTATTTTTGAAGATTAGTAGATGCAGCTGTAGGGACAATATTCTGACAGAAAAGGGACATATCAGAAAATGAAAAAAAAAAAATCACTGATTTATCTACCTGGTTGCCTTGACCTGTATCTGAAGTTCATATAGGCGTCTTAAAATAGCCATTGTTTACCATGGCTGTGGCTGCCTTTCTTCGATTCATCAGCTAATTCTAAGCCCCTAAGTGAGCCTCCTACAAGCCATCAGCTGAAGGCATTCATATCTTGACATGATCAGTAAGAGTAATGGCTGGCTTTAAGAAACCTGGCAGATGTGGCTACAGCTCAGGGGTAATTTATAGACTCCTTTCTTCATCTGTTCCCACTGGGATGACTAACTATAAAAGCCACATCACTCTATCAAGTACAAATTCACAACATATTTCAAAACACTATTTGGGGAGCTGCCCATTGAACACATCGCATAACTGCAAAACTTGACAAAAATGGTGAATGCTAGAAAAGCTCTTCATGCCCATTAAACATCACATGGGAAATAACAGCTATTATGAAAACAGGGACTGAGGTCTAAGCTTTGCAAGGGTTGCAAAGCAAAACGCTATTCAACGTTCTTTTTGTAACTTCTTTCTCAATGCTCCTTATATAATACATCAGATGATGTAAAAAAAGAAAGATTTCTTTTGAGCTTTTTAGACAACATAAAGCTTTGAAAAGGTAAACTATAAAAACAAGCCATCTCCAAATAGGCTCAAACTGCAATGCGGAAAACAGGAATTCAGGGAAGACAATGTTCCAAGTTGTTTTTCTGATTACCTTTCAGAAGAATAACAAAAACATTATGTTCCACTCGGGGTATTTAGCAAGTGGCTGTCACTGTCATTTGTAGGTGTTGCACCAAGAATGCATAATCGAATTGGGTACGTTTTTTCCACGTGCCGTTCAGTAAGAGCAAATGTAGGTCTGCATGGTGAGGGTCATAAGCATGAGATGCCATCAGGGAGCAATCTGACATCCTTTAGCAGCCTGCAGGCCAAGATCCATAACACAAGGCTGGCAGCCCACAGTGCAAATCCAGCCCTGTGCCGGCTGATCCCTGGTACGTGAGCTTGCTAACCGATTCCTCCTGATCCAAAGCTATACTGTGGAGGCAAAGGAGAGTGGAGGGAGGGTCACTCAAACCTTGGGTGACAGGGGCAGGGACAGGAAAATAAGCCAGAGTACCGGAGAAACACGCTGCCTTCCTCAGCTACACATACACAGCTCTGCCTTTCCTTCCCCAATCTTGACTTGTTCTCTCTCTTTTTAAAAACTATTCGAAGAGCCATGCTGTATGCACTGTAGGAGCTCAGAGGCGGCAGCCTTATCGGACATTTGGCAATTCTTTGTAGGGTTGCTAACAGTTTAGCCTTGCTCAACGGGTAAGGGCGACAGCCCGCTGGCATGTGCGTTTAGTACGTAGTGCTCACTTCATGGCACCCAGGAGTCTGACCTGAACTTCTTCTGTCTGTAGAACGAGGTTTTTAATAAAAAGTTAAATTATGAAAACCACCAAGGCCAAGTAGTTTATGAAGAAGCTATAGACTTCTGCAGAAAAGAAAAGATGACTTCAGGGAGTACTGAAAACAAACACTAGAATTAAGGAATAGGTTATAAAAACTTTTGACCTAAATATCTTTTTCCTCCCTCAGTGTTCAAATCAGCACACCACTTAGCAGTGTACTACCAAAGCACTCATCCTCCTTCTGCTCTGAATTAGACACGAATATGCTTTTCCAGCTACTCAGAGCATGTCATCATGCTTCTGAAAAGCAAACTGTAAAGCTATGAAGAACAGCAGCAGGAGGGGAGAAGGAAAGCACCAGACCTCTGATACACTAAATTACAGAACCATTCTCAAATCTTTTTTATTTTTATGGAAGTCACCTTCCAAAGCATTGACACTGCGTCCTTTAGACAATATCTTTTTTTTTTCCAAATGTTTTTCCAAGGGTTCTTTTTTTTCCCAACCTGGCAGCAAAGCAAATTGAACTCCATTATTTTTCCATAATATAATGAACTGCACATACAGATCTACTAATAGTGTGAATACCAAACAGGAAGTACCATTAATAAATGTCACGAGTGTTTCTACCTATTGTAACTATATGCTTTCTGCTCAGTCCATTTTGATAGACCTACTAGTCCAAAAGGTATTGCACAGAAGGTACAAAATTAAATTCCTAGAGGTCACTGAACTGTCAGAAAAGTTATCTATAGTGAGTATCACTACTGTCATGAAAAGAATTATATAATACAGTTGCCTATGGTAGCAGAGGTTAGCCTCAAGTGATCTTGTCCTGTCCTATCCTGTACCTGCAACTTAAATAGATGGACAGTATGGACACGGATACTAAAACATGCAAGGAACTCGATTAATTCGGGAGCTACATACTCAATGTCAAAAGTGACATGGGTAGACTTCAAATTTTAGGTGAAACATATACATTTAAGTATCAGACCACATTTTAACAAGTTTTTACAAGTATTTACAAGTCCAAAATTACAGATAGAGGTCTAATAGGCTTTTCTAAAACAGACGCAAGTTAGCTGCCTAACATCTCCTGGATTCAGTGGTTATTATCTCAGTAGCCTGTTTAAACACTCTAAAATACCACTTAGGACTTATCATACACTTATGAACTTAGCCATTTTTGAATATCTGGCCTCTAGGGACACAAGCATTTAAGCCTCTTAGATTTCCTGAACATTTCTGTAAGTTTTATAGTAGATATAGTAGATATCTATAGTAGATTATTATGAAATAATGAAGAATTATTTTCTAAGCCATTCTTCCTTATTTGATGAATTTTGTGGAAAATGAATCTCATAATCAAGCTATGTATTATAGTCATTATGCAGATTGAAACATAAAATGTAGGTGAAAACTATTTTCTAAAATCACACGGAACTGTTGTCTAGACATGGCTATGTTATTTCACGTTCAGTTAGAGCAAGCTTTAGAGGCTAACCTATGCACATAAAGCACCATATTCTCCCAAACATACTTTCTGACAGGGATAAATAGCTCGCCAGCCACTAATCTTTACAATGGACATGTATGAGATTCATTTTATGGCTTGCCTTCCTGCGTTCAAAATGGTTTTCTTCCTAAATCGTCTTCCTCCCTCTTCTAAACTAGCCTTCCTTGCTTATGTAAATTCTGAATTTAACTATAAGAATGGTTTGCTTCTCAAATGAGTAATAATCTACTTACACTCTTATCCCAATCTCAGTTGTCCTGGTGGGTTTGCACAGACACTCGTGCAGCAACTGCCAATGGATCAGTTATCGCTTTGCTTCCTAGAATAGTGTACAGTGCTGAAAACCTGATGAATTACCTCCTTTCTGTCTTTTGCAGTGCTTTTAAGCTGGTGGTGGGAGGGGCAAAAAGTCTCCCTATCTTGTTGTATTAGGAAAAGCTAAAATTCCCATCAAAAGTGACTCATCAACATTAATCATATATTCACCAGATTGAAAGGCATTCAGAACATGAAGACTGAATCCCATTCTCAGTTAAGCAAATTAGAACTAAATTGCTAAGCACTATCATATTATTTTAACTGCCATATCTGTACAACTTTCCACAATGGAGCTCATGAATATAAATTTGTTGTTTCTAGTACCGAACTTTCGCACGGGAGTGCTTCTGAATCTTTCAGAAGAACAAACAGCTAAGCAATGTGCAGCTTCCCCTATTTTAAAATGGACAAATTTCAGCGTAAAACTTTTGTATACGAGACATTTGCTTCACTTACCACTTGCTTTGTGCATTAGAATAAATATCCTTATTGCTTATCCAAGCAGATGCATATCAGCATCTTCAGTAAACAGATTACACTGCAGTTCAAAATACTGCAGGTTCTGTTTGCTTCTTACTGGGAATATTGTGTATCCTTTATTTTTTATTTAATGGTACTAGATCCAAGTACAAAAATCTAGAGAGTCCTGTTTAGATTCAAGACTATTCCTACAGCTAAATGTTGAGAGATCAGAGAAGGGAGAAAAAGAGAAGAAAGATAAAAATTACTTTAACATCATCTCTTGAACAGTATCTTGGGAATGAGAGCATTTATTTTCTTATTGAAATAAAAAACAGCAGAAAGTCATATTTGGAAACAAAATATATCCTACTGAATCTAAAAAGCAGGGAATTTTCCCATTCATACTATGTATGTAATATTGTATGGTCTTCACAAAGCAGACAGACTTTTGTCTTTCTGGTGTTTCTGATGAGGTTTTTAACTTTATCTCATTATTAACTACCTAGCTCTCATAGGGCTACACTCCTTACAGATTTATATTATGAACTATATTCTATTAGCTATAAAAAAGAATAAAATTACAAAAACCAAACTCCTGTTATTTGGGGAAATATCCTAATACCTAAGAACTAGATTATAATCTGTTACATTCCTGTAAATTCAGGATAAATCAATAGTGTTGCTCCAACATTACCTTGGAGCAACATTACCTTGGCAAAAACGAGATCAAGGTCTGGCCCTGATACAGTGATTCAGCTATTGCTCACTTAGAAGTTTCTATGGCATTTAATTAAAGTGTGTTTCCCGAAGCTGAGGCACAGCTTTAACACTAGCAAGGAAACTTTGAGTAGGAGATCTACTCTATTCAAATCAACACTCATCTGACAAATATTGACAGGTAACAATGTATGACAAGAAAACTGGGCTCAGATGTCAATTTAGCTCCTCACTGAATGTCAAAAAATATCCAACCCAGAAATTGTAACTACCACTAGAAACGATAAAGACACAGAAGCACATTCCACTGATGTTTTACAAACAAAACAGCAACACAGTCGAACTGCATCCTGAGTAACATTTTTAAATATCAGAGTCCTGCACAGAAATGGGATTTGCTGTACTTTATACATTCATACTTCCCTAGGGAAATGTTTGTATGACTTCAAAACTTCAGTCTATTCTAGTTCCTCAAACATCAAGGAGCTTGCTGCCTTGGCGTGACTATACGTGTTGCTTCTGGTGCTCTCCCTTCCAAATCTTAGCAGTGAAGCCTCCAGGAAGGAGCAAACTGATAATCTTACTCTCTCTGACTGCTGACATGGAGCATTGTTTTTTGTATTAATATCCTGCCTCAAAATTAGCTTATGACCATGCAATTCTTGAGGCTCTTCGAGCTGCATGGCTGTTGAGCCCCCAGGCTTTGAAAAAAAAATGTCTTGAGGTGGCCATTCAAAAATTGAGGTACCCAAAACCTCAACCCACTAGTCACTTCCCAGAAACTTGGCCTTGCCTTTACAAGAATTAAGAAAACAAAAGTCTGGAAAGTAGACAGCCCCAAACTGGCTGTGAGACCATGTTTAAAGGGTCCCTAGTAAAGGGTCACTAAGTTAAATTAGCTAGTGACAAAGAAGTAAGTGAAAGCTGCCAGCAGGGTGGAGCTGCTGCAGCACCCCAGCACAGACCAGTATGGACCGTAGCCCCCACACCTTCTCCCTGCTGCACTCATGCTGGAGGACAACCTCACACAAACAGAAACTCCTGTCAGCCCTTCAGCAAATTTTTTGCAAGGAGCAGCACCACCCTCATTTGCTCTACCTTCATGCTGTAGTTATCAGCAAGTTTTCAGACTTCAGAATAATGTCTCGACTGGCAAGAGGGCTAGAAGCCTAGAAAGCCTTTCCACAGGGCTAAACAGAGCCTGACTCAGGTTCACAACCTTTCTCACATGGTTCCTGAAGGAATTTATTTTGCAGAATCATTCAGCATTCAGTACCGCTACAAAGAGAAAAATGTGTTCTGATATTTGGTGACTAGGTTTTTTCATGGTACATTCTAAAATTTTTTTTGACACATTCAGAAAGAAGTACTCCATAAAAAGGGCTAGAAATGCTAAGTTGTTATTGTCTCTGAAGAACAAGTCTGTGTTCTCTGGTAAAGTTTTCAAGTACTAAAGGACAAGGAAGGCTGATGATAAAAGGGATAAGTGCTACTGATGGGCCCAATGCCATTTTATTATACTTGAGTGTATTAAAGAGTGCAAGGCCTTGAAAAGTCATATTAACAATGCAGAAGACAAGTTTAGTCTAAGGAATATCAGTCTGGTTGTTACAGGAGATGCTATAGGGAGAAAACCACAAGAAAGTAAAACATTCTTTTCTTCTAAGATTCTGAGAGCATAAAGAATGAATATGCTTGATTTCATTTTAAAAATGGTCATCTTTGCTCTCTGCTGTGCTGGGTATCACTTGTGACCAGTAAGAATCTATCAACTATGATTACTTTGTAAGCTAAGTTCACAGCAAAATATATAGCACATTGAATCCACAAAATAGCAGAAGGGGCCTACTCACATTCCTGTGAAGTATTCAGTTCTCAGTAATCACTCCAGTCTACTTGTGGGAAACCAAAGCAAAAATGTTTGAGTTTTAGATGCCTAAAAGGGACTGTTTGTAGGTGTTTTAACTTGAAAGTGAAACAACCTAGGCATCTGGAGTCCTCCTTCCACCATGATCAGTGAAAACTCACAATCAGTCAAGCCAGTCCTTCACTGCTCAGCCCCACTTCTCACTCGATCATCTTAAGAGTGACCCAGCAGAGTGCCTCCAAGGCGGGGGTAAGTTCGGAAGGTGAGCTCCCAAAGGTACAGCTACAAGACTGCATGCTTGCAGGACAGAGCGATGTCCATGGCTGCAATTCAACAACACAGAGGCGGGCCTCTCTTACAGAAGAGCCTCATGGTTAGACCACTAGGCAGATACGGGAATGTATTTCTGCAAAACAAAAGTGCAGGTATAAGACAGATGAGGAGCACTCCCATTTGTGGCTATTCTGAAACCTGGTGTCTATAGCTTTCCCGCAAAACTGCAGTTTGACCGTCCTCCCAGACCACCCTGGAGGATGCTGAACCTGCTTTTCCTGGGTGTGATGGGGCTCCCTGTCTGACATATCAGCGGGTCTGTGCTAGGGCACCCGCTTCTTCCTTCCCATTGCATAGCAAGGTTAAGCACACGCCCAAGGCTATGTATCCCCTTCCAGAGAAGGCCTACTATTTAAAAAGTCTGTGCTAGGACTTCGCTGTGTCACTTCTCTCTCTTTTTTTTTTTTTTTAATCTAGCCCCAAGCAAATTGTTTAGAGTCATAAAGGAATCATTAGAGGCAAGAAGAGAAGTGCTTTGCCAATCTCATAGGCAGACCACACCTTGCTAGTCACTACATAAATGCATATTTTAAGATTCAGGACTTATTTTTTTCTCTTTTCCAAATGCTTTAAAGCAAGCAACTTTTAGGACGTAGGATGGAAAACCATATGAGGGTTTGCATGCTAAATTTGAAGTACTTTTCTGTGCTCTTATGACTGATTCCTTTTCCATGCCTGCTCAGAAACATATTGTGGTAATACATACTATAAACAAAACAAATGTCTTTGAAGGAGGACTCAGATGCTCAGGAAGTCTCTTTCCGTTTGTGGTTCAATCTGTTTCCTCTTGAGTTTAATATGACATGCTGGGTTGTTAAAATTTGTAGGGTGCTTTAGATATTTTGAATTAGCTCTACTAAGACTAATTTAGCTTCCATTTAGATTAAGTCAGAGCATTTTCCATTTCTGTTACCTGGGCTTTCTTTTTAATCAGAGAACAAGTCATGAGTTGATAATGTATTAATATTGGAGGGGGAAGGGCAGAAAGGGGATGATCTGAATATGAACAATCAAAAATAACAAGGTTATCTAAGTAGAAAATTCAAACGGAATCTGAGCATCCTGAAGTCAAGAGGAAACCTGACATCAAAATCAGTAAGTCAGAATTGATCTTTGTCATTTATAATTCATTTCTGGTCTTGTTACGCACTCTGAAATATATACCTGCCTTTGTTTCTAGTTAATTATATAAAGGTCTCAGAAAATTATGTTGGTTAATAGAAATAATAACCAGTGTTGATTCTAATACAGTATAAAAGACATAAAAGAAGGATCATGAAGAATTGTATAAATATGTGCTGAATGCCTGAAGGGATCAATTCACAGGAAATTAATGAGTATCCAGAAGGGGTTTGAGAGGAAAGCAGCAGAGACTGAGTATGAGACCAACAGAGCAAATGCAGAAAAAAAGTAAACAAAGAGACCAAAGAATGAAATGAGATGTCAATAATGAACAAAGAAAAATTCACGGCATTAGAAAATGAGGAGAATTTAAATGAGCGATCAGATAAGGAAGGCAGAAAAAGAAGAAAGGCCAAAAAAGTAATGTAAAATTAAAAAAAAAAAACAAGGTACCATTGAAGAAGAATGACAATATAATATATGAAAACTTAGCAGCATGTCAAATTTTAATTATCTTTTGGATTACTAATTAGACCTTCTCATTAGACCTTCTCATTGATTCAACAATATTACAGCCTTTCAAGAGTTTAAACATTTTTTTTTTCAATCTGTGAGGTAGTCATCACTATGGAGAACCAAAATCCTGCAAAAAAGCAGACTGGGACATGTACTGGAAGACAGTCTGTAATCTCTAATATTATAGGACCCCTGATTACAATTCTGTCTTCATTAAAAGTTCTGCCATTTTCTTCAAGGACATCAGTTAGGTTGGATTTTACACATGTTCACAAGGCATATGCCTCTTTGAGAAAATAACATATCTAAAATGGAAATTATTAATTGTTGATAGTCTTGATTGGAGTAATTACTGTTCCAACAATATAAGAATCAAAGAGAAGTCAATCAACAGGTACGCATCAGTCAGAGCACACAAACAACTGCACGATGCACATCAGTGATACCTTCAGACAACCGCACCCAAGTTACACGTGTATTCATACTCTAGGCTGATTTCCTATTATTCAAACGAGACAGAAAGAAACTGGTTAGGACAGAGCTAGTGTTGTCACCTATATGGCACCTTCTCCCCACACTTCCTTCTTTGAGGACCACAGCTCGGACGCTGAGGGTCTGAGGAAACACGGACTGATCCCTGGTAGCCTCTTGAGCAGCAGCAGTGCTTACAGCAGGACGAAGCTGCTATAGTTAGCTCTGGAAGCCAAAGCCTGGACCAAAGTGCAAAGGAAGATATCTGGAGCTTTTCTTCTGCTCTGTTAGGATCGTATGCAGGGTATGTCCTGTCTGTTACCTACAGGCTGCACAGAAAAAGCCATCATATTCTTTTTGCTTATGGTGGCTGTAAACTCTGTATGTTGAATCTCAAGCAGATATAAAAGAAGGTTTATTAGCCACAGGGACATTAACTCATTTTTATATTGCTACTTTTACTGAAGTTACTTCAACAGGTAGTTGTTTGTTTTAGCCAGAGTCTTAAATTTTTACAAAGATATTTGTAGAATACACTCCACAGTAAAATCAAGCACATCAAAATCCAGCGCACTGACAAACCATGAACCTTTGATAAGATTCAGTGTTTAAATACTACTGCTTACTCTGGAATAACCTGGGGAGGCATCTTTCTTCTCTCCCCATTTGTTTTCCTTTTAATTTTAGTAGTTACAAATAATTCTTCCTTTTGAGTTTTTCTGATGTTTAATTAGGGAAGAAGACAGTTGATATAACCCTTTTAGTGAATCCAGGAGTAAGTGTAAGTGCCATTTCAACACAGATGTTGCTATTGATTAGATATAATTAATATTATACTTAAGATGGATAAAATTTAATTACTTTGATACTGTGTATCTAGGGAATTCTGATAAAATAAATATTCCTGTTTACACTTAAGTAAGTGAGAACAGAATGTTATTCTTTATACCGTAGCAGCACAGAGAACACAACAGAGCAAACACGCTGAAGTGAAGTCTAAAAAAGATACACCTTGACTTATGCACTCTTAAAGACAAGGAAAGAAGATACCACTAAACAAAACTGAGTTTGAATCTGTAGTAAAAATGCTTTGGAATATCTGACATTCTATTGGAAATAAGAGAAAAGTTCAAAGGCAAGCTAATTTCCATTTCTGCAGTAGAAAAGAAGGCACTGACAGAATTCATCTCGCACAGTAATCTTAGCATTCCTCGCGAGTGACTCAGGCCTGCAGAAGAAAACATTCCCACTATCCGATTAAAGAGACATCACATTTCCCATACAGAACCCAAGAGAAAAGCCCTAGCAGCACAGCTTCACTATTTTCATCCTGATGAATCTGCTTGAAGGCCCTTCAGCTGTTCAGAGCCTCAAACAGCTAAGAAAAATAGTTTCTATTTTCAAACAAAAATTAAACCAGCCCTCACATGTATAATTAGCTTAAGTCAGAGCATTCATAAACAATTATTTAAAGATTTGTAATTTATTATGATAATCCTTGGTAAAGCATCTTAGAACCACAAGAGCAGCAAAGTAGAAAAGAAGCTGATATTACCATGACAATATGTGTTTACACACTTAAGAGATATAAATATATATTACATGACAACAGGCTTTAAAAAATCCACTCAAGAGCAGGCAATTTCCTTGGTGATCTGTAGACACAAGTAAGGTCAGAAAGCCATCTGCAGCAACTGAACTTTCACAATCACTTGTGGCAGAGTCAAACAGTTCCTTTTTTTAATCAATGCCCAATTCTTTTAGGAGGGCTGAGCACATGCACTTCACATTAGCTTGAACGAAAGGCAACACGGAACTGGAGAAAAAAAAAATTTCAAGGGTTAGCTTTGCAAAAAAAGACTGACAGTCCTCATGTTTAATTCGTGAACGCTCACCTCTTAGAGCAGAGCCTGCCACGCCACCCACCCAATACAGGGAGCAGTCCTGCCTGCTGACGTGTCAAGTAAGCAGCAGCTTAAACCAGCCCGTAAAAATTAGCAGCTGTGGGATCCTAACTTCAGTTATTTCAGTGTTAAATGACTAAAATCATGGACTGGGAGAGGCTTGTATCACACCAGCTCTCAGCCTTGAGGGCTCATCAGGATACCAGGGCCAGAAACTGAAAATGGGCAATCTGAAGATCCCAGTGGGAGGCTGGTTGTGCTCCAGGACACTTGTCCAGGAGTGGGTCTGGCACCTCAGGCATCAGAGTGCTGTCCTCTGGAGGGGCTGCCACTAAGCGCGGGGTAACTCAGGATCTAGTAGAGTGGAGACGGAGCGGGGAACACCGGGCCATTCAGCCCAGCCTTCCCAACTGCTCTCCTCCCGCAGAGCCAGCGCACTGGAGCTCCAGGAGCAGGGGGCTGACGCAACCCGCGTGCGGCTGAGAGATGTGGGAAATGGGAAAGGCCAGACCAACACCTTACCAGATTTGCTGGTATGCTTCCTGAACCCGTGACAAACAACTGTGGTTTGTCAGCTTATTCATAGAAGTGCACCTAACGGGACACCTGAGGTGGACGTTAGCATAGGAGCTGAAGGACAAGCAACTAAGCACTGAAGGAAACTTTACTGCCTTCATAAAACACATCTGGGAGAGCAAGGCAGAAGACCAAAAATACCTACTGCAGGAGCAGATAAACAAAGCTTAATCACTCCCAAAAAGATAAAGAATCAATATGAAATAATTTAACCATAAAGAACATTGATGGTAAGCAACAGACTGCAATTTATTCATCTTACAAGTATTTCCCGACACAGTTACTCAGCCGAACTTCTGTTTGGTTTTTTATTAATCTGACATGAAGGTTTAATTCAGAATGATTTTCTCTATTTTTATTTATACACATGGGAGCCATTTATAATTTAGATGTGATTTTTCACTGTGTGTCTGAATTTAATTTACCAGTATAATTTGAATAGTTTTTCCTCTACCAATTTAGGTCTTTCAGTAATTGCTTTTTCACTACATAATGTATTGAGAAGAGGTTGACATTACTGAAAATAATTGTACTGGCAACCAAGAGAGACAAATTATATAAAAAAAAATATTTCATGTTTTATCAAGCCAAGTCTTCCCATTAAGAACTTTATTTCCAATCATCTTCCACTCTTATTTATTAAATATTTTATTACATGCTACTGGAACAGAAATGTTGTACAAGGATACAAAATGTTCTTTAAGCCTTCTCCCTCTCTCTCCTCATCTTGCTTATCATGTGATTGCTGCACTTCACAGCTCAGCTGAGAAGTTACAATAAAACCTGGAGGCAAAACAAATTAAAAGAATGCAACCACAAAACATGCAATGTTTTGCAATTTCAAAGGAACTCAATGAGTTCCTCCACTTCTCACATTATGGTTCATGACGCAAGACAAAAAGGTGGAATTCAAGCTATTAACAAACTTTCCTATCTATCTCCAGTATCTCACTGTGGTTTACAAAACCTATCTTGTTTCCTTTTCTCTCTTTTTTTTGGTTGCTGTTGAGTTTGGCAAAGGCGAGGATGAAGTATCTCCAAGACATAACCTACTTGAAGCTTTCAAAGAAAACAAAAAAGCTGATTTTTTTAAGAAATGACTTATCTGGAACATATAGCCATTTATATGAAAAAACAAAAATATAGGATGGTTACTAGCTAGGTGTTAATAGTCTGTCTGCCAACAAATTACAAAGAAAAGACGGTGAAAAGTGAAAAAATGTAAGCAGAAAGCATTCTGTTACAAACTGCAGTAGTTCAACTAATAAGTTCTAAAGTGATTCTAAAAATAAGTGCCTTCAGAAAATGTGTATATTTCAGACTCAAAATTATGTATTCATAAATAAAAGATTATACTACAACTATTTCAAGCAAAAATATAACACAAAAATATTTGTCTCTTCTAACAAAGTTAGGAACTCCCCGATAACTTCCTTCTCCTCCTTTTCCCAGGCGCTCAGCATTTCCATTGAGAAGAGTCAAGTGAGTATCAACAAATCCACACATACACATTTCATTTTTTCTTTCATTCATAGTGCATCAGGTATCCTAATCTACACATACACTAATGTGCACATTTACTTACTCTCCAATTCTTTAAGTACCTTTCAAAAATATACAGTATACTGATGTGGACTCGGAGAAGGATTATAGAAAACTCTCCACCAAAAAAAGATGTATGTAATTCATCACCACACCTGACACGTTCAGAATTAAGAAAAATAATATCCAACAATAGGAGTTCTAAAACTAGATGAACCAAAATCCATCAGGGCAGAAAGAGCAAAGCTTTTAATTTGGAATGACTACTGTTGTAATGTTTTAGAAAATCTCAACCTTATTGGAAATACACCTCTCAGAAAGTTACTCTGATGTGTTATATAGAATAGCAAGAATGAAAAACACTGTTTATCTTTAATAGCTGAAAAGAATAAAAGATAACACCAACATTCTCAGTATCTGCAAAAATAGGGATACTCAAACCATTGAAAAGTGAAATAATGTGCTAAAAATAGTAAAAGAGGAAGAATACCCGTTTCTCTTTACATGTTACTTTGTCCTCAGAACAGGAGATTTCATCTTGATTTAAAGTCTAACAGATTGAATGTTAGATTTGTCATAATGTGATAACGCAATTATTCATTACAGAAAATTGAAATGTCTTTTTTCCTGATCCATATTTTAAACAATGAATTTGAATGCACAGAGATTTAAATGTTAAAGAAACAATCCTTACATAATTCCTGATCTTAAGCTATGTTTTTTTAAAAAGATCTCTTCAGATAAGTTTTAGGCTGTTCTGTTAGTAAGACACCAGGAAGTTTACAGTAAAAATGCCCCACGTAAGCCCGCAGGCTACACATTCTGAGTTCAGTCACACTGCACTTAAACTTAAACTTGCCACTCCAGAAAAGCCATGTAGATGGCTTTTTCACGATAGATGACAAAATATAATCCACATTTTTAGTCACCAAAATTAGCCATTCATTTCTTCCATTCAATTAAGGATTGACTTCTTGATCCACAAAACCTCCTAGACACCCACTAAATAATGCATGGCTTTCTTGTTCCACTGCTTGTTCAGGGATCTTCTTGGGAGTCATTTGATTTGATCTGTTACTGAACCTTTCTTTGAAATCTTACTGTTCTAGTCCATCTGCCTAGGTGGGTTCTACGTGCTCTTTCCCCCATTCCCTCCTCCTAGACTTCTTGATTCTCCTTGCGTGTCTTCCTTCTCACATCCTCCATGCCCATACAACATCCTAGTAGTGTATTAACAGAAGGACAACTACTTTGAACACACACACACACTAATCTCTCAGCCATTACGCTGCTTTCTCTCTGTTTACTCAAATTGTATTCATTATTTGTTGTCTGATTTCTTCTTAGCTTGAAGTATGGGCAGATAAAACAGTTACGGCAGCACTGCCACAGCGTAAACGCTTTGGGAAGCTTATGGCTGACAAGTCTACCTTGCCTATGTTCACACTGCCACCCCACAATGAATATGAAATAGTTCACATAGGAACGAGCCACTTTCCATGTACCATGGAGAAGCAGCATTTTTAATGGACAGTAGCTACTTAACAGCTGATACGCAGCGAATTAACATTTTAGTTTATTTTGATGTAATTTGCTTTCATTTCAAAATGTAAACTCTTCAGGGAAGCAGTTCCTAGCTGTCACTTTCAGCTTATGTGTCACTTACACCATTATAGCTGTAAATCTTCTAACACTATTAGCTGCTTTACATAGCCTGAAAAATGTGAAGAAACATTAATGCAAGTGACAATCAAAACTATTACATTATATTTAATGGAAAATTCAGCAGAATGTACCTATGATATCACATAATAAAATGATCCTCTATCTGAGACAGAGTCCACTAAGCCTCACAAAAAAGACCTGATTTTTGTTTTTTTTTTTAATCTTGTAGAATCTTATCTGATACCAATCTTTTCTGTGAAGGAGACTGAAAATTACCTATTCTGGTATCATTATAAATAATGTAATATAACCAAGCATATGCTGGCAAAGAAGGTCAGTCATCTGCTGCTGCAATATTCCAGCCATTAAAAAAAAAAGAAGAAAAAAGAAAAGCTACAGCACCCTAAAAAGTCATTAACAACAAAATTTAATGATTTATTTTAGAATAGCTCTCTAGTATGTGCTAACTAGTCTCTGTCTGTCTTTGTGGAGGAGGCAATAGACCTAGTAGCAGCATATACTGCATGTGGATG
Organism: Rhea pennata; assembly: GCF_028389875.1. Lineage (NCBI taxonomy): Eukaryota > Metazoa > Chordata > Aves > Rheiformes > Rheidae > Rhea > Rhea pennata. Next base: position 137,790,828 of record NC_084663.1, on the reverse strand, counting down.
AAACAAAAGAAATCTCCAATTGTTCAACCCCACAATGGTATGGAGTACCTGAAAAGCCAGAAGTTCCTTGGATGCTTAATGCTTAGCAAGAACCTTCAGGATTTCTCATGACCAAGTTTAAAAAAGCTTTTTATTTCTTAGTACCAGCCCACTTAACGTAAACCTGTCTACTTCATCATGTGCTCTGGGAAATGACAGCAGTGTTCTGTCTTCAAATAAATCTTTACCTTTTCAATTCACACAGATCTTGCTACCTTTTTAGGTACATACACCTACAGCTTGTTTTGCATGGATTAACAGGGTTTTACAGTAAAAGCTGGCTTGAATATCATAAATAATTGACAACAGTTAAATAAACTCAGTGGAATGCAAAGCTCAGAATGATATGGAGACTGCCTGCGACCACCCCACCTGGCAGCAAGACTACGTCACCCTCAAGCGGGACCACCGCAGCCGCTAATCCCTACCCTCCAGAAGATAAGTGAGAGGATTCCAAGGTAGTGGCTCATGTAAATATTTTGAATGCTGTGTGCGCAAGGAACATCACTGGGCAGTTGGGTGCACGAGCATTATAAAAGTTACTCTGAAAATACACAGACGCTTTGTGCCTTCCCTGCTCATGACAACGCTATTTGTGGCTGAATTTTCACAGTTGTCTCATTTTTCAAGCCACAGAGCAACAAGCAGGTCGAACATCTTAAAAATCAGGTAGAAGACAAGCAGCAATTCACAAGCACGTCTGACAACATTGGCCTAAATAAGCTTGCGGTTGCCTCTCAGCTTTCCTCATCGAGCAGCGTCAAAGGAGGCTGGCTACGCTTCTTCAGAGCTGATGGAACGGCTTCAAACAGACGTTCACTTCTCCCCTTGCCTCAGGTCTTCTTCTCGTCGTCAGGTCTCCTGCTTCTCAGGTCTTGCTTCTTGTAAGCCTCTCTGACGCTTTCTTGGACCACTACCTCTCCTTTTCCCCTTGAATCTCGTATGCCAGTAAATCTGCCCTCTGCCCTGCTGCCTGCACACGATGCCACTCTGGTTCTACCTATTTTGAAGCCTGCACGCACGTATCTCCCCTCGTCGCTTGCCAGCCGCCGCAGCCCGCGCCCACCCCAGCTCTCTCAGCCGCGGCACGTACACAGTGCTGCCCGGGACGGGACGGGAGGTCGGGGGGCCTCCCGGGAACGGCATCACCGAGAACTGCTTTAAGAGACGATGAGGCAATACACATTTCCAGTACGGGGCGGCGGGGGGCGGGGGGCAATCCACATAGCTTATCTCTGCGTGCGCTTACCATGTCTAGGGAGATGATAAGACAGGATGAGAGAGAGAGAGCTTCCTTTGGGCTGGGAGGCTGTCTGGAGGAGGAATTAAACAGTGAGGACAGACCTCACCCTCGGTGCTGGGGCTCTGCCAGCACAAAGCAAAGGGATGAAAGGATGTGACCTCTGAAACTTGCCCCAGGATTAATTGCGCTTCTTAACACTGTGTACAAATGTAACTGTTTTGATTGTGGTTTACTGCCCTACTAAACTGTAATACGATTTTTTTTCTCTCATCATAAACCAATTACATCAACAACCCAGCATATCTTGGGACTGCATGCAGACTTCCCGCGAGAGCCTCTCCTCTGTGTGACAGACAGTTGTCACACCGACTCCTTCCTCACCATGGCGAAACAGTTCTTCTGATCCACAGACAGGTCTTGCAGTCCCAACAGGGCCAAATTTCTTGCTGACACAAAAGGGAAGAACAGGGCTAGGTATCCATGGGCCTAAGCATCTAGCAGTAGTGAGAAATTTGAAGCCTGTTCATCAGAAACAACTCTCCTCTGCACGCTGAGCAACAGTGGAGAAACTTTAAAACGGGAGCAACAACAAGTGAAATTCTCCTCCAACATGTCCTTACCTCATTTCATTTATCTATATATTTATGGCCAGGCTTCAGGCACACATAGCTGGCTCAGCCCAGTTCTTGCAGAGGTTCCGTTGTGGAGAACTGGCAGGTACTAGCAGTTCAGTTCAACAACTCGGTGAACATTATTACATAACATGAAAGTTACTCAGCCAAAGGAGAAGCAGCCACCTTCAAAAAGAGTCCCCTCAACCATTAATCATTCTTACATTCACGTAAACAGGCCTGGCTCATTCGTTGCTCTTGTGCACCTCCAAGAACATACATTCACAGCCATCAAACAGGGCTATAAGGAGATGACAAAGTGTCCCTGCAACACAGGAAGTCTATGACTAATCGACTGATTCTGTGAAACACCCGAGAGGAGAGGAGAGCAGAGCAGAGCAGAGGAGAAGTGAGACTTTCTGTCCTTCCTGCTCAAGAGCTCCAAACTCTGTTTCTTTCTCACCCCTTTCCTTTCACTAAGTGGAGATGGTTGGTACAGCAGTTTTTATCTCAGCTACTTCAGGACTCCAAAATCAGTTCATTCTCTTTCAACAGCTGTCCTATGCTCTTCTTCAGAATAGGCACTCATGACCATCATCAAAACAGTCTGCAGTCAGAAGACACCACCAGTCTTCCTTCTAATCTAATTAGCAAAATAAATACTTCTAAACTCTCTTTTCGAAGTCCATCTGCTTTTTGTTCTGAAATGTTATTCTCCAGAACAGTTACTGAATATTTATAAGTGTTAATGTATACACTCAGGAATTTCTCTTTTCTCTTCCTTATCTAGCTGTTGCTGTGTAAGATTGCCTGTTGCTGAATAGCTAGAGGCAAGTTTATTTCTTCACTATTCCGGTGAACATTTGAAGCAAAACAAGTCACTACATTGGAGTTTCACGAACCTAATTCAGAGCAATATGCATTTTTCAGCACTACAACACCAACAAGAGTCTGAAAAGACCTTTCAAGTGCTGTACATCTACAAGATGAGAATATCTTCTGGCAGTAAGTCAGAGAATAAAATTTTACACTGGATTTTCACATTCATTTAATTAATTTGGCTCTAAAGTACTGTTGCAATATTAACTCTTTTCATTACTGCTGCAATGCTGCATGAAAAAAAAAGAATTGAATTGTTCTCTTGCCATCTTACTGCAACTTTAAGCCTTGGTTTAAAGGATTCAGTACCACTGAGTATTGGTCTGTCAGAGTAATTAATTCTTCCATTTTCAGCATGATATGGGTGATAAAAGGTCTGGACTGTTGACTGGAAAAACAGGATTCTCATTTTGATATTCTTTTGCCTTCAGAAAGGTAGAACTACATCTCTCCATCTGACAGAAAGGAAATATTTAATGTTTTTTTTAAAAGCACTCTGGTGTAAAGTTGCAGATAAAATGTCAGAGAGAACATTTAATTTCCTGGCCTTTGTTTCAGAACATCATTCCAGTTTGAGAAAGTTTTCACAAGATGTCTTTTATATCTGCGTATAGGATTTTTTGGCTTTGAAAAGTTTTTCAGCTTTATTTCATTAACATGAAAACATGAAGCATGTTGAGCTGAACTCTACAACATCTTAAAAAGAGAGTTAACTACTAATCCTGTTCCTGTATATCATTAATTTTTATGGTTTAACAATCAAGTTGTTCTTTGGTATTTTTTTTTTGTTTTCTTAATGTCAGTGAAAGGCCCGCATAAGAGAGACCACTGCAGCTATAAACCAGTCAATAAAAGTGATCATAAACCAGCAACAGATCTGCTCTGGATTTTGAGAACAAGACTAATTCTCCTTGTGTCAAAACAGTTTGCATACAAGCTCACTTTCTGGTGTAGGCATTAGCATATGCAGGATGAAGAAAACTTAGTACAGAACCAAGCCTGTGTATTCCTTCATGTGCACAGAGCATATAATACTGATGCTAACTGTGTGGCTATGCTGTCTAACACATCATTGCCATTACATCATGCTGCCAACATTAGGCCCCGTATCAGCTATAGATGTCAGATACTGCAAGAATTAATGGGATATGCAGACTGCCTATGACTGGACTGCCCTTAGGATAGTGTGGGCACATCACACAAAGGTGCACCAAGTCACCGATACAGTTTCATGGATTGGGACGCACGAGGGACCACATCACGTCATGTCCTCTATACCTCCGGATACACTCAGGCATAACGCAAGAACTGCCCAGTACACAAAATGAGCACACCAGCACTGACCAGCTGGTGAGCAGCTTTGCAAAAAAAAGGCTGTGGGAGTCCTGGTGGGCAAGTTGACCATGAGACAGCAATATGCCCTTGTGACAAAGAAGGCCTGGGGGTCCAAGGCTGCATTAGGGATGGCATCAGCAGCAGGTTGAAGGAGGTATCCTTCCCCTCTGCTCAGCCCTGGTGAGGTCACACCTGGAGTACTGGGTCCAGGTCTGGATTCTCCAGTACAAGAGAGACATGGAGCTAACAGAGCAAGTCCAGTGAAGGGCTACAAAGATGATGAAGGGACTGGAGCATCTCTCATAGAAGGAAAGACTGTGAGAGGTCTGACTGTGTAGCCTGGGGAAGAGAAGGCTCAGGGGGATCTTATCCATGTATACTAATATCTACTAGCATCTAATGGAGGGTAGTACCGAAGACAGAGCTAGACACTTTTCAGGGACCCTAGGGACAGAATGGGAGGCAAAGGGCACAAACTCAAAAAACAGGAAATTCCTCTTAAACACAAGTAAAAGCATTTAACTATGAAGGTGGCTGAACATTGGAACAGGTTGCCCAGAGCAGCAGTGGAGCCTCCATCCTTGGAGATATTAAACACTTGACTAGACACAGACCTGAGCAACTTGCTCTTTCTGACCCTTCTTTGAGCAAGAGGTTTCACTAGAAAACTTCAAGGGTGTCTTACAATCTCAACTATTCTGTGATTCTGGGGAGGAAAAAAAAAAAAGGGGGAGAGAGAGAAAGAAAAAAAGGTACTTCTAATATTTCTAGTATTTTTCTGGTACAAGTCATGTTAGGCACTACTTGTAAAACTGGCAGGAATGCACACAGAGAAATATGATTTTTAAGCTAACAGTGCCATTTATTGAGGCTTATCAGTAGACTCGAGCAAGTTACTACTTTCATTCTCCACCCTTCCCAGAGGAAGGAAAAGCTATTTTAAATCCATAAAACTTCTTCTGTCAGATAAACAGAAACTTTTATCTACAGTAGTTTACCAACCAGCTGAAAAAATATAAGTGGCAAAATATCATTTAGAAAAATAAATTAGCCCATGTGGTATTTTCCCCAAACCTCTGCCATCATTCTTGGATTTTTAAGGCATATTAACACGCTAATTAGAACAGTCTTCAAATAAACAGTACTTATCATGATAAATAAGTACACTCAAAAGAATATTTGAAGTTATTATGAAAACAAATTTCTTCAAAATTCAAAATCATTGTATACACTTTTTCACTATGCAACATAAGAAAGTGTGCTGGCTGCACACTAATACGTCATCAAAATGTGGCCAATAAAAATTGCTGCCAAAAGTAAGAGGTATCCTTTAGGGGAAAAACAAAATACATAATAATAGACAATGCAGTAAAAACATTTGCTTGAGTAACTCACTATTAAACTAGCCAAAAAAATAGTAGGCTAATAAATCTTATAGTTCAAAAGAAATCCATCATATTTTGATCTTATTTTATTAATTTATTCCAACGACAGGCATGACTTACAGAATTTAGATTCAAATCTTAACCTGAAGTTGCCTAAAATTGTGACTACAGAAGAAATCAAAGGAAAGAGCTCTAGCCTTTCACTGTAAAACAAAGAAAACAATTCTCAAAATAAAAATTGACAATTTCTTCATTCACAAAGCAATAAAGATAAGTAAGATGGTTTCTTCCTCTAGGTAGTTTATGATGTTGATCGCACTGCTTTGAAACTCCTCCAGAGCTCAGTGGCATTTTCCCTTCAGACTCAAGGTGGCTGAGAGACACTTCCACGCAAAAGCCACAAAGATCAGTGTCAATTTGATCCCAAGATTCAACTGGAAGCAGCACTGCCCTAATCAAGTCTCTTGCCTTACCCTCTTGTCGAGATGCTCTTCTACAAAAGCCATTACAAGACTGTGTCTTCTGACTACATTTTCCCGCAGAGGTTTCCAAATTGCAGAACACGCTAACTGTGAACATCATAACTACAGATGCAATACATGACTTTCACTGATGCCAAAGCAGCATCACCTATTGACTGAAAAGTTTATTCAATGTTGAATAAAAGATGGCGTAAGTCTTTATGCCTTCAACCAGCCTAGTGTCCCCTACTACCAGAAGTAGAGACGACGATCTTTTCATGTTTGGCAAGTGTTTATCCATAGCTGGATTTAGCTGCATCCTATACCATCTGTACAGTGGTGGGTCATGTTTATCAATAATAAAATACAAGTGCAGGGTCCTATAAAATAGCTAAGGTTGTTCTGCCCTCCACCTCAGGATGATTGCAAATGAAGTCAACGTACAGCTAAACAGATGATAGTATTAAAAATAGTAAAGACATTTCCAGAGGTAAAATGAGACAGAGAACTGAGAATGCATAAGCTGTGCTGGAGTATCTCGCATGCAGCAATATTTGAAAAAAGTTGACAGCGGACTTTTTTATCTGATTCCAATGAAAGAACAGGATTGAATCAAAGCTTTGCAGACTTGTGTATACTACTAGCCACACAGAAAGCAAATATATTTTAAAAGTTCCATATATAATAGGAGTAATGCTAAAAAAATTTATCACAACAGATTTTATTGCATTACACGTATTCATAGCCAGATTTCAACTCACAGACTTCTACCTCAGTTACAGAACTACACTGACTAAGCTACAGCCATTCCAGAGGAGTTTCACAGACGAGACTATGCACTGAGGGGTTTTTCTTACAGGAATGAATTTTGTGTTTTTTAAGTCTAAATAATATTGCACTATACCTGAGATAATGCTTACATTAATAAAGTTTAGAATAAGAGAAAAAAAAAGGGGGGGGGGAGTTACAACAGACTGCTCTATCAGCTTGCAGCATCAAGGGCCTCATGTCCGTTAACCCAACAGAAGCTCCACTTTATTGAATAGCCCTGCACTGAACAGAAATAGTCTCGCATCTAGTGAAACTGCTGAAGCATACTGCCTGGTGGAAGGAAAGTTAGGTATAGCACGCAACCTCATCACGAGAGTCTGAAATGGGAAAAGCCAGACTTACAAAGCACACAGGAAAACATGAAGTTGTCTAAAATCATCAACCAAATTCTTCATTTTGTTCAAAGCCTCATACAATTTGACAGCTACAAAATAGCTGTGAGCTAAGGGAGCATTCAGAAACTGAAAGGCAAATGAGCACTCTTCATCTTTGCATTCTTTAGCAATTCGTGAAAGCCAATTACTGTCTGTTTGGAAAACATTGTTCAGATCCTTTTTTGAGCCCCTTGCTTGCTTACTGCTGCACAGCAGAAATACACAGTATACTCCCCAACTGCCTGAACCAATCTGGGGGCAAAGAAGCCATAAAATGGCTTAACCCTCAGGCTAATTTCCAAGGAGCTTTGCATTTCTGCTGCCCCTTCTGGCTTCCGTTTTATTCCAGTCCTGGTATTATTTAATGTACTTATTTAATGGTTTATATAGCACCTACATCTTTAGCTATTAGCCATCCTTCTTATATAGCCTTAAAAGGACTTGTTTAGATTTGCAGGGGGAGGAGAAAGAGAGAGGGGTCCTTCTGCATGTGCAGAAGGTTGTAAGAAGTCAGAAGTCTCCCAACTCTTTTTTTAAATGACAAATTATGAAAACAGTCCACATGCAGTTTCTCACTAAATTCGGTTTTATAATTCTACTTGTAGCAAGAGATAGAATCTGCATTTTGGTGAGAAACAGTACGCGAAGTATTCTATAATTTTCACTTTAAAAGGAGGTGAGAATCACTGGCTCTTTACAACTTGACATATTCAGCGCAGACACACAAAAATTTAAACAAGTCCTTTTAAGGTTGCATAGCTTCTGTCTTAAAAAAAAAAAAAAAAAAAAAAAAAAAAACTCACATATTTCCTGGACCGGGTTGCTAGTGCTTCCCAGGGCTCTTATGTGTTCGCTTGCAAGAATCAAACTGTATTCTGTACAATACATGAGGACAAAAATGCCATCTCATTCCTCATCAGAGAGGAAGGGATGGCCGAATGACATCTCTTCCACTCTCCAGAAAACCTAAAATAAAACCTCACAAATAATTAAAAAAGGAGAATGGTAAAAATGGAATTGTACTAACCACAGCACTAAAATGACAAGCTATTTTTTCGCCCCAGTGGCAATTTCTTTGCAGACATCTCCATTTTCATGGTGCACTTGACTACAATTTTTTGTTTACTTAAGTTCTGCATTTCCTCCCTTCATAACATTAATATGCTTTAAACCCCAGAAGACTGATTGCTTCATAGGGTTTTTTTTTTTAATGATCTGCCCTCACTGTAAATACATTCCATTCAACAGAAAAGTCTGAAGATGAAAATATCTTTTAACTTCTCCAGTTTTTCTGTCCTCCAGCACATTTTATCTCCATGGATACTCAAGGCTCTATTTTTCATTTACTCAGACTGCATACAATGCTAATGGTCTTTTCAAACAGACACCACCACAAATTCCTCAATGCAAGTCTTTTTCATCTAAAATTCTTTTTCTGTAAAAATAATTTTTTTCTGCGAGTTTGGTCACAACAGGTATTTTATATTCCTGACAACATTTTTGATCAAAGAACATGACAAGCAAGACCCATCCAAAACAGGAAAGTGAGCATAACTGGACTAAAAGGTTGTTGCAGAATGGACTGCTTTGATAGCAGAAGCCTTATTCTAATTTCTAACTTAAATTTATTTTTGCCTAGTTTATGATTTGTTCTTTGCCATCATTGTACTTTAACTGAAAGACTTCTTCCTTTCTGTTTATCTCCTCAGTTATTATTCATGGACAGTAATTACACCTTCTCACCTTGCCTTTCGCTAGGCTAAATGAAGTTATGCTCCTCTAGTCTTCAAGATGATAATACCTCTACTTCCTTAAATGTTTTCTTACAACTCCTCCATACATCAATTTATCTTTTTTGAGCACCAGGGACCAGAAATGCATTCAGGTTCCCAGTGAAACTGTACTAGTGCCCTATGCAATGGTATAAACATTTCCCCTTCTCCACTGAAAATCTGTCATCTGATACATCATACAAGGCAGTGCATTTGCCTGTGTTTAGAAAAGAGCAAAAAAAAAAACCCCAAACTCATAGACATCTCAAAAATGCAACAACTAGCAATGAGAACCATCAAACTATTCTGGCATAATTTGGCCACGGTAAAAATCACATTTCAGTTCTCTCTCATCTTCCATTCATTACCATTCAGTATCTTTAAAAATGACTTCCTTGTTACAATGCCTTTCACACCACTGGTGTCAGAATAATCAATCTACAGGTGCCAGAGTCACATTTTGCTTCTTCCCAACAATAAGAACTGTTATTCTCCAGTCATATGTTAGCAGGTCTGAAATGACTGATTTATCAAAAATATCTGCAATTAGATTTTAAATTTCAGGTGTTAACCCCCTAAATATTTTGAGATCATGTGTAATGATACAGTCAAGGCAAGACTTGTATGGAGAAATAATACCTTTTACAAGAACGGTCAGTTAGAGGAAGTTAGTTAGAGGAAAAAAAACATAAAACTAGACTTTTGACACTCTGGTATTCTTACAGTCATCAAGAGATGGAGATCATACAGTTCTCAGGATTTGGGCAGATCAGACACTTCAGTTTTATTCATAAATCAGATAAACGTTATCTATTTTCCAGGCCCCCATTACTAATTATCTTATCTTTGATAACAGCAGCTTCAATGTCACCATTCTCATTAAGGATGGAGACAGAAAATACATCTAGTATGGAGATCCTATCCAGATTATTTCTAAGGTATACTTCACCTTCAATACACTGTGGCTTCACTTCAATCTTTGTACTTTATGTCTGAAGAAGCTCTTATTTGCATCAGTATCCTCAGTAAATAACTCAGCTTGACTTCTGACAGTTTTAACAGAAGCCCTTAACTTCCTGACCTCCCAGCCACTCCTTTCTTTGCAGGATCTGTTTACTCTTTATTTTGAAGTAGTTAATTAGGTATTTACACCTCCAAGAAAACATTTTCTGCAAGGTTCAGAGAGCTTAGGAGCTTTGTTTTAAAGAAATATGTTTGGCCCTTCCATGTTTTACTTCCTGTTCTCTCTAGTCATGTTGATTTAACTAATTTGCTTAATTTTAGACTGGATTTTGATCACCTTTCCATTTAAAAATCAAATAAGTGGTAAGCATTGCTCCACGACTGTTTGCATACCCAGCTCTTCTACAAAGTCATTCCTACATACCAAAACTAAGCCAGAAACAGTGACCTCTTGATTCAATAACTACTAGAAGAAATACGTTGGCTATTACATCCTGAAATAGCTTTCCTGTCATTATTAATAGTATCTTCCCCAATAAATTAAAGTTTCCCACAGACAAGTACCTCCCAGTAGTATTTTTTTCTCTAGTATTATCACGGACTTCTAGGCCATACTGAAACCTAAAGTTGACGCCGCTAATAAGACTCCTCACACTATCCCTCTGCACCTGATAGCTAAACTTGTTCAGGGCATGAAAAGCAGAGCAGGGGAGACTACGTAAGTCTGCTCCACGACATTAGCGTTCCAGGCCCCCGATAACTGGAATTATCTTCTCATTACCCCCATACCATGTTGGCGCCTTGCAAACAGGTTGGGAAGCACAACTAAAATTGTTTGATTCATTTCAAAGTCTCAGAATACTCACACAGGGACAGGGGAAAAAAAAAGCGAACTTCACAGTCTTCATTAAGCCTCTGAAAACTTCTGAAGTTTGTGGACTCCCCCTCCTCCCCGTGAAAATTTAAGGACAATTGGGATGGCAGAATAAATAGCTGATCTAACCTAAGAAAATATTTGTATCTGTTTTGGACAGATATTTACAGATGACAAGCCTGAAGACAATTTAATCTTCATTTGGCATTTCAGAAGCACCTCTCACCTTTGTAGTGTAACAAAGGCAGTTGTAAACAATTTCAGTGCAGTTACATTTACTAACACTTTGCATGAGTCACTATCTCAAAATGCCTTATGCTGTACTTAAAATGTTGCACACAGAAATTATATTGGCATTTATTTCCACTGAACATTTTTCTAAGCGCCACTAAAACTTTAGAGCCCCGGGGAAAAACATGTAGGAGAGAGCTAGAACACTTTCGCATACAACAACGAGGCATACATAAATCTGTTCCTTTTCCTCTACATTCGCATTCATGAAATGCAAAAGAACCCCCCTGCTTAATGTCACATCTGAAGTTTTACAAGTATAAATTACGTTTCCCACAGAAACTGCAACATGTCTCTGGTGTGTGTGCACAGCACAAAGGCCATTCCATAGCACAGAGGTGATGACTGTAAGCCTGAAGTGCAGCAATGTAAGAGAGGAATAGAGAAAACACGAATGGAAAATTTATTTATTTTTTTAAATTAGTTTACAACAGAATTTTCTTTAATATTGTTCTGGGTCTTTTTAATCTTGTATTTTTCCATTCTACGAAGTCTGACAAAGCAGAAACAATAGAACTAGTGAAGCAAACAAATTAGGGAAAGGAAGGGGACTGGAGAAGTCCATATTGTTTCCTTAAGTTACAGTTGACTTTGTCAAGTGTGTGTATTACATTCCAGGCAGAAGTGTGATCTTCATGTTTACAAATGCATCTTTAACTACTGCTACGGAAACACAAAAGTTGCAGGCTTCCCTCACATTCAGCTATGCACAGAAGAGTTTGCTGGGGTGGTGTACAGGAGTAGTGGTGCAAACAAGAAGCAAGCTGCCCACGTGAGCAAAAGATTCCCAGGTCCTAGACAGCTGTTGTTTCATTGCAGTTTAATACTTTTTCATGCCCCATGTCTTCCACTTACCAGCTCCTCAATTCCTCACTCCCCCTCCGGGCTCCAAAACAGGACTCACACAAAATGCACTTGAAGAGAAACTGCAGCAGAGCAAACCCAGTGACACAGGCACTCAGCTTCCCCCTGCTCCTCTGCTTGTAGGTGACAAGCTTTCAGGGAATGCTTCTTCAGAGGGATGGTGGAACAAAGCTGACTAGGGCATCTATTTAAAAGATGGGAAATACAAGGGAAAACAGGTAGCAGAAAGGTCCCAGAGAGCAACATGGATCTCAGTGAAGAACACTGCAATGCGGATGTCCACTACTGAGCTCAGGCTCCATTTATATTTGGGGTGGGGCAGGACTTGGGACACAGGGTATTTTCCCTTTGATTTCAGGCCACGATATGAGCTCCCATCATTCTGCTCACCCAGGCTGTCATTTGTCTCCCCCTTGCATAAAGTTCACATCTGAATGAAGGAACAAGTACAGAGCAGTTTCTGGGTACATCTGCAGAGAGAAGACTACTACCAGAGCAAGAAAAGAGCTCACTTCTTCAGCTAAGCAAAATGAAGGGGAAAAGCTTAGATAGCTACCAGGACAGTACAACTGCAGTTTAAGCTAAATGATCAGGTTGCCACAAGAATAAATTTAGGCTATTATAAAAAAATTACTGCTAGTCACAGAGTTTTGGAAGAGTCCTTCAACTGAAGGTGTAGGATTGAAGGAAAACTACTTCTACGATAGAGCTTGCTGAATTTATGTAAGGGAATATGCTTAGCTGCTCACCATAGGAAGGGGCTGGAATCCATAATTCAGGAGGTCCCACGGTGTGTTATGGTCCTTGATGTTGGTCAAATGGAATTTTGTTAAATTTACTATATGTTTTCATTCTAAAGAACTTACTTTCAAGTTTTGCACAAGTACGAAGAACTCAGGCCTCAAAGACTGATTTTCTTATAAAAAGACACAGTCTCCTCAAAACAGAGACAATGTGAACACGTTTCTGCGAAACCTTCAGGGAAAGAATAAGCCCCTAATTCACCAAGTATGTGGGTAATAATTACACCAGTTTGTTTCCAGAGTGCTTTTACTGTTTGCTATAGCCATTCTTTCTAAGGAGGAATGATTCCCCAGGGAACAATAATTAATAGAGTCAGTCAAGAGATCATTTCCTCTGGTCCCTTAGCTACGCTAAATAGCACAAGTCTCCAGGAAATAGAACAAAGTGCAAGCATTAAAAACAACCTAAGACACTGCAAACAGGAGGAAGATGTACACTGAAGTAATAGGTGATATACAGATGTTTAAAGGCATGCAAGAATAGCTTCATTTTTTCATTTTACTTTTAGTTTATTTTTTTACTTTTCATTTTATCTTCCCGAAAGCACAGCTGAGAATAGAAGTCAAGTACATCACTGTTATTACTGTATGTTATTATTTGCTTTATCTACATGTATATCTTCTCCAAGAGGGTTTATTTTTAATTCCTAGAATTACAACAATTGTTTCTGCTGCTGTCAAAACTGCAACTTTCTCTTTTTTCTTCCCTTTTTTTTTAATTTGAAATAATTGTTTTTTGAAAGACAGAAATTATCCATCAAGAGAGTTTTAAAAAGAAAAGAATTTTAGAAAAGTAAATATCAAATACTCTCAAGTGAGCACTAAATAATACTGAACATACTACACCAATGAGAAGTCACTATTAGGTATTGTGTCAGCAAATCTAACCTTGCATGACAACATATAAGCGTCCATCTTGTGTACAAAATACAAGTTAGCATAAATATTCTGCCTTTCTTTTATAGATTGCCCTTTTTAAATGAAATTTCCATCTTCACAAAGAAGCTGCAAAATGGATAACAGAATTCGATCTCCGAAAGGTAAATGAGATATCTTCTAGCAAGAGAGAATGAGTTTTGTTATGCTCTTGAGAGACCAACCAGCAAGGGTTTCCTTCCCTCATGTGGTGGCTAGGCCACTGACATTATTTCATAGTGTGGTAAGTGGGTATTTGTGGATAACCTCAAGTGAAAGATTTCCAACAGACAAGAAATAAGAGAATAGTATTAAAATGAACACAAATATGCAACTAATACCTTGTAATACATATGCACGCGAGAAGGATGTAAAACAGACACACAAGTTTCTCCTTCCCTAAACAAGTTTCTTTCTTTCAGCATTGCTCCTCGCTAATATAGTAGGAAGGTAGGTCTGCGTTCTGGCTTGGCATTCGTTTATGCGGGTGTGTCAGCAAGGGTGCTTACAGACCAGAAAATTTTATATGTATTTATAAATCAATCTCCGACCTTATTTTTCAGCAGTGTTCAGCAAACTAAATTGTAGCCAAAGTCTTTGGAAGCTAACAACCTCCAGGACCACTGAAAACCAACCAGGTCTGTTGAGAAGACTCAAGGTTCGCCAAATACTTGCAGGATGACAGGAATTTCTTCAGTCTTTGAGTGTCAGCACAGTTTCTATAGAAGGAACTCCTTTAAAGTGTTACACACTCCCTCACTCAGCACAGGCATCAAGCAGTGGTGTGTGTTGGCAGCGCAGCTGCTGCTATCGCAGTGGCTGGCTGCAACACACAGGGTGGAAGCTACGGAAGACATCTAGCTAAATGCTCGGTAAAATTACATTTGGAGCATCCCCTGAAACCCTATGTTATTTTTCCTCCTCATTCAGAAGAAATGAGAGCAGTACTGTAGGTTGTTGTTGCTCCGAGCAGGTCAATACAGCAGTCCTGACCTTCAGTCTTCACTCAATTTGCTCATTCAAAACCATCACAGAGCTTGGAAGCACCATCCACAGGGCTGGGACCATCTGAACTGCATGGGGTACAACACAGACAGAAAGGACAACGCCTAATGCAAAGAAACTTCATCTTGAGACACAAGTATAACGGAGTGCCAGGAAATGAATAGACACTCGTCTCCTGACTTTTGCTTCAAGTAGAACTCTGAGGAGATTTAAAGAAAGCTCACTGTAAATTAACCTAGGTCCTCTAACTGATGTGATGGAAAAAGCCTGTTTTATTACCTGCTTATTTGGATTCTGCTTTAAAAATTAACTTACAGTTAAATACTTATCTAAATATCTAAATATGCACTGTGGTGAGTCAAAGTATTTATTGTTGGCTTGCTGTAGTCACCGTGTTTAAGTTGTATTTAAACTTGCTTAAAGATGGATTCACAAAGATAGCTAGAGGCCTGTCCATGCAAAATTAGAGAAAGAATATGAACAGTAGGACACATTAATTCCTCATGATAACTCTTTTAACTGCAGACATTTATCCCAGAATAAATGTGACCTATTTCCTCCCTTGCTATTGCATGTTTGATGGATAAACATAAATTTTACATAATTAACAGAAATCAGAATAATATTATCAGTGCTTACAAAATGTTTCACGCCAGAAGACAGTAAGATGAATTACCACAAAAATAAAATGATTATTTCCTAAAACCAAGGACATGCATACTTCCAATGCTATTGCCTCTGAACGTCCCAAAATGTTTCAGACACTCTACCGAACCAGGTAAGTACAGGTTCTGCTCCTAACAGTTGGTAAGTTGGATTTTATTAAAAATTAAGGAAATGACAGGCATAAAAGGGGGAACAGGCAAGACAGAACTTGCATAGTTGCTTAGTTCAAACAGAGATACACTCTCATAGTTCTCTAGTTTTGATCTTTAGTTAGCTAAAAATAGCTTTAAGATGACAAGGTATGTATAAGATAGTATGTTCTAAAATGTTCAGCTCTACCTGTGTTGATTGCACAGAGAAAATAAATGTGCTCACACATCACCTTCTCTAGTAAGAAATACAATGTAACATATTTCTCATGCTGCTCTCTATAGTGTAAAATACAGCATTGCATCAGCTCAAAGAGAACTCCGGTTTTGCACTACAGGTTGTCTATGATTTTTATGGAAATTCAAAGGATATACTATTTAAACAAGATTTACAACACAAATTGGATTCAAATGTCTTCTAATCACAACAGATTTACTGAATTCTTTAGAACTAAAATGGACTTCATCAAATCCATGTTTTCTTCAATTGTAATAATAATACAACCATACATCATCAGCATATAATGCACACTAGGGAAGGAAAAAAGACTGATTACTCTACAATTTGAGTTTTCAATGTAAGATGCAAGGTACTAGGTAGAATATTTGCAAAAAATTTGACCAAAAAAAGAAAGCAGATTCAAAAACCATCCAAGCTTTCAGAGAATCTGAAACAAGCCTCAGAGGTATGAGTTAACCCAATAGTTTCTTACAGATGATTCAGATGCCAGTATGCAAGAAACAAGTACCATATATGCTTTTCTGTACAGGCAGGAGATGGGGAATGCAGAAGCACAGAATGATGCAGCAGGAAAGAGGAAACGCACGAACGTAAATGGGAAGAGGGAATAGATAAAAACTGATTTTAAAAAAGGACCACATGATGATTCCTGGGAATACTGAAACCAATCTCATCCTTCTTAAGCAGACACATGAACGCTGGGATTTTCAGAAGTAATAACCAAAGTCTACTTTCAATGAGGAAGTGTGTTTTACTCCAGACTTCAGTACGAGCAAAGTTACACCACCTTGAAAACATCAGATAGAATCTTTGCAATATATACTGTAAACAAAATATCAATCTGCGTTAAATGAAAATCTTAGGACTGGCTGAGCGCCTTTAACAGAACAGTGTTATACAAGAGATCAATCATACAAGTCTCTCAAACACACAAGATTAACAAACAGAAGGTGATGACAAACCATGTAAGATGAGAAAAAAAGGAGGAGAGAGGAACAGGGAATTAATTATTTTTACATCAATCTTCTGTATCTTCACAGCTGAAGTCCTCAATCACAAGTGAATTTGAAGGGCTTGGATGGGTTCAAAACAGAGCTCCAGCTTGTAAAATTAGACCCATAAGATTAAAGGAAAGACAGCTGAGAGGAGGGAGAATGGCACGAGGCTCTCAACACAATTCTAACAAACCAAACATAATTCAAACAAAATTGTGGGGAATGTGGGCTAACAAAGTAAATGCGAACACACACAAAACGTAGGAGAAATGAAAAACTCCGCTCCTTCCTGTGACTTTAGTGAAAAGTAAAATATAATATGTAAAGCCTCAGACATTGAAGTAAATAATTATCAATAGTCAGCTGCATTATATTTACTTCGAAAGCTAGTGCAGACTAGAGAACTGATTAAACAGTATAAATATTCCACCAGAAACAATGCAGGATTAGTTGGACTGAAAATGTGGTTTTGGACAAAATCTTCTCAGAATTGTTGGGGATGACCACCTGTATTTCACAATGGCTCATTTTCTTGTTTTCTTGGGAGAGACAGAATTTAAGAAAATTTGAAAAATAGTACACAAAAAGCCACACTGAAGAACAGGTTACTAAAGGAAAGGAATCCAATGACGTTTCTTCAGTTGGAATTCCTTTTTCAGGCATAAATTTTACATAAAGGGCAAATGATTTAAACAACTGGTACAAAATAAACCAAAAAATATACATGCAAACTCTGTTTAATGTTATATGAATGCCATATTTATAGGCACGGGTTACAATTGTAATGACTTCCTGGCAGCAATAATTCTTGTCGGACACTTTAGGGTTATACATAGAGACAGTAAAAAAACATACACTTGCTACTCATCAGATCTGTTCTCTGTGTTTATTTCAATTACTCTCTATTTACTCTATGGAAAGAAATCCTCTCCTTTACCTTTATCAGCCCTGCAGAGAGAAAAAGGAGTTGGAAACCAGTCTGACCACTGCAGCGTCAGAAGAGTTCTGCTACACAGCCGCAATTACTGGGTATTTTGAACTAGCAGCAACGCTTGAAAAAGAATCCAGCCTGACCTTTCAGCTGGCTAAACTTACAGGACTGGCTGCTACAAAAGACATCTTTAAATTCAGCTGGGGAGCTCTCAGAGTCACCGAAAGACAATAAATCTGACAATCTAAAGTGTAAGTTTTTTCCCCATCACATCTTACAATGTGTATGAATGCAATTAAACATATTCAAAGACACAGAACCAGAAGTCCTGCTTCCTTGGATTTGAGAAAATCTGCACCAATGTAAATTCAGAGTTAGATGAATTCAAATGCCTAATGGACATGCAGTAAGTGAAAAGGGATACAATCTGCCGTGACACACTGTGGGAAAAGCCCAAACACATCCTACTGTGGGAACAGCGACAATCGTGATACCAGTTCAGTCTAATTTATAAACACTAGGGACATTGTGACATCTTTGCTTTAATGGCCATAAATGCTATTCTAGCCCCGAAGGATTTAAATCCTCTCCAGCTATTATGTAGCCCTCTCTGGAAGTAAAATATACAGTTCTGTTCATCACAGGCACCACGGACAGCAAACAAATTCTCCAGATTCATGCAGAAAGACTCAATAGATGTGAGACTACACAGAGACTACAGAACTGTCAAATGTCTAAAGAAGAAACTGCAAGAACCACTTCTCAAGTCATGGATCACCTCTATTGGGAATGACTTCCATTAGTCAGCCAACGGGGGGGAGGATTTCCCACAGAACATTAACTAGTCAGAAGATCCTTTGCAGATCAGAAGGGACAACAGCATCTTTGCTGTAAATAAATGCAACCGACTCACACCCTCCTTGTTAAATTTAGTAACAAAAACATTTGACAAAATAATACAGTTATATAAAAGAACTGCACAGCTTTTTTTCTTTACTTTTTTCTCCACTGTGATTCTGATGAAGATTAATTCTGCTCTATTGTAAATTTTTTATCATCTTAACTTCCTATAAATATATAATTTGATATTGCTTCACATAGGTTGTGTAATAGTGCATGGAAAATCTTGAGTAAGATGCAGATACATCCTGGAAGTAGGTAGGTAAAAGAGAAATAAAGATCTCAGCTTCACATGTAATTAATCTGTTTTCGCATGGCCTTAGACGGAATTTCTGATTTATGTCAAATTAAATCAATCCTCTTGAATACATTTCAGGACAATGACATACAGAAAGATTCTATAAATATTTATAGAGGAATTTTTATTGATGCTCCTCATCAGCTCTGAGAACAAAGCCAATCACTAGCAAGTTCCTATCTTCCAGCCCAAATGTCCTGCTGCAGGATCATGCAACTCCATAAAAACAAAGCAGCCCAGAATCAGCTACCTCTCAGGACCATGCATCACAACTAATCTTGCTAAAAGAAAAAATTATATGCCCTGAAGCCCAACAAATTGAAGACCCACCAGTTCCCAGAAGCTCTCTTGCTGTTGAAGGAGAGAGACAAGAAACTGCCCTGGGAAAAACCCAGTGGTTTTAACTGCCAGGACATGCTGAGAATAGCATTGACTCATGAGATCACACAGCATCGGAGGAGGTGAAATCTTTTGCCATTTGCTCCTAGATGATGCCGGTTTTTGTACACGACAAGCAGCTGGAAGTAAGCAACGCAAAGCTCAGCTGTGATACAGTACTGCATCTCAGCTAGCAAGAGCCTCCCGTGTTCATTCAGGAATAACCCCAAGCATGCAGCATCAACGCAATTTAACCTCGTGATTACAAGGACACAGGTCAGCAGCTCCCCACCAGAAAGGGCCGTCTACTATTTCTGAATGGAACAGAAGTACTAGGACATACTGCCTGACACAGCTTGTCTGTCACCCAAATGATGCTAAAAAGCTATGCAGACGTAAGTCCCAGACATATCACCCGTGAAAATATGTCATCCAAATACATACATGTTCTTGAGACCTGAAGATCCTACATCCCTCACAGGAGGGGTACAATGTTCCTCAGTGATCAGACCCTCTCTAGCTTCATGCTTACCTCTTCTCATACAAGATGAAACAAAAGGATCTGGTTGTGACTCCTACCCTTGCTCTTCTGTAGAGGACACTGAAAGTATGAGATTCAAGTAGCTGCAACTCTGAAAGACATCCACCCTCCACCAAAAAGCCAAGTCATGCTCTTTCTCTACTACCACCTGTTTGTACCCACTGGTCCAGATGTGCTCAGATGATGGAAAGAGCGATGAACCTGAATATGAAAGTCCCACAGGAAAGACCACAGAAAAAGGCATCTGGAAGAAGAAGTAATCAGCTGCTATGGGGTTTTCCCACCTACTCAGAGATCTCTGCTTGCAAATCAACAAAATCTCCTTAGTCGTGCCACAAGTTCTTCAGTACCACACTTCTGCACTAAAATAAATCACTCATTTGCTTTTATTTAATATCATTTTCATGGGAATGAGAAATACTTCCAACATTCAATATGCACAACTGCCATTAAAAGGATACATAATCATGACATACAAATATTAATGACAGCTGGAAATGATATAGGACAGGAACAATTTACCACTGATGAAAAAGGGAAACATTTAAGGTCATGATACCAATTAAAGGACAGTTTACCCAGAGGGCCACTGGAATGTAGGACAGTTTGCCAAGGGAAATACATGGTGTGGCTTCTGCTACAAAGTGGGAATGAATATCTGTTTGAAGACCCACGACATAGTTAAGCAAGACAAGGACTGGCTGCAAGCACCTACACTATTGTTCCTACACAGCGTGAGATTTTTTTCATACAGATAGTACTATGTACTACATTCATTCAAGATCCACTCCCCAGGAAAGTGTGAAGGTATTTCTGAGTTTTTAAGCAAACTTAATATCCAAATGATCATCTTCAGATTCTATGTCACAGCTTGTGATTAAAAAACATTTTTTTCAAGCCTTAGAATATTTTAAATATATATAAAGTATTTTAAATATATATATAAAACGTTATTTAAAAATAATCAATTCAACTGTATGATAAAAGATCAGACAGCCTCCAGCATCATTTCCAAAGATGCCTGCAATCATCACAAAAATTTAAAGCATCCAGCCATGCAATGACAACAGACAACCTTACAGCAGTTGTAATTAACACTCAACTCTTTTTTCAGGCTATGATGCCCTCAGGTATGCACTCCCAAACTTTATTCACGTTGCCTTTAGCAACCAAACACTATTGCAGTCGGTAAAAGTACTGTTGTAATATCCGATTTCCCATTAGCAATTCCTAACACTCTTTTTGATTTAGTAGAGAATATATTGAGGAAATCCTTTTAACTGTGCACAGTCGATAACGTCTTGGATAGTAAGTGTTAGTAAGAAAAACATTAGTTATTTTTCTTTTTTGAGCCAGCCAGTCCTGATAAGACCCAGGCTTCTCCCCAAGGGAGCTTTAAGAGTTGACACCCCTTTAGAGAAAGTAAATGTGAACCACGTAGATATGTCAGCCAAGGCTTGCTACAGAAAGGTTTTCAAATTCTTTTTGTAAGGAACACAATGCATGCTCACCTTCTTTATTCCCCAGGCAAGAAACTGCCATTTCCATGACTGTAGTCTCAAATTTCATACAAAGGCAAGAATAGTACGAAATTTGAACTTTGAATATGTCTTGTCCAAGCCACTGAGTTCAATTATACCACTGCTACAGAAACAGATATTCCACTAGAGCAAGAGCAGAGAACAGCATTTTCATGGGTACACTAACCAGCAGATGACTATCAGAGGTACTTAGAGAAAGGAAAGAAAAAGTTCGGAAGTGTTCAAAAGGCTTTGTAAGCATATCATATAAAACAGGCTGTTTCTTAGGTTTTATTTTGATTGGGAATTTAGATTCGGAATAAATTAGCTTCTTCAAGAGCTACGGCTAGCAAAAATATTTTATTATTTTTTGCCAACAGAAACAACTATCACAAGCAAGGAACCTCCTAAATTATTTGTAATTCTTTCCTCTTAGTACTATGCAAGGGCACTAGGGCTTAAAAGGAAACTAACTAGCACCTGAAGATAAATAAAAGCAGAACAACTATTTAAATATATCTGCAACCTAAATCATCTTCCATTTACATGGCTTCAATCTTCAGGCTGAAAAAAAATATAAAAAGCCACATAAAAATTTCAGAAAGGTTCTGAAGGGACTGAAATACAAAGCATCAGTCTGTGAAAGAATTACCTACCTGACAGAGTCCAACATTTTTACTTTTGGAGAGTTCTCTATCACAGGAATGTCACAGGAGAAGACATATTTTCACAGGAGAGAGAGAGAGAGAAAAGGGGAAAAAAAAAAAAAAAAAAAGGAAGTAAAAGTGCCCTGTTCAACATCACAAAAAGATGGGCATGACAGAGCCCAAAATACTCAGCTCTGGTCTTGCACTTCAGTTGCCTGGCCAGCCTTCCTTCCAGGACTGTACCGGCTGCTGATTTTGGCTGCACACGACCTTGCTGCTTGCACAGACTTCCACAGTACTGTGAGCTTGAAATCTCATTCACACACCAGCCTTAATAAGCGCTATCGTACAATAGTTGATTAAATCCTCTATCAAAGAAATGTAATAAGTTATGCTACAGACATAGCCAGCTGCATCAGTTAAATGATTCTATGTCTCTCTGAAGAAATATCCTCAAGCTCAAATCATACATAGTTTTATTAAGCAACATCTCCGTAAGTACTACTGTGCTTCTGCTGCAGTGATAAATTATGCTATGTAAGGACAGGCAAAGAAATCAAATGAAAGGGAAGCTTTACCTCCTGCTGTATCTACAAGGAATAGCCACTTCCAGTATCCTTAAGATCACCTCTCTTTCCAGTCAGTGTCTGGAGACAGACTAATACAACCACGTCAGTGCAGCTCTGTACCTGACCTAATATGCCATGCCAAACTTGATCTGCATCTGCCCCCATCCTTCCTCCTGGCTCACAAACACGCCCCCACATCTATATTTAGACATGTCATCATTGAGAGAAAGGAAATTCACATGCACGTGTGTGTGCAGAGCCCCAGGAATATATTAAGAGCTCAAGCACCGCAAAAAAATGACCTAATCTGAATTGAAATCTACTTCCTGTAATTTTGTAAGAGCCTTGACACACAGGAGAGCTCTTCACTTCCTCTCTTCCTCTTGTCTTGGCTCCTTGATGTCAACTCACGACTGCTTTGCATGGCTAGTACGAGCTGGCCACACTCACTTCAGATTCCATCAATATCGAAGCTTGGCCTTGGTCTTCATTTCTGAGTGACAAAAGGTGCTCGTTTCCTATATTCATGTATGTTTCTAAGAGCTTAACAATAAAACCACTTTCTGAATGCTTACACTTTTGTAACATGAATCACTGCTGTCAACGGGAATTTCATCCAAATGAAAAACGAAGAACTGGGCTCAACAGGAATATGATCACAAATCGTATCCCTCAGCTCTTCAGCAAAGAAGTCCTACATGCATGAAGCCAGTCCAAGTCCCTGATGAATAAATCTGGAGAGTCAGATGTCAGAAATACGAACACTCAACCACTCCTCTACTGTTAACTGCCTCTTCTATAATTTGCTTATTTAATCAAGTTGAAAATGTTCTTCAGTTTCTTTATTTGAAACAAAATCTACAGGATGATTTAGCTTTTTTGAGCCAAGTAACTCTACCTTTGAGTACTCAGAATATTAAAAGATAAACTACAGTCTTATCTAGAGCAGAGACGTTTGCATTTTGTAGCTGAGTGGGCAAGAACTTAGTCTAACATCAAGTAGTGCATGAACCCCACGGCCTGTCTTCCACCTCTCCAAGACTGACTGTACAGTTAATCTGTACATGCACCGTCAGGCTCCTAGTCCGGTCCCCTCCTGAGCTGCTTCCTTTCGGAGGGCCCTTGGGAAGAGGGAGAAACCAGACAAATGGTTTAGGTGAAGGCAGCCCATTCATAGCAGCTACTTCTCTAAAGAGCCATCCAGCTTTTTCTCGTAACACCAGTGGAGGGGGGAAGATCTGGGATGCCTCAAGGAAGGAAAACAGCTTGGAACAGCCTATAACCACGGGAAAAATTTGTACAGTCTCAAGCTTGCTCCTGAAGGGTCCTGTTGAAAAGATAGGCCAGGAGCAGGCCAGGGGGCCAAACGAATGATCTTGGCAAGCTTCATTCAGCCCTGGGGCCATCTCTTCAATGTATTGCTTTAAAGAAAAAGAGGGCAGTTGACGTAAATATTCCTGTAAGATAAATTACTTGCAGGATTTGCTACAATCACTGTAATACATGGGGTCTGCTTGTGGCACGTAATTTTACTGTTAAAATCTGTGAGTGGCTGAAGATTGGAGTCATCAAGCAATGTGTCTTGAAAGCAGAAGGACAAGCTCTTTTAGAGCTCTTTTAGAGCTGGCTAGTGCAAAACATAATCAAATCCACAGGAGGATGTCAGTACATGGCTCTTGCTCACAAACACGTTTTTACTGTTCTAGTTTACCTTTTTAAAGCATCACTGCCAATCTGACCATTCCACTCTGAATTATTTTGTAATCTATTATTGTTACAAGTAACAATTAACATTACTACAACTAGAATATTGGAGGAAAATGTCCATTATTTTCTTTTTAATTCCTTCTGTGCTTCTGAAAGCATTCTGTGGTTTACCAGTGTCATAGTTTCCCTTGAAAATCATTTCTTTCATTTCCTTCATCCTTCCACTTAGAGTGACAGATTTAGGATGGTAAAAAAAAATCAGAAAGTTTGCACACTACACCAACAGAGGGTCAGCCGGACACAGACTGAGCCAAAACACAAAACAGTAAAATACCTCAAATGCTACTGGAGAAAGGAAAAATCCATCTGATCTCAAAATATTCAGTGGGATGACATCCGAATTGGAGGTGACCTCAGTATCCATATTAGAGTCAGAGGCTTGAACTAATTTGTATTTACGCCTTCTCTTTGTCCTTTACACACCAAACTGTCCCTTCTGCTCAGTATGTAGTAGTGCTCAACCTGGCAGAGCTCCTGGTTCCTTCTCCAAGGAAGACTCTTGCTTGTTTGCTTCAAAATAGTCCTCTACAGCACTCCGCAGATTAAGGTAGCCATTTCCAAAGCCTAGCTCCTCTCTGTTTTCTCCTATTCCCAGGTTACAGATCCTTCACTGAACTCCTTCTGCTAGATGTTTCAAGACGAAGTTGATTAAAATGGCTATATGCAAGCCAAATCATACTTCCCACTTCGGTCCCCTAAGGCATTTGTAGTGCTACATCTGAGGCAATTATTTTTAGTCTTTTCTCCATATACGTAAAAAGCTACATTGCATACTGCCAATTGATTTCTTAAAGTAATGTAGTAGTATATAGTATTGCTTACTGGTGCTTTAAATAAAATATATGGAAGCTGTTCTTTTTTTCCACCACAATTGCTGCTAAGATGAAGAATAATGTACATCAACTTAGGAAACAATAGGAAAAAAATCTTAAGTCGGGAAGGTGACCATCTCCCTTTAGTCAATCATCTGAAAAAGTCCCTGGAATATTGGAGATTTTAATATCAGTTATGGATACCACAACACCAAAAATAACTCATAAATCAGACTGAACTGGGTAGAGAATAGCCAAGATGATTAATGGGTATGTAAGACTAACCTAGGCATAAAAATTTAAGGTGACAGTTTGGCTAGGCAGCATATAGTGAGGTGAGATACAATTAACTGTCTGCAAGTTTTCATTAAAATACTATATGGATGCAAACATCAGAAAAGAAGAAGGGCTCTCTGAGCTGGTTAAATGAGAACCGCTTGTGAGAAACAAAAATCAGCTTTGTCCATGCTAAATGTGTAATCCTTCTTCCTTCACCTACTCTCCTTTAGTAAGATACTTTGATTCTTCTTCAACTGGCTGATTTCTTCTAACCTCCTTTTCACTGAAGAATGTTTCAACTGGTTAAAATGACCTCTTCGGCTACTTGAGTTTTTGGGCAATGCAAACTCTGCTTACCCAAGAGTGTAACCGAGGAATAGCTGTCAGTCATCTCACTCAAAATCAGCATAGAGAGGATAAAACACAGCACAGACTACATCAACATAATGGCAGAGGTTACAATCTTAAGTTTAATTCTCCATGAGCATAAACTATGCTTGCAAATATACTACGATATTTCAGAATCAAGTTGGGATCCAGGTTGATTTAGGCAATGGCACTGCTTACTAGCAGCTGGTTGCAGGGGAAGGAGCTGATACTGAGGACCTGATGTTCAAAGTATACGAATTTCAGAAGTTTTCATTCAGCCTGCCTCTAGTTTGGTTCTGAGGACTGAACACCTTCTAGGGACTGGACAGCATTAGGAGTAGTCCTGGAGCGTATCTTCCAATTTAGTTTCATCTGAACAGAATCCAGTTCCCATCCTCCAAGACTGCCTCGAGACATGAACCAAAGCCCAGCAATGACTAGGAGATTTACTTCCAAAGCACACTCCTGACCTCAGCTAATGCAGATGTCTTCTTATGTATGTCTATTAAATTAAAATTTAATTTAATTATGAAATTTTAATTATCAGTCCTAAAAGCAAAAGAAAAACCCACCACAGAAATAACTGTAATTCGTTCTGCCAACAAATTAATTGCTGTTAAAATACTATAACACAGTATAATTTGTATTTCATGGTTATCAAAACACTCCAATAACTTGATTTGTGTTTAGACCATGCAATTATTCAATGTTAAAAAGAATGGTACTAAGCTACATTTAAGCAGTAATTACTAAAGCCTCAACCCAACAAAGCTTTAAAGGCTTAGCTTATCTTCAGGTCAGCAAGCATTTGATTTCAATTAGGCTATTCACAGGCTTAACATCAAGCATATGCATACATTATACATAGTAACTGGAAGCATATTCTCCAAAAAAAATTAGTAACATCACCTGCAGAATTCACCTTCTTCCTAGATGCATCTGCTATTTACTACTCATATTACAAATATTCTGAGAAGCATATTTTCTCCTTTGATGTAATATAGAGCAATCAAAGAACGGTCATTTTGCAACACTGCTAATGGTCATCTGATGTGGCTGGCCAGCCTGCTTTTTTCTTTGCCTGACTGCTGACCTGAACTCAATATATTATCTGCTGCTGGCTGCAGACAAGAAAATGGACTGATACTCAACTGACAGAAACAATAATGTGTTTGTAATGTGTGATGGTAGACTGACAAGCACAATCACAGGAAGTAATAAAAGTTTCATGGAGCTAGCATATGATATAACTGTTATTGGTCTACCATATGTCTAAATAGGAACAGGGCAACTACCCCATTAAAAGAATAGGTTCCTATTAATTCGATGCACGATAATTAGTTATTTAGTGAATTCATTACCACTACCTTTATATAATACAAAAAGCTAACTGCTTCTGTATAAATGTTTTAGACAATCTACCACTGCCTCTAAAAGCTGTAGCGTTCCCGCAGTAGTTGAGTGTAGCAAGGGATAGTTATAGTTGAGTGAATACAGGAGTATTTGCAATGGAAGACATTGCTAAAAAGCCAAGCTCTTCCAGACTGTTCACGTAAGGTTTAAAAAAGGCATAACAAGAAACTTAGCCGAATGACCAATACTGAATCAATTTGAACTAGGCGAGAAGAACACGCCACAGCTTATTATGCAAGCGAATGCCAGCTCAGTGGACACGGACTCTTCCCTTGCAGTGCTAGCTAGCAGTTGTATTCACCAGAGCTAGAAATGCAAGTCTGCTCAGACTTATAATTCCCACCAAACTTCATCAAATGCAATAAAATTACTCATTAATTACACCAGTGTAAACGACAGCAGTATCATACCTTATATGCTTTTACTTGTGCTAGTATTTGTTTATGGCTTTAGGAGAGACAGCAGCTGGTTGTTTTTATGTGGCTTTTTTTTCCTGCCTAAGCAACCAAGAAAATGCTCCTAATAAGGCTAGTAGAAAGGAAGTGGCTTTTCGACAGCACGGGCTCTTTTGAGCAAAATAATAAAATACAGTGTTATCACATAAAGTGCAATAGCAGCTGTGCAGGACCAGTTACCGAGAACTCTTCTGACACTGGTGATTCACTCATCCAGTCGACTTGCAAGAAGACGACAGGGGACAAATTTTCTACGTGACTCTAGAAGAGATTCTCCTGCCTCCTTTAACGCACCTCTCTGCAAACGCGTCTCCGTTCCAGGAGCTGCCTCTTGGGAAGCTAAATCACCAACCACGCTTTGGGCGTGCTGCAGCCCAGCTTCCTCGGGGCATCTGAGCAGTCGCCGCACTCCTCAACTTTTTTAGCGACATTAAAAATACGCCCCCCTCGCCCCCACCAAGGCGCGGAGCACACACATGACAGAAACGAACCCCCCGACGCCCCGCCCCGCGGGCGCGCCGAGGAGGCGCCCGTCACCGCGGTGTCTGTCCGCGCTCCCCTCGCCCCACCAGGCTCTGCGCCCCGCTTATTTGCAGAGAGGGATGGGTGCGGGGCCATGCGGTTTCTGCTGTTGGGTCTTTTTTTTTTTTTTTTTTTTGGAACTTTTTCAAACGCAAGAAGCGGGAAAGACGACGCAAGTGTCCCCTGTGCTTTAAACGGCGGAGCCGCGCGTGGGGTGCGTGCGCACACGGGGTGCGTGCGGGTGCGCGCTGTCCGGGCGCGGAGCGGCGGAGCAGGGGCTGGGGGCAGGCGGCCCCGCGGGGCCGTGACAAAGCACCCGCGGGAGGAAGGCTCCTTCCTCCTCGGGACCCTCCGCCGGCGGCTCCCCGGGTCCGCTTTCCACCCCCCCCCCCAAAGGGCTCTCCCCGGCGGCTGCGGGGCAGCTGCGCGCCCCCGCACACGCGTGGGCAGGGGAAAGGGGGGCACGCAGCCCTGCCCGCCCCCGCGGCCCCGCGGCCCCGCACTCACCGCGTAGCGGAGCGGCGGCCTCTCGCTGAACACCGCGTCGCCCATGGGCGCGGGCGCGGCGCGGCGCGGGCTCCTCCGCGCCCTTCACTCCGGCCCGGCCGCCGCCGCCCGCAGCATGCCCCGCCGCGCTGCGCCGCGCAGCGCACGGAGCCGAGCCCTCCTCGCAACTTGCGCCGCCGCTGCGCGCCCGCGCAGCCCCGCTCGCGGCGCGCAGCAGCCCCTCGGCGGCGCGGCTCGGCACGGCGCGGCGCGGCCCGGGGGAGGAGAGAGAGGAGGCGCCGCCGCCGCTGGGGGCGCGGCGGCCGCCGTCCTTCCGCCCCGCGCGGGGGCCCGGCGGCGGGACGAGCCCCTCCCGCGGCCGCGGGGTGCCCCGCGCCCAGCCGCGCTGCGGCTCCCGCTCCCGGCGGCTCCAGCAGGCTCCGCTCCCCCTCCCCACCGCAGCCAGGCAGCGCGGAGAAATAAAACCGCACAGCCGGCGGCGCCGGCTGAGCCTAAAGGTTCAGGGCAGAGGAGCAAATAACCCCCCTTCCCGCTTCTATTTGATTTTCCCCCCCTAAAGCACATCTTTATGCCGCGTGACTTGCGAGGGCCGGCTCACGCTCCGTGAACGCGCAGGCTCTGGGGAACGAAACGCTACCGCACACGCGTGGGTTACGCCATGGAGGGGCGTTTACAGAACTGTGGAAGACGCAACAAGCCCCGATGGGAAACTGCGTTCTGCTGTGTTACAATTCCATATATTTCACTGCTGCACTACAGTAGTAGTCTACTACTATCCATTATACTGCTATCCTACTCTTCTACTAGCACCGCTCTACCATATTCTACTCTATATTCTCCTACTCTGTATTCTACCGCATTGTAAGTGACTTCTCCTTGATCTGCCTGGGAAGCTAATGGCATCTCCGTCAATGGAAGTGTTTAAAAAAACCCATAAACAAACTTCAGTCAGGAATGACCTAAGTAGGGTGACCTGTCCTTCAGCCGGGGTCAGACTAGATGACTTCCCGAGCCGTCTTGCATCTTTTTAATCACTTTTGAAAGCTTTACCAAAATGTTTGCTGCAAGAGTAACTTTCCAGTTACTCTGAGTTCCACTCTGCGGAAGTTGCCTTATTACACTACCGTTTCAGGTATATGAAATCAATGAATTTTACTGTTTCAGACCCACAGTTTAGGCAAGTGTTACCAGTGCACTGCATTATGTATAATCAAAGGTAATAGATAGCCCTTGCAAAAAAGTTGTTTTTCAGAAAATAACTTTGTAAAATAATTCAAAATACATGCCGCAAAGACAAACTAGTTCAGCCAAAGTTTTAATGTGCGCCTTAATTCCTGTTGCAGAGGAGAAGACCTTTAAGAGTTCCCACAGTTAGGGAGGTAACTATCAGTTAACTGTGGTGGAGACACAGAATGGAATTTTCTGCATTTATCAGTGAAGTCCATTTTTGTCTCTTGGGTGAACAAGCGGTACTATTCCCCTTCCCGGCAAATGAGGCAGGGTAGGTATTTGAACAGTTGCAGTGCATGTATTGGAAAGCAGTGCCCAACAGAGAGAAACCTGACATTTCAAGTTTTTCCAATCACCAGGATCTCAAAGCATGCTGGCAAATAATAATAATAAAAAAAGTAAAAAAAAAAAAAAAAAAGAGTCGAGTGCCTGATTCTCCCTTCTTCAGAGAAATGTGGGAAATATTTCTGATGCTCTTTTTATTTATTACAAAGAGCTCATTTCAACCTGAGAATTCTACATGGTATCATATACTTTGATTTAAATTGTTTTTCCTCTGCTCTACAGGTGTGACATTTGACCACAGAAAGCAACAGAAAGTGGACTAACAAGATTTGGGAGAGGCTTATAATATTTCTACCCTTGGGCACTATAACTTCGTTTTAGCCATATCTTCTGACAATGGTCAATGCAAAAGGAAATGTAAAACATTAGAAAAGGTTAGAAGGTTAGGATTAAAATGTGAGGGGACATGTTTCAGTAAACAGTCAAAAGAAATGTATGAAGAAAAGGAGATCAGAGCTCTACAACTTGAAGCTTGAACCAGCCAAGGGAGAAAGGGAGAGATGCAGAGCTTAGAAGGAACGGAGTAGTTAAAGGAAAGGAGAGTAAAACATAATAACAAGAACAGGTACCACAGAGAGAAGTCAGAGAGGGGAATAAATAAAGGTGAGGTTTTGCAGGCTGAATTTGGCTGATCTAGCAATTAATTGCCAGCAGAAAGGACAGTCCTGCTCCCACTAAGCCCTGTTCTTTTCCCATCCCCTCCTCCCAGCCACATGCTGCCACTACTTCCCTTCCATCAGCTTTGGCACTTGTCACAAACTAATACAGCAAATAGACTGCAGATCTTCCTCCTCCCTTCCTCCTCAGCCAGGCTGAACTGGCTCTCTGGGGAGGGAGATGAGGGCCAGAGCTGGCACAGCAGATAGCGGGAGACTGTCTAGCTGGGAGTAGGAAACTGGGAGCACTGAAGTACCTGCTTGGCAGTGACAGGTTTTTATGTTGGCTTAGCTAAGACTGAAAATAAAAAATATGCATGAAGAAAGAGTAGGAGACCTTCTTACAGTAACAAAGACAGAGTTAATTTTATAAAAATATAATTTATCATATTTTTATATATTGTATATAACTTTATATATACGATTATTATAAATAAAATAAGGGCAGTTCTGGAAGGGTTTGTCAGAAAGGTATAAGCTTAGTAGATGTGGGTTTTCTTTCCATCTACATAATATGAAAAAATAGCAAGAAAAGATTTTTCAAATATTTTCATTCTTAAAATCTTAAAGGATTTGCTAAGTTATAGCTCTCAGAAATAATAGTACAGTTCAGGATTCTTCCATACCTAATAACAAAAATTGAAAGTATCTTTTAATTTTCTAATTACAGAAGGTGTTTTCAAAGACTAGACCATAAAATAATAGCTTTCTAGATTTTCAAAGCAAGGTGAATAAAATTTGTTAGCTCCAATTTTATTTATGGTGGCTTAGGGGCCCACATGACTTCAAATTGCAAAGGATTTGCAGCACACTCGTGGTTCGCAATGAGCAGTAACAGGCTAAGCTGCAGTAACAACTCTATTGCTTACTGTCTATCTCTATTTTAAGCCATTTACCTACTAGGATTAAATTATAGACCTTTCACAGCAGTTCTGACGGCAGAGGATTTCCCTCGCCCTTTTTCTTCCCTGTTCACATTCTTTTCTGATTCCTCCCTGCTCCTTCCCAGTTTCCTTCCTCCCCTCTTTACCTGACAATAGGTACCCAAGGAGTGCACGCAACTCACTTTGGAAAGCGTAAACCTTCCTGTTCAGCTTCTCTTAATGACAGGTAGTACAAAGTGTAACAGTTTGCTTCCTGTACATTCATTCCAAGGCTGCCCAATTAAGGGAAAAAATTTTTTCAATAACAAATTTTCAAACATCTCCCTTGTATGAGGCACTGCTTCTTCACATTTTTATGCTTCCCATGATTCTCACTGTGGCTGTTCCTTACCCTGCTCTGTTAAGAAGCTGTAGTGTACGCTTTACACCTACAAATACACATTACAGTAAAACCTTCACTCCTTCTCTCCCATTTGTCATTTGTCGTTGACAACAGCAAAGAAGAATGAACAATGTGAAATTTGCTTCTAACACAGCAGTCCAGCGAATGAGTAGGTAATTGAATTTTACTGTGCTGATCATTAATGATGCCAGGCTTTGTTTTATCAGCATTACACTGTGAACTGAGTGCTTTCTCATCACTAATGCTCTTAAACAAAAGAAATTATCTATTCAGTTGCAGACAGCAAATAACTATGGGGAGAAGTGACTTCTTTACTCCTCTGACACGACTCCTAGAACCAGTGACTCAAGCTGTCTGATGTCAGGTCAAATGAGGCATGGAAAAAGTTTCCAAATCCACCCTACTATGTGAGGGAAGCCAGTTTGCTCCTTAGGGCAGTAACTAGAGATGGATTCTCTCACCTAAATTTAGCCATCTACAATGTAAAAACTACATCTGAGCTTATTAC
Organism: Rhea pennata; assembly: GCF_028389875.1. Lineage (NCBI taxonomy): Eukaryota > Metazoa > Chordata > Aves > Rheiformes > Rheidae > Rhea > Rhea pennata. Next base: position 137,758,198 of record NC_084663.1, on the reverse strand, counting down.
CCAAGGCTCTCCATCAGTGGGAAGAAACAGACACACCTAATGTACAATTCATGTCATCCTAAACAGACATCTAAAACAGGTCAAATAAACTGTTCCCTGGAAGTGCCTGCTTCTCTCCACAGGGAGTCCGTAACAATTAATTCATTTGTCTGCTCTTTCGACATCTGCAGTTAAGTGAGAGGAAGCCCACCCTGGGAGCAAGGAGATCTGTGACCAGCCTTTAAGTCTCATTTTGTGACCTTCAGTAAAGTTCTTATTAGTATTTTGACTGTTTTCTTTCCAAAAAGTAGGGGCTATGGTATTTACCTGGTGGAAAAAAACCAAAACCAAAACAAACAAACAAACAAGCAAACAAAAAAAAACTAGCCTACATCTGCAGGTAAAAAGGTGGAAACAAGCATAGAGGTCTTGTTTTGTTTGACTTTTCTAATAGCTTATGAATGCAGCTTCCTCACAGAACTAACTCCAAATCTGGAAAAGACTTTCCTCTGTGGCTGCTGAACCAGAGCCAAGAGTGATACTGGCAGCACACTTCTTCCCCAGGGAATTAGCACTTTTCTTATTCTAGCCAAATGCTCATTCGGTCCGTTAAAATGTAAGCCTACTGCCCAAAAAGAAGAGAGAGAAAAAAGATGACAGACAAGTAAATCAAATGCAAACAAAAAACTAAAAAGTAAGGAATCAAGCTCTAGGGCCAACACTGCAGAAATCCTGTGTTCTGAACTAGCATTCTTTCAGTTTTGAGAAAGTATTTATATGCTATCAGAATACGTTGGTAGTTTCTCACCAGTTCCTCACAGGACTAAGGGAAATAGTCCTTAATGCCATGAAGAACGAAATGTAATCCCACTCCGGGAATACTTTTTCACAGCACAGTTGACAAGTATCTTCTTAGACCAAGAAATCCAATTTTAAAAGAATTTGGTCACTGTAATTCTCTAGGAGAGCTCCAAAACCCCTCTATATAAGATTGGATACACTAGAAGAGCTAACACTGTTAGAGCTCCCAAGGAAATACAGTTGCACAAGTGCTGCTCATACCAGTGGAGAGGAAGTGGGAGCTTTATTCCTAGGGAGGAAACACAAAGCAATCTGTGTTCCTCAAACACCAGCACCGACCTGGGGCTTGCACCAGGCGGCCAAGCCGAGAGGAACGGTACCTACTGCATACCCAGCCCCGTCTCAGTCTGCAAGAGAGAGCCACAGAGAGCGCGCTGGACTCCAGATTACAAATTCAGATCTGAAAACTCAGCAGCAGTTTTTCCTAGGAATAGCAACAGTAAGGACCTGGAGGAAGGACGAGCCTTCCCTCTGCTCCTCCACTGCGGGGACAGCAGCAGGGCTACTGCTGCCTGGTCAGGCCCCCTCCGCCTGGAAAGCAGCTGCAGCAACGCAAGAGCAGCTGCAGGGGAAGGCGAGACTCACGACAACTTGCCCCAGGGTCAAAACCAGCTTTTCTGGTATGTATTCAATATAAGAAACGGACAACTCGCAAAGAAGTCACAGGTGGAATCTTTTCCCTAATGCAATCCAGCAGTGTGTTAGCATTGGTGTCCATGTCACTGGAATTGCACACAGGTATTTAATTCTAGTAACCACATTCCTATTTTTTTTAATCTAATTTTCCTAACATTCCTATTTTTTTCATCTTTTCATTAAACACTATCCTGTTTAATTTATAGCTCACTGTTCTGCAAAAATGCACCTGACTGTACTATCAGTTATCAGTAGTCTGACAAAGCAATTCAATCTAAAAAATTCATATTTTAGAAGAAAGTTAAATTACTTCACATTCCTTATGTTTGCACGTTGTTCTCTATCTCCAACATCAGTGAAAATTCACTATAAAACCTTTCAATTTGAACTCCAAATTACTAACTTGTAAATCAAAATTATGACCCTACCACATAACATAAATAGTTTTTCACCAAATATTAGCATTTACCCGATAGGTCACTGTAATTCATTCAGTTTTTAAAACTGCAAAAGAAGTAACTGTTATCCTGCCATCTCCTTCTCACCTCAAAAGCTCCAGTTTAAATAAATGGGACCACTCACTGCTTCACACGAAGCCAAACGACAGAATTTCAGGCCTATGTTTTTTCCTTTGGGGTTTTCCTTGCTGATGGAACAAGCTAAAAGGGCAGACAGGAAGAAAGTAGAAAAAATGGAGGGGAAAAAAGAAGAAAAAGAAACACAGAAATAAATGTAAGCAGATGTAACTTCCAGGTTTAGCGTTTTAAAACCGTTTAAGGAGCTTAAAACATACAAGCCCCCAAATATCTGTGAAGTCTCATTTCTGTCAATGACACACATCTGAGGGAGCAACAATCCATTGGAAGACTCTTCTAGTTCTTGAGAGCGGGAAGATCTCCATGTTTTTCCTTCTCTGTTTATCTCCTTGCAGCTCACATTCACTATAAACTACATTACTGGGCTGAGCTCTTGATATCAGTTATCCTTCTGCCTAAAATGTGTTCTGAGAACTGCAGAGAGAGAAAAGCACAATTTTGTTTCATTACATACGACTTTTACTGAAATTGCTGCTCTGGAAGAAAAATAAAAACTCTAACTTGAAACAAATGAGCCTATAACCTAATTTGCTCTCTCTGACTAGAAATAGAAACACATATCCACAGCTGATAGGAACATGGACTTTTATCTTTACAATATGGGTATTTGACAATAATTTGGGAAGGGGAGGGAGCTCTTTTATATACCTTTTATGTATCTTTTATATATATATATATATATAATCTATTCAAGATTGTTTTGTGGACAGTTTTAAAATCCATTTAATGCAAAATAACAACCACAGAACAAAATCTTCCAAAAACTAACACAAAAAATACGTATTTTGATTTAATGTTGCAATTCATAAACCAGTTTTAAAGAGTAAAAATAATTATTTCAAGACAGGAACAAGACCAAGCCTCTTTTGACCAACAATAATAATATTCATAATGTTAACAAGCCTCTTCAAATGAAGTCATTGTTTAATAGCTTTCAGGCTGTATGTGAAGCAGTTACAAACATCACAGTTTTGTAGTTGGGATAAATTCAAATTTGGGTATCACATAAGCAGATGGACCTTGTGTTCCTGTATTTAGATTTCAGCTGTAAATTAGAGCTATGGTAATATTCATTGTGTTCACCAGAGCTGGTTGAAAAGCTCATATTCTGGCTGATAAGGAACATTGTTTTTCAAACTTTGACTTGCATCTGATTCAGACGAAAGCTCCTATTTTGAAGTTTCTTGGGAATCATAAATTCTTGGGCACTTCCGAGCCAGGAAAAGACAAGTCACGAAGCAATCTGCCTGGGTGCTATCACTGCTGCTGCTAGCAACGAGCTGGACCCGTTTCTCCAGCCCTGGAGGAGCCACCACGCAGCCCCGCTCGGAGCGGCAGCCCCCGGCAGGGCATCCCTGTGCGGCTCAGCTCCGTGGGAAGCCGGAGGGGTGGCTTGGGAACTGCTGCAGAGGTGAGATTTGCCACAGTCCCGCAAAGCCCTGAGGTCTTGGCGCCAGCCAACGGCATGGCAGGGCCATCTCCAGCTGTGCCCAGCCCAGCCCAGCCCCGCCGCCAGGGAACCCATATTGCAAATGCGAACCCAAAATTTTCAGTGTCATCAGATCTTAGTCTGGGTCAGTGGAGCAACTTAACCAAAGATACAGGCTCTGAGGCAGTCACAGGCCTCGGGCTCTGGGACAGCCCAGAAGGATGTTCTCACAGCCGTAAACCCACAGTCTCTGCGCAACCTGCTCGCGACTCGGGGATAGTCTCCTCGGATCCAGTAGCAGTGCCTTCGAGGAGCTGCACGTAGAATACCTGAGGCCCAGCAGATGGCTTTTTCCACCGAGGCACATTTCTCACCATTGCTGTGATTAATGGCTTTTTGAAACGTTTGCTCTTTTGTATTTATAAAATGGAATCACATGCAATAAGCTCGCATTCGCTATGAGTTCCTCATGAGGTATTTAAAACTTGCGTATATGGTTGTCCACAGAGTTAACAACAACTATTTTTACAGAGTGCTCTGGCAATTTATATTCACTGTCTGCATTTGCTCTGCAGAGCGGGTATGGTTACAATTTCAGCATGCAGATTTTGAAGGGCTTAGGGCAGTAGTGAGTAAATTTGAGCATCATTTTCCCCAGCTACAAATCTCTGTTTTTCACCTAGAGGCTGCAGTAGCACCGAAGCAGATTTGCCTTTTGCTAAGAAACCTCTATCACCTAATGATTTGATCTCCTCACCTGTCACGACAAGCAAGGGAGAGAATATGAGGGAACTGACTGCAAAGAGAAGGCCTATTTTGCATGAGCAGGTAAACTGGATTAATTAATATCTTACCCCCAGAGGATTCATGTACTAACTCACTGCTACTTTTATTCAACCCTGTGCACATTGCTGAAAACATAGACCAGTAAAGACACGGCAAAAGGTGTATTTGCAGCTCTTTTGTTCCCTCCCGCAGGAGTCGTGACGACGCTTACATCAGGCTTGACTACTGTGCCATGAAGATGGCACGTCATTCCCACAGATCAGGCACCGTGCCAAAAGAGATGCGTTCAGCTGAAGTGCTACCCTACGTGAGTGCTAGCAACAGCTTCCCAGTTGTATTCAGTGCGAGGCTAAATCACCGCGTACTTGGGTGTCTAGTTCTCACCGTTACCTGGAAACTAGAAACGCAAATGCAAGCACCAGAAAGAGACACAAATATGAAAGCACAGTTCAGATAAGAAATAACCCCATTGCCAAAGCAGAGCTTCTCTGCTTGCAGAGCTATATTGTTTTAAGCCCCATGGTCTCTCACTGACATGCATATACGGAGTCTATCCCAAAGTGGGGCATTTCCCCTTGTGGGAGTGGGAGGGAAGTGGAAACCGAGCACAATCCACAGCCTCCTGGACCCAGGGGTAGTGACACTTCATGCTAATTTGGGAGGGGAAGTTTCCCTCGGGCAAAATAGTTTGGAAAAAGCTGGGTTGCATTAAAAAAAGAAGAAGAAGAAGAAAAGAAAAGAAAAATGCCATCTATTCTGAAGCAATTGTTTTGGGAAAAGGTAACCCATGAATTGAAAGTACAACAGCTATTCCTAAAGAATTCCACATGCGAATGCAAATGCTTTTCTTCTGGAATAAGAGCGCCTCGTTCCTTTGTAGTTAAATTCTTTTCAAATGACTTGTATTGCTTTAACTGTCCTGGTCAAACTCACAAAAATGTATGTATAGAAAAGGCCTTGGAAAGCTACTGTCTGATGCATCACGGTTTTACTTTAGCACAAATCTGATATAATACCAACGCTTTCAATGAACTCAACAGAGAAGAAAGCTGGAATAATACAGCAGTGAATCAGAGCCCTGCTCTTTCTTCCACTTTTCATCCTTCTCCCTTGATTGAAAAGTTCAAGAGGAAATCTTGGAAGTGGTTCTGTATATAATTTGTGCTGCTAAGCAGAGCCAGAATGCTGAGAGCTCAGCGCCAGGCTGAATCCCAAGACTTTTACTGTTTATAGAGAGGCTTATATTCACTGGCTGCAGAGCTTTAAGACCACTTCTCCCCACACAGCAGCTGGGAGGTATCAGCACTTGCGAGCTATCCACCCATCCATCTCTAATTAGACCAAGCAGCTATGGATGCTGCAAACACCACATAGTGTTAAGAAAGCGGAATTCATTCGCCTGGGACAAAGAATTTAAGCTGTTTACAACTTTCTGGCCTCTAACATGTATTACTCCCACCTATAAAATCTGGCTCCATCTGTGGTATCTTGTAGTGACAGAGTTAATGAAAATCCAAGAAGCATTCCAAGGATAGCTATACAGAGTGAGAGTAACCTCAGCATTGTTTGGTTAAGATCTCAAATTGCCAATAAGGCAAAATGAAGTAATGAACTCTGTAATATGTAGTATGCTCTATAAATGGGATCACTTGTTCATCTGTTAGTAAAACATGCAGAAAAGCACTATTTGATCAGCCTTAGAGCAGCTGACGGCTTTCTTTGACTTCTTCCTTAAGATTTATTTGAAGTAGGAAACTGCTGAAAGTCTCCAGTGAGCAAAAAAAGACAAAAATATCGCCAAAAAATAATTAAACATATTCATAGATAGCCTTCTCTTTATGTGATCATTCTTGAGTTAGCATTTCACGGTTGGCGGAATTAAAACAAAAGTTAGCTAAAGCACTGAATGATGAAAATTGTTTTCCATGGCCTTCGGTGTTAATTCATAAAATTCTTATATCTTTTTACAAACAAAAGATGACTTTATTAGTTAACTTTGGAAACCTCAGAGAGGTTTCATAAATTTATAGACAGCTTCCAGATTGAATTTTGCTGATCCAGGCTTCTTAGGTGGAGTTTATGGAGCCAGACTTGTCATATGAACTATTTCTATAAGCCTCAGGTAAATATACAAAGGGTTCATGTTGTTTGAGAAAGTGTTTTTTCTCTTCTCAAAAAAAAAGTTAATCTTAAGCAAAAACAAAAGTTCATTCAGTACATTTTGTATTTATTATTTTTGATCCATTTTGGGAAGCATTTCCCTTCCACACATCTACATTGCCCCTGCTTCTCTAAAACTCCCTTTAACTCTTTCACTTCTTTTGCCACTCCCTGTGTCACTGTCTGCTACTCTCCTCTGGGCTAGAAATAACTTGATGGCACAGCTGGAGAACAGGAAATAAGGATTTCAGGAATTTCCTTCTCCCTTTTTCCCAGCATCAGTAGCCTTCATGCCTTCCCTTATGTGGATGTGGTTTACAGGGATTGAATGCTGCTGCCTCTGATACAGTACAGCCTTTTGGCTTTCAAAATTGCTATGGCCATCTAAAACAGCTTTATAGGAATCACTCTGTCTGTAATAACAGGGTTCCACATATTTTTCAATATAGATAAAACTGTACTTTATAAACTCAACCGCCCAAGGCATGTCTCTTATTTAAGATTTCAATTTAATGATGATCTTTCAATCAAATGTCATGTAAAAGTTTATCCATAAAACTCAGACTGAAGTATTCAAAGACAGATATAAAGGACAGGAATCAAAGGATCTGTAGCTTCCTCTTTATGGTTACTTGACCTGCTGTGTGTGCCTAGTAGCAAAATGGGAAAATGTCCCTCTCAGTCACATCTACATCCCATCTACATCCACCGTTGGTGTCTAAGCTTACACTTGCAAAGCAACTGAGGTTTTCCACTAAATGATGATACAGAATACTCCCAGGAAAAAGTTTATTACTAAATTTACTACACATTACAACAAACTAAAGATGTTGCCCCAGAAATGGGAAAGAAACCTCTTTGTGATGGAGAATGTGAGAAAAGATAGTGTTGGCAAATAAAGAATGAAGAAATGGATATGACAATACAGGAGGGATGACCAAGCTTCCTGATCCTAAGCTGGAAAGGAACACCTTCATGTGGCCAAGAGCCATGAAAACCAAGGCAGTATGTCTGCTGTAACAGCTCAGAGAGATGAAATGATGATGCCACCAGGCACTCTCACTGCTCCTCTGTGGTACAGCATTAAATGGCACATATAGCTGAGGACCCAGTAAGGTTGGCATGAGCAATCACTATTGGCTTAGCTCTTCTCACAGCCAAGGATGTCTATTAGTTCCTGTGCCAGCATAATTCCACTGCTAGCCATATGATGAAATTATGGCACTTGAACTCTCCCATGGGGATTGAAGGGCCTGGCTACAAGCCCACAAGTGAATGAAAAAAAAAAGAGGGCGAAAATAGAAAAAAAGAATGGCACCGTTTACTTGAGGAAAGATTCAGGCAGTTTGTTTGAGATGGAAAAGGTATGTTTTCACTTTTTCTAGGTACTTGTGAGAAGGCTAGCAGCAGTATTTTGCTGTTGCTAGTGCCTATGGCTCAGTAACATTCTGAAGACAAAACTTCAACAGCATCCAAGGGACAACACCATCACAGCTGAAAACTGCCTCCCCATGCAAGCTGGATCAAGTTGTACCAGCTCGATCCTGGTTGCATCATCCCTGCCCCAGCAGAAGTTACTGACCCCATGGGCTCACAGGGAGAAAAAAGAAACGACACTCCTCCTTATTTCATTTTAAGCAAAATTAGCTAGTCTAGCTTCAACAGTTTACACTGATGATTAAGCTAATTTGGCTGATTTTTTGCTTGAACCAAAGCAGCCAACATTTACACAGCTTGTTCTGTTGGTACCTCTGAGATCTACTACCACAATACAGTGAGGAACAGAGGGTTGCAGTGACCTGTTCCACCCGCCTGGAGGGATTCAGAAGATGATGCTTGTATATGCCTGTCTACCACCTGGATTATTCTGATAAAAGTGATGTCTTTAGACTGGGGTTGTTATGCTATTGAATTGTGAATGAATACTTTCAGTACTGTTACTTTAATTCAAATCATTGTGAACCATCCAAGGAGCAATACAGATCTCCCTCTTATTCCTCATTTAATCATGGGCTGTTAACAATGGCCTTGATTCAAGGTAGCAGCTAAGTAAACAGATAACTTTGAGTATGTTCATAGTCCAAAGGCTGCTCACACTTTTAAAGTTATGTACCTGCTTGAATGATTGTCTAAATCTAGATCTAGACTTTTCTTTTTTTCTCCAATTCTTTATAAAATATTAGGGAAATATGGTGAATCTGACAATGACCCATGGAAACGGTAAACATAGGATTCTTTCTGCTCTCTTTTGGAAAACTGCTCCTGAACCAAAGGCAGAAAAAGGTTCATACCTCTGGGTTTTCAAAACTGTACCTACCTCTTCCAAGATGACCTCAGGTTCAGCTAAGGGTCTTGTATGGAGAAGCCATCACTCAGGCATGTTATTTTAATTATTTTATTATTATTTTTATTTTTATTTAACTGGTTAGAAAGCTGTGGCAGAATTTTATATGGAAAAACCTTCAATTTTGCCTCCTCTGTCTACTGTGACCTTTTACTAGTTCCTCTGGATTCATCTCTGTAATACTATCCAATGCACAGTGTTTTGTGCTGCACTGTGAAGTGTTTAATTCCCTGGCAGCTGTAGCACAACAAATGCCGCCAATGATACCAGGGCATGAACCAAGGTGCCTACTTGATGGAGCCTCCCAAGAACATGGAAGGGCTGTGATGACACATAGACCTACACTCAAACCATTTTTGGTGGGAATTCACCCAAAACAAGTATGAGCAGAAGGGAAGAGAGTGCTGTGTGTGTGCCACAACCACACAACTGGAGCCATGGAAGTCCTTCGACCTCGACTGCAATTAGATTAAAACATTCCTTTGGAGTGTGTGCACTAGTCAGAGCCTTTCTTGTTTATTTGTTTAGCAAAGATTTGCAGATGTTTTAAAGAAGTCTTTCAATTTTCTGGGTAGGAAGTGGGGGAAGGGAGACTTAGATGCTCCCCTTCCTCAGATTTAAAAAATCAGACTTAACTTTGTAAACAGATGTAAGAAAGAAATCTCCATTAGAACCTGTCAGTCCTTTAAGGTCTAAGCTTTGGGGATTTTTTAGCTGATTCCAGATCTTTTATGTTTTAATGATCACATTTATTTTCAGTCAAATAGAATTAAATAAGCAATATCATTACAACAAATTTGGTATTACTGTTATTAAATAATATTAGATATATACAGCAGAATGGGAATACACAGAAATCAGTGCTTTTAGATTCAAATTCAGAAGTTAAATCCAAATACTTAATGGAACTTGACAGCAGCTGTCATTTCATCTGCAAGTAAAATCTTATTCTCTTTTTTCAGCACTGGAACATAAAGACACTGCCAGTATGTGGAGAAGTACTGTGCATTATACAAAACAGCAGTACATTAATGCCTCATGTTGTAATGGAAAATCTAGATTTAAGATTTGGAGAGCAATAATAGAGAGGAGGAAAAATGCAGCACAGTTAGTGGAATTTTTTTCCAAGTGAGGTCAGGGAAACACATTGGATAACTACATTTATGAGGCTTCTCCTATGCAAGTATAATAGAAACAAGCCTATTGTTCTCATTACAGTTAATAAACTATGTTCTGTTCAAAGTTAGGTGGCTATTGTACCCATGTCAATAAGAATGGAATTTATCTTAGTAAATTAAAAAAAAAAGAAAAAAAAAACAGTTTCTCACTTACTGAGAGCGCCTGGAAAAGCTATCATCAGATCTATGTGACATGTTAGACAAACAGTATTTGCCACTCTCCCGCTGCTCTACACTTCTCTGGTGGAAGTCCTGCCCCTGAGACCCTATGGATGGGTGCAGAATCATTATACACATAACCTCGCTGATGGTGCGTGGGCTGCCACCAAAAGAAGCAGTTCTGCACCCCTCTTCTTTACTCATGTCCACCAACATACTCCTTGTTTAGTGTTTTAGGCTGCTAATCTCAAGAAGAATTCAGAGTTTTCTTATGGGTTAATTTTCTGACAGATCAACTCACCTCAAGGTTGCTCAACTGCTATACCTGATGCAGGGGGAGCAGAAGGGGGGGGATGTGTTGCCTTTCAAGAGTGGCCTGCAATTAAACTGGGTTAATTAAACTTGTTCTCTAGCTGTACGTTCAGTCTCTTGAACAGTGTATATTTAGGATTCATTTCACATAAAAGCACTTACATTATTTACTGTTTTCCCCTTACACACAAGGACAGGTCCTGTCAGTGTTAGGAACTCCTTCTCTGTGCAATGTGCGACTTTACTGTGGAAATCACTGTCACAGCTGTGGACACAGGAAGTATAAATGGGTTCAGAAAGCAATTAGACAAATTCCCAGCCATCAGGGGCTATGAAACAAAATGGCTCAGATTATTGGCTACTTCTGAATCACTGACCATCAGGAATGCAAAAATATACTCTTATATTTACTCCTTAACTCTTCTATTGTGTCTTTAAGCATTGTTTCTGGCTACCACAGAAAATAGCAGAAGCTCCTGGATGCTCTTGATCTCATCCAGTATGCCAGTTCTTACATTAGTTGTACATACATCTCGCAGGAGTTTGACACCTCATCTATAATTGATGAGACTCTTGGAGGAAAATGCAGCACTACCATTAGCATTAATATTATGTCACTAGCAAAGGTCTATGGATCATGAACTCCTGCTTAAACAGATACTCTCAAAATAAAGACTGAAAAGGGGAAAGAGACCGATGTAGCTGAATGTCTTCAAAAAGAAATACAGAGCTGGAAAAGCACAGTAACTGCTAATACAGCTGCCTTTGGGCTAAAGATGAAAAAATGGAATCAGTAAAGATGGCATTTTTATTCACACAATAAACAGGAAGAAATATTAAAGAGAAGTATTGCTTTTTAAATCAATGCATTTTAGATTTCAGATTTTATTTAAACTTCACCTGATCGATTAGCTTAAGCTTTTGTGTGAAGGTTTGGATTTAGATAGATTAAAAGTTTCTTTGAAGATGAAGGTTTCATTAAAATGGCAGGGATGTAATTACAGGTTTTGGTATTACTGTTCACTGGAGCCCCAGTTCCAGGGAACATAGCTCTATATAAAACTCTGGATATCAAGATGCCATAAAAGCATATGGTTAAAAGTGAGGCAGGTGCCCTAGTGCTGCCTTGAAAAAGGCTGCTTTCCTGAATGTGGGACCTGGTGATTCAGGTGGACTCAATTTAGAAATACATACATTAAATACACAAACACGAAATGCTGTCCTTTGATGTACAGATGACTTCGACTGAGAAGAAGAATCTCTGCAAGATAGCTCTCCTGGGTTTCTTTTGGCTTCATACATGATGGAGAGAATACAGCAGGGTTGAGCACCTTTTGACAGACATTTCCACCTATCAGAAAAAACACCAGATGCCTGTGAATC